>NW_027187380.1:11796502-11800083 GCF_028583685.1 Petaurus breviceps papuanus | reverse complement strand
CTCTTAGAATCTTTAGCTTCCTTAGAGTCCACCAGGGCAGCTAGGTGGTACTCTGGATAGAGTACCAGGCCTAAAGTCAGGAAAACTCATCTTCCTGATTTCTAATCTGGTCTCAGACACTTACTAGCTGTGTGACCCTGGGTGAGTCACTTAACCATAATTACCTCAGTTTCATCATCTGTAAAATGAGTTGGAGGAGGAAATGTCAAACCACTCCAATATTTTTGCCAAGAAAACCCCAAACTGGGTCATGGAGAGTCAGACAAGACTGAAATGACTGAACAAAAAGGCCTCCCCCTCTTTGAAGTTTTCCTTGATTCACCCCTAATTATCAGTGTTCTTTTCTTCCTCAATTTACTGTGTAGTAGACTTACTTGTAGAAGTGTTTTATCCCATCCATCCCTTTCCTCCCTTTAGAAAGTAAGCTCCCTGAGGACAGGGACTGTTTCACTTTTTTTCAGTATCCAGAACAGATAGCACTTCCTAGCAAAGTGAGATTAATAAATAATTAAGAAACAAATAACTGATAATTACTCATGAATAATAAACAATTAATTAATGAATGTTTGTTAAACTGTTGAAAAGTAAGTGCTCAATAAATATTCAGTGCAAAGACTGTGTCCAGGTGATGGATACACTGCATGATTCCTAATAATAGCTAGCATTTCTAAAGCACTTTACATCTGGTAAAACACTCTACATATACTATTTCTTTTGATTCACATGAAATAGGTGTTTTATTACCCATATTTTACAGAAGAGGAAACTGAGGCATACCGGTTAAATGACTTGCCCAGTAAGTATCTGAAGTAGGATTTGAATTCAGGCCTTCTTGACTCCAAGTCCAGCAGCCTATATACTTCACTACCTGGCTTCCTGTGTACCCAGCGCACACCGGAGATACAGAGGAATCAGGAAGGTGGAGGTGCTCAGGCCTCAGGGTGCTAGGGCTTGAGGTAGAGGAGGACAACCCTTACCTGTTTCTGCTCCAGCACCCGAGCCCAGTCAACTTTTGGTGTAATGTCAGATGGAAGCACAATCTTTTCATAGAGTTCGCGGTACTCAGCACATTCCTGGGTCACTCGTTCATGTAGTTGCTTGATGCTGCCAATGGAGGAGGTGGGCATAGTCAGTACAGGCAGAGGGACATCACCTCGACTTCTACCTGGCTCCCCTCATTAACCATAAGGATTGCAAGGATCAACGCCTCCCACCAACCCCAACTTTTTCCCTTTCTCAGGGCCAGAGCCTCACTCCCCCATGGACCTTGGCCCTGGCTCACTCACTCTTTCTCAATCTCAGCCGCTTGTGGATGCTTCAGTCTCTTGGCTTTGTCCATATCCAGGAATAGGTCCTTTAGCAGCATCTCAGCTTCCTTTAGGTCCCGACCTGTCTCCTCTTGGTACTGGACGGCTTGGTTCTGTTCACTGTTTGTCCTGTCCTGTGGGTCCTCCTTTTTGTAAACAGGCTATCTTTCCCCAGCCTACCACCCTGTCCCTGACTGCCGCCACCAACGTCAGTGCATGCCAGCACCTTGGTGCCCACTGCCAGGGGCTTTTAAAGACAACTTGTGGACAGAGTGCTACCTACACAAGCAGTCACAAAGACCTGAATCTGGTTTATCTGGGGAAGTTATTTTACATCACTAATCCTCAGTATCCTTGTCTGTAAAATAGGGATAATAATACTTGCAGATCTCCTTCAAGTCCTAACTAAAATGCCACTTTCTACAGGAAGCCTTTCCTAATCTCACTTAATTCTAATGCCTTGATTATTTCCTATTTATTCTGTGTACACCTAGTTTGTAAGCAGTTGTTTGCTTGTTGTGTCTCCCATTAGAGCTTGAGGACAGAGACTATCTTTTGCTTTTCTTTGTAAGTTCCTGGTATTAGGAAGCACTTAACAAAGGCTTGTTAACTCACTGACTGATGGCTATCTACCTTACAGGACTGTTGTGTTGCTCAAAAAAATATAATGCTTTGCAAACTTTTAAATAAACAAATATCTGTTCTGATTATTCTCTAGACCTGTTTTTGGATCTTCAGAAGACAAGGTGCTGGGGCAGCTAGGTGGCGCAGTGAGCATAGAGTGGCGCAGAGCACTGGCCCTGGAGTCAGGAGGACCAGGACCTGAGTTTAAATCTAGCCTTAGACACTTACTACTTACTAGCCATGTGACCTTGGGCAAGTCACTTAACCCCAATTACCCTGCCTTCCCCCCTCCAAAAAAAAAAAAAAGGGCAAGGTGCTAGACCTCAGGTAGAGGGGATCAATTAAGGCATTCAGCACTGCTGAAAAACCCTCTCTTAACCTAGGCATTCTGGCCAGAGACCTCCACTCCTGGAATGGATGAGGAAGAGGTGGCCCTAGATGGGAAATCTCCTTGGAGCAGATGTGAAAGAGGCCTTGTGCACAGCACAAAGTGATGGATCTGGGTCCAGTTATATGCTTAAATGCCACTTCTGCCCATATTGGACCCCAAAGGGGATCCCAATTTACTCATTTTTATATTGAGTTCCTTAAGATGTAGACCAAGAGGTCTTTCTCTATACCCCAAGTTGCTAGCATCTTCCCCCATGAGATTACCTTCCATCAAATTCTGTATATGGGCAGCTAAGTAGTGCAGTGGATAGACTGACAGGCCTGGAGTCAGAAGGACTTATCTTCATAAGTTAAAATCTGACCTCATACACTTGTGTGACCCTGGGCAAGTCATTTAACCCTGTTTGCCTCAGTTTCCTCATCTGTAAAATGATCTGGAAAAGGAAATGGTAAACCATTCCAGTACCTTTGCCAAAAACCCCTTATATATGTATGTGTGTATATATGTATATATATCTGTATATATGTGTACATGTATATAGCTGTATATATGTGTATATGTATATATGTATACATATAGCTAGAAAGTGTATAAGCTAGCAAGTATGTAAGGCCAAATTTGAACCCAGATAGTCCTGACCCCAGGCCTGGCCTTTGCCACTCTGCCACCTTGCTGTCCTGCCTGGTTCACAGGAAGAACTTAATAAATGCTTGTTGATGAATGGAGGGTGTCGGACTAGACGATCTTTAAGACTCCTTCCAGCTCTAATGTTACAATCCTATGTCCTCTGAATCTCCCAGAGAAGGGAAATCTTCAGATGTTAAGACTGAAAAGTGCCATCTCAGGGAGAAGGGCTCTCTCCTTCCTCAGACTTCCAAGAATCTCTCCTTTGTCCCTAGCCCATTTTACAGTGTATTTATTTGTGTACATGTTCTATTTCACCACTTGAAGGTAAGCTTCCTGAGGGCAGACACTATGTCATCTTTGTATCCCCAGCCCCTAGCTCATTGCTTCTTCACTCATAGGATAAGGAGGAGGTCTGGTGAGGAAACTCCCTCACAGAGATGCTCAGAGAACTGAGATAGACACGAAGCAACTTGTCCAGGGTCTCATAGCCCAGGTGCGTTGGAAGAGGAATTTGATATTGGGGCAGCTCTCTGGTCATAACTACCTGCATATAGTACTTGTTTAGTAAATGAATGCTGTAGCGCGCACACACACACACACACACACACACACACACACACACACACACACAC
>NW_027187380.1:11746321-11796492 GCF_028583685.1 Petaurus breviceps papuanus | reverse complement strand
CACACACACACACACACACACACACACACACACACACACACACACACCCTCTCCCCAAACTCCCTCGAGCTCTTGCCCCATTTAGACTGTCCAGGCCTCACCAGCTTCAGCCTCCTCTGGGTCTCCAGAATGTCCCTCTCTACTTGGTCAGCATTGGCTTGCATTCGGGTGATGAGTTGGGCTAGTTCCTGGGTGGAGGCCCTTTGGGGAATCAGGAAGAGAAAGTATTTTTGGATAAATGCTTTGCAGAATGAAGAATTTGTTTTGCTTAATTATGTATATTTGTTATGAAATTTTCTCTTTCTTTTTCCTTCTTTTTTCCTTTCTATCTTCTTTTCTCTCCTTTCCTTACTCTCTTCCTCCCTTCCTTCCTTCCCTTTTATTTATCCTTCCATCCTTCCCTTCATTCCTTCCTTTTTTTTTTAGCAAGGGTGGGCAGGAGGAAGAGAAAATAAATGTTTGTTAATTGAAAAAATATTGAAATAAAAAAAAACAACTTTAAATGCTTTGGGGAAGGATTAACCCTTCCACTTTCAACTCTTGTGGAAACTTCATCAACCAGGCAGGTTTTAGATCTACAGGAGGCCGCTGAGTGGTCTGGGCACATACTCAATTGACCAGATCATTGGACAGAAACAGTGGGTCAGGTCATTGTTGGCCCCTGGCTGGGGATTAGGGGCTTATCCTAGGTGTGTACTCCACTGCCCTTTGATGGAGCTGGGACTGGCCTGGTATAATCTTCTTGTCTGGGATCCCTTCCTGGTCTGGAGCCCCATTATCTTTGCCTCACCACCACAACCCAAATGACTCACTTTACCCCCTCCAGGCTCAGTAAACAAGATCTCCAACTCTCTACAGAGACCCTACAGCAGGGGAGTAAGCAATCTAGCTCCCTTAGCTTTCCCTGTCCTGGGCCCAGCAGAGCAGAACCCCACCCAGATTCCTCCTGCTTCCTTGGGTGGGAGGAAGAGGTAGACAGTGAGTCACTAGTTCAATATGACACACTGAGACACTGCTGGTGGGCCTTCTGGGATGTTTAGCTTGGCTTCCTCAAGGACAGAACTTGAGTGTTCCTCCATAGATTTCCCCTTCTCCTCTAGTCATCTCAGAGCCTTCTCTAGACTTAAAATCCTGAAGACAGACCCCTCCACTTACCCAAGCTCTTATCTGTCCACCCTGCCAAGATCAATGAAGGCACACAGCAGCGGGGGCCTGGGGCCCTGAATGCTGTTCCTGGCATCCTGACCTTTTAGAGGCTGTACCCTGCTGGCCTGAAGAGAGTTGTCCCTCCCTGGGTGTTGGTACCCTTGGTGGTATTCTCTAGCTAGGAGTGTTATCTGGGATTTTTTATGTTTAATCTAGACAGACACCTGACTCCTACAGTAGTTACCCTGATCTTTATCCCCATAATGAGCTTTTCATCTTTCATCTTGGGGCCTCCGCCTGTTCTGAGACCCAGGATATGAGATAACTTGTCACTTTGATGCCTAGTGAAAAGTGGGGAGTTCAGCGAGGTCTGGAAGCAAGATCCAAGAGGCCCGCTCGACTACTCATTGCCGAGAAGGTCCAAAAAGGCTTCACTATCATTTTCTGTCTCTGATTCACAAAGATCTGAAGCAGATAGTTTTAATTTGGAGTCTATGGACACTCCACTTTGCAAAGCATCTGTAGATAGATTTCAGGGGATTCATGACCTTGCATGGGAAAAAATTGCATCTTTATTTTAACAAACCTTTGGTTTCTTTTGTAATCTTATATTTTTTGTTATACACATTTAAAACATCATTCTGAGAAGGGGTCCATAGGCTTCACCACAGTGCCAAAGGGGTGCATGGTACAAAAAAAGGTTTAGAACCCCTGGTCTAAAGGAAGAATGTGGAGCTGAGAGCTTTTGCCCAGAGCAGTCCTGACTAGCTAAGAGCACCCCCTCCAAACCCTTATTGTTCCAGGGTTTTAGTGTCCCCTCCTTTGTAATGACAGGATGGCAGACACTCTCAATCACCCTGAGGCACTCTACTGGTGAGTTGGGCAGAGAATAGCCAAACACCAGTTCAGTTCTTAGCTCATTGCAGAGGGGATAGTCCCTCAGGATCCCCCCTCCTCCCAGAGGTTTGGAAAAAAAACTATTACCCAACCTGACCAGAGATTAGGACGACAGATACTGCATCATTTCCAACATCTCCCTAGACCTGGGCTTTCACTGACTGTGGGAGAAATGTAAACTATGGTCCTAGGGAAGAACCCAAGAGTTCTAGTCTTGTGGCTCTCAAGAGTGGGCCCAAAGGTGATGCTTCAGAGTATTTTCCCTGGGGTCCTGACTCTGTGTGCTCTATATCTTCCCCTAGGTCTTAAGACAATGCCAGGGGTTCTTAACCTGGTGTCTGGAAACTTAGTTTTTAAAATACTTTGATAACTGAATTATAATTGGTTTCTAATAAAATATAATTATAATACTATACTATAATAAATATATGATATGATATAAAACCAATATAATTGGTATTCCCTGTAATCCTTTGAAGTTTATTTTAAACATTTAAAAACATTATCCTGAGAAAGGGTTCACCGTTTTCACTAGCCTACCAAAGGGGTCCAAGTCCCAGAAAAGGTAAAACATTTCTCTGCTCTATGTCTTTGGACTTGCTGGACATAACCCCTTCCTCTGAGATTCTCTTTGGGTATCTATTCCTGGGGTGGCTAAGAATGTGGCAGGCAGATACCCCAAGCAGGTTGAATATAGGAAGACCCCATAGACACTAAAATAATCATTGCATCAATTTTTTTTTTATGGCAACAGAGTTAGAAGTAAAGCACGTACCTATGAACTAGGTAATGATTAAACAAACCATGGCAATGATTGTAATGAAATATGAGTGCTCCGTTAAGAAAAGACAAATAGAAAGAATTCAGAGATGCATGAGAAGACATGCAGACTGATGGAGAAGGAAGGGAGCTGAATGAGAAAAACAATACACACAGTGTCAGCATTGTAAATAAAAAGAACAGTATAATGACACTGAACTCACTAAAATTTAATTATAATGATCAAGTTTGGCCCTGGAGAAGAGCTGTAAAAATGTGCCTCCCTCCCTTCGTTTGCTGAAGTAAGGGACTATGGTCATTGATTCAGTTATATGTTGCTTTGTTTTACAGGGCTGGTTTCTCTTTTTAAATATTTGTTTCAGGGGAAGGCATTCCAGATGGGGGAGAGGAGAGGGGTATATTCAGAAAGAATGTGTTATAAAAATGAAAAACATCAGTTTAAAAAGAAAGACTAATTAATGATCACTGACAGGTCTACCCATGCCTACTCTTTGTGCGTGTGTGTGTGTGTGTGTGTGTGTGTGTGTGAAGGCAGATAGACCTCTTTACACTCCAGGGGTAACTGAGAGCTGGGGCCAGGAGCTGCTGACTCCAGAAGGATTCTCCTAGAGACTGGCCTTTCTTATTGACCAGGACCCTCATTCATACCTCTCTGTGTTCCATCTGAGGACCAGGAGAAAGTTTCTGACCTCCCTCTGATTGCTTTTCTTGGCTGTGCAGCTTGAAAGGAACCCACTGGCTGCCCACCACTCCCTGAGAGTTACTCCCTGGCACTGGAATCCTATTAGCCCTCACCCTGGTACCTGCCTGTCACCAGTTTCCATTTGGGGAAGAATTGTTCCAGTTTATCAGGCACTCTTTAAGAGAATCACCAGCACCCCCATAAACCTCAGTTTCTCTCTCTGTAAAGTGTGCATAAAGGAATGGGCACAGCTGCCTCTACCTTTGCCCTCTAGGGGCCAGAGCTCAGAGAAACATCAGATTCCCTGCCCCTGGGTGCTTTTGGCCTCGGGAACTTGGAATGCCTGAGTTGGGCTAGGTCCTGGGGCTGTAACAGGCCGCCTCCAGGTTGGTGGGGGCCCATCCTCAACAGAGCACCACCCTCTCACCTTCCCACCCCACCCCAAATACATACCCGCCAACCTGGCCCCCTCCTCACCTGCTGTGTTTGCTGGGGGAGCCCTTAGGAGAGCCCTTGGAGACCCCCTTCCCAGGGGAGCCTTTGCTTAGTCCCTTAAACATAGTGGTAGAAAGCAGGGCTGTGTTCAGGCTCAGGCTGTGGTTCGGACACAGGCTCAGGCTCAGGTCGAGCTCGGGCTCGGGCTCAGGCTCAGCCTCCTGCTGAGTAGGTCCCTGGTCTCTCTGCCTGGTTTTGTGAAGGGTGGAGATCTGGCCTGGGAGGGATAGTTTCTGGGAGGCTCCTCCCTGAAGGTGAGTGTAGCTGAGTGGCCTACACACACACACACACACACACACACACACACACACACACACACACACACACACACACACACACACACCCACACACACACACACACACACACCCACACTAGCATAACCAGTTTAGGAGGAAAGTACAGCCCAGAGGAGGGTGCGGCCGCAGAGCCTGCCCGACTCCCAGGGAATGTTTGGACTTGTTCCACCCACACACACCCAGAGAAAGAGAAAGCCACCCAGAGATCAAGGGAGGAGGGGTGGGTACCCAAAGATTCTGCTGAAACTGGGGAGATGTTGAGGGACAGGGAGGAGGACAGAGACGCAGACAGACAGTGCAAAGAAAGTCCAGTCAGGAAAAAAAAGAGATCCTGTCTAAGAAATGCATCCAGAGAGGTGGGCATGCAGAGATGAAGACAGTCCCTTTCTCCCTCCTGTGGAGCATAGGGATACACACACAATATATATATAGACATGTACCTCAACTGATCATGAAAGCAGGTATAGAAAGATCTAGGCCCCCCTCTTTTCCCATAAGCCACCAAATACCAAGCACATGCCCCCAACTATTATCCCAAGCACCCTCCTCTTTTAAATAACTTTAGGTTTTAAGACTCCTGGAGTCTGTTCCCAGCTCTGTCCGTAATGTGCCCAGCTTTCACAAATCCAGAGAAAGCCAGAGCTGCCAAGTGACCTCAGAGATGACCTAATCCAATCCCTACATTTTTCAGACAGAGAAACCTAAGGCTCTGTTTATTGTCAAGGGCAGATTTTTTTTTTTTTGCTATGTCTTCCCACTAACCATGAGGAGATTGTCCCTGAGGGCAAAGGGGCATTTGCCCAATAACTTGGGAGTTAATCTACATTTTTTTTTTACATATTTTAGAAAGAAAAGACACAAAGTACCCGAAGTCCTTGGAAATGTTACTTAGTGGCTAGGCCTTCCAACGATGTTACCATAGAACCATAGAACCTCGGAGATGGAAGGTCTTCAGGTCATGCGGTCCAACCCCTGTCAAATCTCTCTACAATATCCCTAACAAATTATCTAGCCTCTGATGGAAGACCTCCCGTAATAGAGAACCCCACAATGAGAACCAGGGCAACATCTGCTTTTGGGCAGCCTGTAAACTGTTGGAAATTTTGAGTGGAAATCAACACCTCTGCAATTTCCATCCACTGTTTATCATTCTATTCTTTGGGACCAATCAGAGCAAGTCAAATCCCTCTTCATTGGGCATCCCTTCATGTATTTGAAGCCTTGTTTTCTCCGCTGGTTGTTCCTCCCTTAGCTGACACACAGCCAGCCTGGGAGCCTCAAAAGGTTCCAAGCTTTTCTCTAAGGAGACATAAACTTCTGCCCTGATCTTACTCCACAGCTATTTCTATCCTTAGACTCTCAACACCAGTCCAAGAACTGGTCCTGAGAACAGGGTCCCCAGCTCCAAATCAGCACTGAAAATGTCTCACAGGTTTATCTAGAGATCTGTGTTTCCATTTCCTTGCAGAGCAACCAAACACACTTCCATTGAACTCCATGAGGAATCAGGCAGGGGTAAATGACTCTTATAGTACTGTTTCTCTTTCTCCCTGCTGGCATTATAATATTAATAATAGCTAAACGGGGCGCCCAGGTAGCACAGTGAGTAAGAGCACCGGCTCCAGTGTCGATATGACCTGGAGATTGAATCCCAGGCTCAGACACTTAGCACCCACCCAGAAACAACTGGCCGTGTAACCTTCAGCAAGTTACTTAACCCCGATTGCTTAAAAAAAAAAAAATAGCTAAACCTTATATATGGCTTTAGGGTTTGCAAAGTCCTCTACATAAATTATTTCATCTGATCCTCACCACAATTCTGAGAGGCAGGTGCTATTATTTTACACATGAGGAAACTGAGGCAGCCAAGGCTAAAGTGACTTACCCAAGGTTACACAGTTAGTAAGTATTGAACTGAGACCTTATTGACTTTCAAGTTCAGCACTCTATCTATAATATCACCTAGTTGTCAGGTAAAGGGGAAAATGGACAAATTGGTGGACAGCAGTTCAGACAGAAGCCTGTCGTTGAGTCATTTTAGTCATGTCTAACTCTTTGTGGCCCTATCTGGGGTTTTCTTGGCAGAGATACTAGAGTGGTTTTGCCATTTACTTGTCCAGCTCATTTTACAGATGAGGAAACTGAGGCAAATAGACATGAAGTGACCTACCCAGGGTCACACACCTAGTGAGTGTCTGAGGCCAGATTTGAACTCAGGAAGATGAATCTTTATTGACTCTAGGCCCAGTGCTCTATCTACTGCGCTACCTGGCAAGACAGGTCACTAGTGTTTCAGGACAAATGGTGTTGATGAGCCCCTACCATACTAATGCACCCAGTTCAGACCTTGGTTCCAAAGGGACCCCACCATCTTAGTGTTGTTTCTAAAAAGAATGGTTCAGATGCAAGCACCTCTTCTGGTGAGAGAAGCCCCAGTCCTGCTATTCTCTAATTGTGTGACCTTCAATAAGTTAGTGATATCATCTTTCTGGGCTTTGATTTCCTTAACTTTGAGATGAGGGGTTGGAAGGAGACAGCATGGCTTCATGTATAGGGAGCTGGTCTCAGAGAGAAGATCGAGGTTCAAGGCTTGCCTTGGACTCATATTGGCTGTTCGACCTCAGATGAATCATTCAATATCCCATTCCTCCAGGGAACTCCCTGACTCTAAACTGCAGGTCGGGAGCCAGCTTGCATTGGTAGAGGGGGCTTTCTCACCGGAAGTTTTTTATACCAACGAAATCCCAATAACCAGCCCTTCTTCCCCACCTCTCACCCCTGAGTAAAGAGATGGAGCTGGACTAAATATTCTCTAATGTCCCTTCCAAACACCTTGATTTTATTAATTGCACTGAAGAGGATCTGATGGGCCATGTTTCTAAGAAGAAACATAGGGCCGATGTTTATATGAATTGAGAAGACATCTATAAATATATAGCATTTATATAAGGTTTGCAAAGAGCTGTACATGTTATTATCCCATTTGAGGGAAGTCTTATACTGTGGGAATGTTTTGCTTGACTGCAGATTTATTACAAGGGTTTTGTTTTTCTTTTATTTTACTAGAGGGAGGATTAGGAAGAAATGGGAGAGAAAAATAGATTCTTCATGTTCATGAAAAAACTTTTAAATAAAATTTTAAAACAAAGAAAAAAGGTCTTGGCATGCCTATAGAAAGGTAGAATATCCATTCTTTCCAACCAAAGAACAGATCCAAGACCAAGGTTTTAGTCCCAGTTCTGTTGCCAAATAGACCATTATACACTTTAGGTTGGTTCAGGTAGAGGCCAACTAGAAAGCCTCTCAGTCCTCGGCAAGAAACTGAAGATGAACACAGCCAGGCATAGAGAGCCAAGGTAGCAAAAATGTCAATACTTGCCAAATGTATTTATATATTCAATGCTACACTTTGTATATCAATGCGTTAGGTCAAAGTATTGGATAAAACAATAGGTTTCATTTGAAAAAAACAGGTAGGCAAGGGAAATGAAGATGAAGGAGAATCTGTACTACAATGCCTTCCCTCGGAGATTGCCCCCAATTTATCCTCTTGATTTCTTGTTTGTATGAAGCAGCTTGAGTGTAGCTCCCCTCTTTGGACGTTGTAAACACCCTGAGAGCAAGGACTGGACTGTCTTCTGCCTTTCTTTGTATTCCCAGTGTTTCCCACTGTATCTGGTGTCCAGAAAATACTTAATAAATTCTTGTTGGCCGGCTGACTATGAAGTGGCACTTATCAAAATTATCTAGTTCTGAATTTAAAAAAATAGTAAAATGCGTTAATGCAACAGAACATCCAGAATTAGAATCAAAGACAAACAAAAGACTAGTATTTAACTGGCTCCAAGATTATAAAACAGTGGGAAAAAAATCATTATTCAATGAAAATCATTGGGAAAATTGGAAAGAAGTTTGGCAAAAACGTATTTAGACTCACACTTCACCATATATATGTGTATATATATGTGTGTGTGTATATATATATATAAAATACACCTATTTTACTTTTTTGGTCCATTTTTTCCAATCTGATGAATGTGAAGTGGAACCTCAGGATTTTTAAAATTAGAGTCTTTCTCAATAAAGTGTTTATGTATGTGCATGGGTGCATGTAGAGTAAATTCCAGCTGATATTAAAAGAAACTTCATTGTATCCCTTTTAGACCTAAACAAATCTTATTTTAAAAGATAAATAAGAAAGAAGTTAGGGGCTTGAGTAGAATTTTTTTTTAAATGAAAGAACTCTGGCAATTATCAAATGGGAATAGAAAGGGGATACACACATCATTTGTGTATGGCACCTTGTAAAAAATCATCATTTGTGTCACAATGATCAATGTGCTAAGGCACAAAAACCTCAGAAAGAAATGTATAAAAGCAGAAATATTAAACACATTCTTTATTGACAATAACACACTAAAATATGAATAAAAGGTTTTGAAGAAAGCATTCAAATTAAATGGAGACTAAGTAATTTAATTCTAAAGAATGGTATAAGAAAATAATAATAAGATAACATATCAAAAGTTTTGGGATACAGAGAAAGCAATCCTTAGGAGAAAATGTATACTTCTAAACTTTTTCATCCACAAAAAGAACAAAAATCAGTGATTTATTCTAATTTTTTTTCATTTTTTAAATGCTTTATTAACTTCTGATTTACATCATTCATTTCCACCAGATTTTGAATTACAAATTTTCTCCCTGCTTTTCCCCTTATTCACCACCCCAAAATAGCAATCCAACAGGATATCCCCTCCTCCAATCTGCTCTCTCCCATATCTTCTCCCATACCCCCTTAATAATAGTATATATATATATATATATATATATATATATATATATATATATATAATTTTAAACATTTGATTTTAAAACTTTGAATTCCAGATTCATTCCCTTCCTCCCTTGTCACCCACCCTTACTGGGAAGATAAGCAGTTTAGTATAGGTTGTACATGTGTAGCTAATGCAAAACCTTAACACAGAAGATATATTGTAAAAGACTGACTATATTTCCCTCCCTCCTATCCCACCACCCACTTGTTCTATTCTATACTTTGATCCCATCCCTTTTCAAAAGTCAGTGCTTCCAACTTCCCTCCCCCCCAGCCTGCCCTCCCTTCCATCATCCCCCGTCTCATCCCCTTCCCCCCTATTCTCCTGTAGGGTGAGATACCTTATTTAGTGTGTATGTCATTTCCTCCCTGAGCCAAATTCAATGAGAATAAGGTTGACCCATTCCCTTTTGCCTTCCTATTCTTCTCCTCCATTGTAACCATTTTTCCTTTGCCTCTTCTATATGAGATAGTGTACCCCATTCTGTCTCTCTCCATCTCCTCTCATTATATTCCTCTCTCACCTCTTAATTTCACCTTTTAAGTATCATCCCTTCCTATTAACTTGGTCCTGTGTCTTCTATATACCTGTAAACATATATATATATATATATATATATATACACATTCACATAAGTATTCATATGCCCATATACCCTCCAATATAGACATATATATACACATTTCTTTTCCCTTCAACTATTTTCATACTGAGAAAAGTTTCATCAGTTACAATTATCGTTTTTCCATGTAGGAATGTTAATAGTTCAACTTTGATCAGTGGCTTATAATTTCTTTTCCCTGCTTACCTTCTCAAGCTTCTCTTGCTTCTTCTTGTATCTGAATGTCAAATTTTCTATTCAACTCTGTTTTTTTCATCAAGAATGCTTGAAAGTCCTCTATTCCGGGGTGGCCAGGTAGCACAGCGAGTAAGAGCACCGGCTCCAGTGTCGGGATGACATGGATCAAATCCAGGCTCAGATACTCACCACCACACCAAGAAATAACTGGCCGTGTAACCTTGAGCAAGTTACTTAACCCCGATTGCTTCAAAAAAAAAAAAAGAAAGGAAGAAAGTCCTCTATTCCACTGAATGACCATATTTTTCCCTGAAACATGATACTCAGTTTTGCTAGGTAGGTGATTCTTGGTTTTAATCCCAGCTCCTCTGCCTTCCACAATATCATATTCTAGGCCCTTCGATCCCTCAGTGTAGAAGCTGTCAGATCCTATGTTATCCTGATTTTGTTTCCACAGTATTCAAATTGTTTCTTCCTGGGTGCTTGCAATATTCTCTCCTTGATCTGGGAATTCTGGAACCTGGTTATAATATTCCTAGGAGTTTTCTTTTTCAGGAGGTGATGGGTGGATTCTTTCAATCTCTGGTTTTGTTTTTTTTTTTTTGCCCTCTGGTTCTAAAACATCAGGGCAGTTTTCTTTGAGAACTTCCTGGAGGATGATTTCTAGGTTGTTTCTTTGATCATGGCTTTCAGGTAGTCCAATAATTTTAAAGTTATCTCTCCTGGATCTATTTCCCAGGTCAGTGTTTTTTTCCCATGAGATATTTCACATTGCCTTCTGTTCATTCATTTGTTTGGATCTGTTTAACAGCATCTTGATTTCTCATAAAATCATTAGCTTCCATTTGCTCCAGTCTAATTCTGAAGCAATGATTCTCCTCAGTGAGCTTTTGAGCTTCTTTTTCCATCTGGCAAATTCGACTTTTTAAGGCATTCCTCTCCTCATTGCCTTTTTGAGCCTCTTTTGCCATTTGAGTTAGTCTGTTTTTTAAGGTGTGATTTTCCTCAGTCAGGCTGTTGACTCTCATTTCATAATTTTCTTGCATCTTTTTCATTTCTCTTCCCAATTTTTCCTCCACTTCTCTTATCTGCTTCTCAAGGTCCTCTATGGCCTATAACCAGCTCGTATTTTCCTTTGAAGCTTTTGGTGCAGGAGTTCTGACTTCACTGTCTTCCTACTGTTCCATGCTTTGCTCCTTTTTGTCCCCCAAATAGGAGTCTAATATTGGATTCTTATGTTTGCTTTGTTTTCTTTGCCTGGTCATGTTGCCCCTCAGTCACTTGACCACTGGGTTTTTTGCCACAGTAGGACTCTGCCACCAGACAGGGGAGCTTTCATCCCAAAAGCTGGGGTTTTCTTAGCTGCTGGAGGTATTAATTGGGTGCCCTCTCTGAAGCTTCCACATGTTATGGCAAGCTGGTCACACACCTCAGGACCTCCACCCTAGATTGCAATCCATATCCAAGCAAGTTAAAGCAAGAGTGATAACCCTTCAGACTGGTGCTTGGTCCCCCTATACTCTGAAGGCCAGGAGCTAAAGCTGCAACATGGCACAGGCTGAGCCAAGGTGTCTCAGGGGCTTCTTGCCCTGGAGGCAAAAGCTGATGCTCACCCAACTACTGGTCTCAAAGTCTACACTGAATTGACCTCTCACTTTGTCCTTCGCATCTATGTGTTGATAAATCTGGAAATGGCCACAGCTGCTGGTGATCTGGAGTCCCTCCAGCCAGCGGCTGGTCAGGCCCACCCTGGGGCTAAAACCTCTGGCTCATGGGGGCCTGGGCTCGGCTCCCAGAGCACTGGGCTGGCTGATTCCTGCAGGCCTGCCGGGCTATCCTCGGTGGGAGGTTAGCTTCTCTGTGTCATTTTGTGGGTTCTGCAGCTCCAAAGTTTGTTTAGAGTCCCGTTTTTACATGGATTGGGGAAGGTGGAAGCCGGAGCCACATGGAGGTCCTGCTTCTACTCTGCCATCTTGACTCCGCCCCTCTAATTTTTTTTAATAAATAAAAAACCTCAAAATGAAAATAATCTGAAAATTGAAGAATAAAATTAAAAACAAAAAACTTGAATTCATAAAACTAGGAGTGTTTTAAAAAAACTAATGAAATAAATAATAATAAACTCAGGTAATCTGATTTTTAAGAAATTGTGGAAAACCAAATTGCCGATGTTAAAAATGAAAAAGGAGTATTCACAACAAATGAAGAAGGAATAATGGAAAGTATCGAAGCTAGTCTGACCAATCATATGACAATAAAACTGATAAATGAAGTGTATTAATATTTGCTAAAAAATTAAATACCTAGATAAACAAAACCAGAAATAGAGAATTTGAATAACCCAATCTCATAAAAAAAAAGAAATTGAACAAACAAAAAAGAATTTCCAAAGTGGAAACCCCTGTCTCCAGGACCAAATGAGTTTACAGGCTAATTCCATCATATATTCAAAAAGCAATTGATTATAATAGCATACACTTTTTTTCCTGTAAAAATAGAGAAGAAAGGCATCTTATTAAAATTCTTCTATGAACAAATATGGTCCTAACACCTAAACCAGGGAGAGATAAAGCAGACAGAGAAAATTATAGACCAATATCCCTAATGAATATAAATGCAAAAATAATATCAACAAAGATGCTACAGCAATATATTAAAAAGATTATTGTGACCAAGTTGGATTTTTAAGAGTATTGCTGAGGTGGCTCAACTGGATTAGGAAAACTTTTAACATAATAGACTAATAAACAAAAACAGTAGAGAAGTATCTAGTGAATACTATACATTAGGCAGAGTAACATCTAATGGAGACTACATATCCAGCAGATCAATAGTCTAGTAGAGACTATACATCTAAATAGGTGAAAGCTGGCAGAGATTATTTATAGAATCAAGCTGTATCTAACAGAGACTATGATTCTCTCAAGCAGCATATAGTGAAGACTACAAGACCAGTGGGAAATGCCTGGTGGGAGCAGACTGATGTCATTACTAGAAGACATCAGTTTTCTGACAGCGTCAGACAGGTGAATTGCTCTTTTCCCACATGTACCTGGACCGTGGGTACTTCCTAAGTGTGTGTCCCTTCACACATACACTTCAGCCATATCCATTATGTGATTTTGTGGGTATGCCTGAAGGTACAACATACTGCCTAATTCTCCTTGTCGTTTGATTATCTTTTCTTTTAAGTACTTAAATCAGGGATTCTTAATCTGGGGCCCACAGATCTCCAAGAAATCCATGACTAGATTTCAGGGCTTCTGTAGAAATGGCTGGGAAACATATTACATCTTTATTTTCATTAATCTCTAGTTGAAATTTAGCCTTTCCTACAATTAAAATTTTAAGAATGGATTCTGAGAAGGGTCCTATAGACTTCACCAGACAGCCAAAGGGGCCCATGACACAAAAAAGGATAACTCCTGACTTAAACACTCTGTCATTCAATGTGTTTTCATTTAGTATTGATAGTTTCATAATCAATGGTACCTTTAAACGTTATCTCTTTTGTCATTATCTCTGTTTTATTTTAATGGTGCCTTGTCTGAGTTTATGAGGGCTATTGCTTCTTTTTTGGATTCACCTAATGAATTGAAGATTCTACTCCAGCCCTCATTTGAACTACATGAATCTTTACATTTTAAGTGTTTCTTGTAAACAAATACTGTTGGGTTTTGCTTTCTGATACATTCTGCCACCCTCCTCCCTTTTGTGGGTAAATTCTTTTGTCTCAATTTTTACCTAACTCTTAGTCATTGAATGGGTGTTGCCTCAGATAAACTGAAACTTGGGAAAGACCTTAATTTAGAAAGGCCAAGGTCACCCTTACATCTTGCATCTTGGGCCATCTCCATTCACCTTGACTTTTGTCCTGCCAGTGGACTTGAATGATCTCTGGAAAAGAGAGTGTGGCTGAAAACTGTGCAGCTCTGCCTTTGCTTAAATCCAATTCATGAAAAAGATAGCACCCTCATGATGTCATTGGTGCTCTTCAAGAATGAAGGATGAACAACAATGACAAATGAATCCCACTAATTTTCACCATTTTGGTTATTAGGTTTATTTTTAAGTCCATCATGTCATGTTTCTTCTCTTTGTCGCACACCTCCTCTTTAGAGGGAACAAGAAAATGGGGAAAGAAAAGCAATGATCCATCTATAGTTGGAACCCTCTCATCCCAAGCCTCTTTCCTCCTCTTCTTCACTAAACCTCAAATTCCTCCTCCTTTTTTCCTTCCTCTCCCTCCCTTACCTTTTCTTGCACCTTTGTAATCAGCTCTCCATAGGTGAAGGAGTTTTTGCCTGTGATTATTCCCTCTTTGACTCCATTTTCTCCTTAAAGATTCTCTTCCCGTTTCTTGTCTCCATCCAGTTTTCTGCTTACTTCATTTACATTTCTCCTTCAACTTCCCCCTGCCTTACTCAGAAAGGAGGAAGATTCATGAGACACCTGCTCCTTTTATACTTATATAATCTTCTCTCATTGCAAACTCTATGGAGAGGGAACCCAACCTTCTCACCATCAGCCTGGACCAATGAATGTGAGACCCCTGAGAGCAAAGACTGTCTTGCTTTTCCATCTGTATTTCCAGTGCTTAGCACATAAAATAGGGATTGGACTTCTGACTTCCCTGGTATAGGAGATTTAGAAGCTAAGGAAATTCCTTTTACCAGTGAAGGTTGGCATCTTTTTGGTCATCTTTTCCAATCTGATGAATGTGAAGTGGAATCTACAAGTTTTTTTAAATTAGAATTTCTCTTATTAGAGGCTTGAAGCATTTTTTCCCCATATATAAGCTTTTCATAGCTTGTTTTCTGCTAAAAAAAACACTTCTTAAATACTTTCTTAACTTCCTATAAATCTTGAATACTAGACCTTTATCAGCAAAATTCACTGCAAAAAGTATTTTCTTCTACTGATATTTTTGTTTGTATTCAAACTTTTCACTTTTATATAATCAGAATTGTCCATCTTATCTTCTCTGATGATTTCTATTCCCCCGTCCTTTCTTCTCTATGTTATAACATTTACATTTAAGTTATATATGCATTTGGAGAATATACCACTATGTATGTTCATTGGTCTAGCTCTAATTTCTACCAGACTAATTTCCAGTTTTCTCAGCAATTTTTGTCAAGTAAAGGGTCTTTATCCTAGCAGGTGACATTCTTGAGTTTACTCACTGTGGCAGTAGGTTTAATTGCTATGTCTTTTTTTACCTAGTTTGTTCCATTGGCCAACTTTTAACCAGTACCAAGTAGTTTTGAAGATGACTACTTTATAGTATAGCTTGAGATTTGGTAATGCTAGGTCCTCTTCATGCCTTCATTTTTATTATTTCCCTTAAGATTCTCCAGATGAAGTTTGTTATCATTTTGTCTAATTCTATAAAGCAACTCTTTGGCACTTAATTGATATGTCACTATACCTGTAAATTAATGTATGCTTTATGTTTATTATATTGGCATGGATCAAGAATGGGTAATTAATATCCAGTTATTTGTTTTCCTTTATTTCCACAAAAACTATTTTGAAATTATATTCATAAAAGTCTCAAGGATATATTGGTATGTGGATTCCCAGATATTTTATAATCATGTGGTTATTTTTAATGGAATTTCTTTTTCTGTCTGCTCCTGTTAGGTTTTATTAGTATGTAACTCCTATTCCAAAGCCCATTGGTATGGCACTCTCTCCTTATTGGTGGAGATGAATGCTCTGCCCTGCATGAGGAGTGAAACGGAGTTATTGAGAATGAGAGAGCTTCAGTTCTTGTCTATTCTTTTGCAAACTTAAAATCACTTTAGGGATTTCTATCTTCCACCTTTGAGAGGGAAGATGGAAGAGACCAGCTTCACTTCAAGTTGCTAAAGGAAAAGATTTTGGGAAGACATAAAATTATGTCTTCTATCCCCTTTTTTAGAGACTTTGGAGAGTTTCCCTTTGGGTGAGATTTAGGACTCTCTCTTGGTTGAACTGGGTTATTTCATTAAAAAGGGGAGAGCTCCTTTCCTCCGTACTGTCTGGTATATATTCTTCTATACACAACTTTTCTGATTTCTGTTTTGCTACAATTTGATAGGTGGATTTGTTTGCTATTCGTTATATATGTTCATTGTGGAACTTGTATTTAGTGGGAAAGGAGACAAGTTTTGGATATAAAGCTTAGATACTTCCTTCCTTTCAATAATGACACAGTAATTAAAAGTTTGATTGAATCTGATCTTTTCCCCTAAAATGACAATATCCTAAGGGAACAGATAAGTATAACTCTGGCCCAGCACACCTTCTCTCTGAGAACAGACTAGCTTCTAGCCCCAAATTCCTGTTCCTCCTCCTGGCAGGAAAAAACCTCCCTTGAAGAAGGGTGGGTGGGGGAGAAGCTAGAGATGTCTTGTCTGCTTCCTTTCAAGCTACACAGACACTTCTATGCAACATGTGGGGAGATAGCCCACTTTTCTATACATAGAAAATTCATATATACATATATATTGAAAGGTTGATTATTCTGTGGGTTTATTTTATATCCTGTCTTCCTAAAGTTGCTGTTTCAACTATTTTTTATTTAAATCTCTAATGTTCTAAGTGAATTATTGTATATCTAAAAAACAGTTGTAATTTTGTTTCCTCTTTGCTTATATTTATTTCTTTAATTTCTTTGTGCTCTAGAACTTTGACTGCTATGGTTAGCATTTCCAGAACTATATAAAATTGTAGCAACACTGCTTTACTTTCTGCTTTGTTGGATTATCTTCTAATATTTCTCTATTACAAATAATGTTAGGTTTTAGTTTTATGTATTTAAGGAAATATTTATTACTATATTTTAGTGTTTTGTTTTTTAGCAATATGTATTTAGTTATTTCTGCATCTATTGGCATAATATGACTTTTGTTTTTGTTGTCTATTATATTTATAGTTTTCCTAATGTTGAAATAATCCTGCAAACTTGGTCTAAATTCAGCCTGATATTGTTGGATAATCTTTTAAACATGTCAGTGTGTGGGGCGGCCAGGTAGCACAGTGAGTAAGAGCACCGGCTCCAGTGTTGAGAAGACCTGGAGATCGAATCCTGGGCTCAGACACTTAGCACCCACCCAGAAACACCTGGCCGTGTAACCTTGAGCAAGTTACTTAACCCTGATTGCTTAGGGGTGGCCAGGTGGCTCAGCGAGTGGGAGCACCGGCTCCAGTGTCGGGATGACCTGGATTGGGTCCGAGCTCAGATACTCAGCACCACACCCAGAAATAATAACTGGCTGTGTAACCTTGAGCAAGTTACTTAACCCCAATTGCTTAAAAAAAAAATGTTAGTGTGACCTCTTTAGTAATGTTTTATTCAACATTTTTGTATCAATATTCATTAAAATATTGGTATTCAGATGTCTATTCTTTCTCTGCCAAGAACTCCCTCTTCTCCCCCTCTCATCTTTTAACTCCTAATTATTACCCTTCATTTCTTCCTTTTCTCCTATCTCTGATGCAGGGGTAATGCTCATCAACAAAGTCAACTTCTGTATTTTTGATCCCACTGATCTTCTCCAGCAAATTGTTCCCACTATCATCCATACACTCCAAACTCTTTTTATAATGGATCCTTCCCTACAGTCTAAAAACATTTCTGTCTCCCCTATCCTTATGTATCACTAGATTCTACTGCAATGGGCCTGGGGCATGTATGGATTTGCTTTACCTGGGTTATACAGAGCATGACTAGCTATTCCTTTCTTGGCTCTTGTCCATTATATAGAACTCTGACAGCCTACTTTCCAAATTAGGTCTCATGTGACTGAGTGGTTTTTACTATGTGATGACAAGAATGCCTCTATTTAGCTACTGATCCAGAATTGACCTGGCCATGGCAGTTATGAGTGCATATAGCTGCCTGTTTCTCTTTGTGTTTCTTCTTTGTTGGTCTTAGACTGAGTATCTCAAGAGGGATGTGTCTTGAAGACCTTGTGAGTTCAGAACATCTGGTAGTTACATCAACAGTCAGGGCAGCAGAGGTAGTAGTATCCATTGGCAAAGAGTTAAGGGATCATCTGGAGCAGAGACACATTAAGGACAGATGGGGCAAGGGAGAGTGACAGCCAGGGAGTGTGATGGTCACTCTCCTTTGTGGCAGAGAGAAGAGTTGTCTGTGGGCTCTCATAAGAAAGGTGCAGGCCCTCCGAGCCCAGTGGAGTGTCAGACACTTAAGGGAAATATTGGGAGGATTTCCAGAACACAGGTATTACTTTCCTGGTTCTTATAGGTTCTCTACATGTGAGCCTCATTGAAATTGTATTTTACTCTCCCCATGGACATTGTGTATAGTTGTGGAAGAATGCACCCCAGGTTTTGGGAAGACTGTTTTGTACCACCTCATGAGAAGAGATTTGGCCATTAAAGCCAAAGTTACAATATCCAGTCTCATTTTTTTTCTGGTGGATGTTGCCAAAGTCAGCATCACTATAGCACTTCCCCCCGAACAATGAGAAGAGAAGGAGGAGGAGGAGGAACTAAGTTCTTTCCTCTAGCCACTCCAGCTCATTGTTCTTCCCTCAGTTAAAGAACTCAATCTCACAATAGACTCCCTCATCATATGGAGAAAACAATTGTCTGTCCAGGACTACAATTCCTAGAGTTCAGTTGCATTTCAGATACTCATTCTCTCATAGGAAGGAGAAAACCAGTTGCTTTAAAACATAACCTTCCTTTTGTTTGTGGAACAAACCCCAAGTCCGACCTGATACACAGGCTTCATCTTTGGCGTGTAGCTCTCCTTGGTAAGAATTGATACCTGGCTAGCATCCAGAATTGTTTTTCCTTTGCAGAGATCAGTACCTGACTGGTATCGGAGATTACAGTCTTATTCAGCATACATTTGTCTCCACCATTAAGCTTCTTGAGGCCAGACACTTTCACCTTTGGCTTTGAATATCTTCAGTTTATGGCACATTAACTGGAACACAGTGGTTATCAGGACCAAATGTTTCATGGAAGGAATTTGGTAGATGCCTTCTTTCTCTATTTTTGCAAACTCTTTATGTAATATTAGAGTTATTTGTTCTTTGAATGTTTGATAGAGTGCATTTGTAAATCTATGTGGGCCTGATTTTCCCCACTTTGGAATTTATCACTTGTTTTCCAAGAGTGGGTGTTCATTTATTTATTGCCTTTTGGAGAGCAATTGGGGTTAAGTAACTTGCCCAAGGTTACACGGCTAGTTTTTTCTGTGTGTGTGTGTGTGTGTGTGTGAAGTGTCTGAGGCCGGAACCGAACTTCGGGTCCTCCTGACTCCAGGGCTTTACTCATTGAGCCACCTGGCCGCCCCCAAGAGTGGGTGTTTAAATTGTCTATTTCTTATTCTGTTGACCTGGGTATTGTATATTTTTTCTTAAGTATTCATCTATTTATTTAACAAGTTTTGTTGCCATATATTTGGGCAACATACTTTCTAACAATGTTTTTTTCATTTTAGTAATTTGGCTTTTCTCTCATTTTTTTTAATCAAATGAGCTAATCCCCAGAAGAAGCAAGAATTACAAAAATGGATGACCACTATTCACTTCTGAGGATTTACATGAGTACAAGTGTTACTGTTAGAAGAATCTAAAAAGGATCACCAATGATTATGAAACCTGGAGGAAGAAACCGGAGGCCATAAGGGGCACAAGTGTTTCTCAGTTAACCATTGAGGTCAAGGGAAGATTAAATGCAAAATTGATTTGAGAGAATAGTAGGCCAAGTCAGTGGTACTTGAGAATGGATTTGGACTGTTGGATCATGGACTCTTAACAAGGGATGTAGTAAACCAAATAAGATTTGAATATATTTACTGGGCAAGGCATGTTGGCACATACCTGTTACTAGAGAAGGCTGAAGCTGGTAGAATGTGTGAGTCTGGGAGTGCTGAGCTTCAGTAGGGCTAAAACCCATTGGATGTCTGAACCAAGTACATGTGTGTAGGGAGGGTATCCTACCCCAGAGCAGGTAAAAGTTTCCTGTCAATCAGCAGAGAGATTGGGCTGTGAGTAGCCATTGCACTTCTCAGGGAAACACAGTATCTACACACACACACACACACACACACACACACGGATATGTTATGTATGTGTATATATAATACATGTATCTAGATATGTATATGCATGTACACACATATATATTTACCAAATATCTTGCAAACCTAATCAAAATAGCTTTAAACAAAAAGAGGGAGGAAAGTGCCTGTTTATACCCACAATCCTAGATATCATAGAGAATAACAATAGTAATAATATTAAGAGCTAACATTTCTATAGAGCTTACTATGTGCCAGGCACTGTACTAAGCACTTATATATTTTTTCATCTGATCCTCACAACCCTGGGAGGCAGGTGCTATTATAGATATTTGTTTTACAGATGAGGTATCATACCCAGAATTATACAGCTACATCTATCACTTACCCAAGGTCATATAGCTAGTGAGAGTCAGAGGCAGAATTTGAACTTAGTTTTTCCAGACTCTAGGCCCAGCACTCTACTCTACACCACCTAGTTGCCCCATTAAGGAGGGAAGAGTTGTAAGTGAAATTCCCAAAAGTTCATAGACAAAATCCAAGTGTAAAGGATATGGATCAAGGTCTAAACAATCTAATTAACATTCAACCAACAACTGGGGGGGGCTTTGGGTTCAGGGAACTTTCATTGGTTGGCTGCCAGATGAGTCTCTTGGGTCTATAAAAATCAACCTACCCCCATTCTGCTGTGAGCTCAAAAGTTAGCTCTGGTGGAAAAGTCTGAGCTCTTAAGATTTTGCTTTTCCTCTATTCCCTTGCCCTTCCAGCCAAGTTCAGTAAGACAGGGAGATAATTTCTTTCTCTTCCCACACCCATTAGCATTAGCATACTACGGCAGAATGAGGAATTCAAGGCTATTCTATTTCAAAAATAGATGTAAGGCAGCCTTTTTCTTGGTGGTTGGACAATCAGGAAAGGCACCAAGTAAAGGTGATGTTTAAGCTGAGTTTTGAAATAAACAAGGGACTCTAAGAATCAAGGGTGAGGTGGGAAAGTATCACTCTAGATTTGGGAGACAGCTGGGGCAAAGGTGCAGTGAGTCGATGGAGAGTGCTATGTCATGAATTAACACCTGTGAGATGCAAATGTTCACAGGAGATAAAAATCCAAGTTTGAGGGAGGTTTGGCTGGAATGCAAGAGAGGGGTTATGAAAGTTATGAAAGAGGGGTTCTGACAAGGTCAGAAAGATAAGGAAGGGGGGGGGCAGGCTGTGAAGGGCTTTAAATGCCAAGCAGAGACATTGGGCTTCTGTAACTGTTAAGGTTGGAGTATGGGACAGCACTCTGATCAGAGGCAATGACAAGCATTTAAATGATCTTGTTAAAAGGATGTCATTACTTCCTGACTTGGACTCCCTGCTGATGGCAGAACTTACAGCTTGGTTGATTTACGGAATAAGGGTTTGTATTTTACCAACCCTACTCTGCCAACTCACTTTCAGACTCATCCACATAGGCCAGTAGAAGTTATTCCCCAATGGGGCCCAGACATTGAACACCTTTTTCTGCTTCCAGGCCCTGAGGGGAAACTGGAGAGGGGACAGAAGTGTGTTACTGACCAAGTACTGGCTTTCCCTAAGAATGAGTTGGGAGCACAGAGGTGGAACCGATAAGATCTAGTACAAAGGCTGATGTTTCCTTTCTTTGTAAAGCCTTGCTGAAGACAAGTGGTTCCATTCATGTTTCATTATCCCTCCCAGGAAATTGATATCTATAGCATAGGTAAATACTGCTTCTGCTATGGTAGCAGAGAGTACCAAGCTTCTAGAATTTTTGCAGTAACCTTTAACCCGCTATATAGGCTGTTGTCAGGTCAGGAAAATTACCCTCTATTTAGGTACAAAGGTTGCTAATGACCATGTATTTCCCTCAAAGATTATTCCCTCTTGAACCCTTAAGGGTGCTTGCTACTTCAGCACACTGGACCACAAAGTGTGGAAGCTCCAAGGTGGCTTTGAAGGGAGGAGGCTCTCCAGATGATCTAAAGGGTTTGGGAAAAAGAACCAATTTACTATTTAAGAATGCTCCAAACCACTACTAAAGAAATACAAATTAACTCAGTGACCCCTTAGTCCCATCTCATACCCATCATACTGGCTAAGTTGACAGAAAAGGAAAATGTTAAATGTTGGAGGGTCTGTGGAAAAACAGGCTCATTAGTGCACAACTGGTGGAACTGTGAATAGGTCCAGTTATTCTAGAAAGCAATTTGGAACTACCTAGCAATATCATTACTAGCTTTATACTCCGAAGAGATTAAATAGAAGAAAAGGACCTATCTGTAAAAAAAAATGCCTTTAGAAGCTCTTTTTGTAGTGGCAAAGACTGGAAACCAAGGGGGTGCCCATCATTAACTAGGGATTAACAACCAATTATGGTAATAATGTAATAGAATATCGTGCTGTGAGAAATCACAAAAGGGAAGGTTTCAGAGCAACTTGGAAAGACTTGTAGATGCATGCAAAGTGAGTAAAACCAGGAGAACAATATGTACAATAAAACAATATTGCAAAGATAAAACTTTTGAAAAACTCAAAAACTCCCATTAGTGCCATGCCCATGATTTCAGAGGACAGATGATGAAGGACTCACATATAGAACAAGAGACACTTTTGGACATAGTCAAAGTGAGTGTTTTGCTTGACTACGCATATTTTTTACAAGAGATTTTCCCCCCATTGGGGGGGGGGAAAGGAAGGGGATGGTGGGAGAGAAAACAAATATTTGTTGAACTGAAAGTAAGTAATTTGCTGCCAGGTAGGAGTTAATTGGGTGTCACCTCCCTGGAAGAGTCATGAAGAATCTGCAAGGCAGCTTTAGGGAGGATAACTTTGGAATGCTCCTTGGCTCTGGGCCTAACCAGGGAAGTAGTAGAGGGAAATCTAGTACTACCCTGGGAAAACCAGAGGACAAAAACCAAGGAACTGTGGTTTCCCCACTAACTCAACACTGAGTCCTCCCATCAAAAATAACTGGGAAAACCATCATGTTGCTCTGTACCTACCCCACTAGACACTTAGAGGGAATGGGGAGGTGAACTAGGTGAAAGAGGGAGAGGGAGGAGAAAGGGAAGGCCTGATGTCTAGTTTACTACCAGCACACTGTCCTTTCATTGGGTTGAGGGAGGTACGCCCTCCTCCCACCAAAACTGAGCATGAACACACAGCCTGAACCTTCTGTGAGAATGAGTCACCCTTCTGGCATTACTGAACCATAAGTAGTTTACACAAAAGACACCTACAGCACTCTAAAAAGAGAGCATATCAGAGTTGGACTCCTAAAGTTTTCTTATACCCTCTTTAAAACATACTTCTTCTTTCCCTCAACACCAAGAAAGGAGTGGGAAAAATCTAAAGTGGCCAAGGTTTGAGAGCAAAGTCAGAGTAGATTAATAGGATATATGCTAAAATAAACATCAAAACAAACAAAAAAAACCCCCAAACTTCATCTTTTCCCTTATCTCTTCAACTTCAGCAGAGGAAGAACAGGAAATTCAGTCATTTTTTTTTTTTTTAATTTTTGGAGCCTACTTGATCTGTCCTTATTTCTAAAAGTTTGAACTAGACATTTTGAACATAATGAAGATATGTTAGAGATGGAGCCAGCTGGGCTTACACATTATGCTAATGGCGTCACTCACACAGCCAGGGCCCACTGGACGATCACTCCCACATTGTGGCTCCCCCTCCTGGTGAGGTTGGGAAGGAAAGGGAAAACTACTCGAGGGCAGGGAGGACCCTTGGCCAGAGAACCACAGAGATGGGGGGTGGGGGGGCGGCACGCAGAAAGGCAGATTTCAGCACAGGGACAAGAGGACAGAAATGAGTCAGCCTCTTCTCCACTCCTCTCTAACGCCCCAAGCCCAACAATAAGGGCCACGCCTGCACGATCTGACCCAGAGTCAGAGCTGTGGGAGAACCAACCCGCGGGCTCTACACTGGGGGGTCAAGATAAAGATGTTACCTGATTAACAGCATAAACGAATCATCCAACACTCCCTGGGAACTATCAGAGGCGTACAAATTCTCAGGTACAGATGGGATACGTGATAAGAGACAATCTAGCTTCAAGACTAAATACTGGGTGACTTCTGGGCTATTCACACCTTTGCTTGCTATATCCCACCCTTTACAGAAGCAAGAGTTGACTATGCTTAGCTCTATATACTTACCTGCCTCTCTCTTAGAAGCATTGTGTTTCTTGCCAGAGTGCCTTTGGGAGGAATGAGACCTCCAAGGGCAACATGGCCTACTTTTTTTTTTTTTTGCTTTTTGGAGGGGGGGAAGGTAGGGCAATCGGGGTTAAGTGACTTGCCCAAGGTCACACGGCTAGTTTTGTGTTAAGTTGTCTGAGGCCGAATTTGAACTCAGGTCCTCCAGACTCCAGGGCTGGTGCTCTATTCACTGCGCCACCTAGCCGCCCCTACATGGCCTACTTTTAAATTAAGGTCATAATGCCCAGACTTCTGGGGCATGAGAACTGATATTAAGTTAACTGAGCTGAATAAAGGCATCTGCCTCAAAACATGGCCAAAAACATTCTGCCAAATCACAACCAGTTTGCCACAGTATGGGACAACTGATGAGAAGTAAAGATGGCATCTGAGGAACTCTCATTATGGTAATTCTCAATAGCTTAATATCAAGGAAAAGAAAGATCCCACGATAATGATTTGTTACTGATAGATTAATCATGATCTTTGGTTTCAGATCTCTTTGGTCTTTGCTTTCATCTACTTGGGATCTGGGATCATGTTTAATCCAGACCTCTACACCCCTTGGCCACTCGCAGTGCTGGGCTGGGTGCCTCAGCATTCAGTAATGTAGTGGCAATGTTAACTAGTTACCATGGATTTCACCTAATGAGACACATCCCATCCACAAGTGTGCAGCACAAAGGTATGTACCAAATGTATCATTGTACCAAAAAGGCTTTTCAGAGACCAAGATCTTAGATTTTTATTGTTTCCATGGGAGGAACTCTTACAGTTCCCAATCCATTATTTTTGTTCTGAAAATGGAAACGTTTTATTTTATGCTTCTATTTATATTCAGATACCACCAGTTCTTTTTCTGAGGATGGATATCATATTTTCATTATAAGTCCTGCAGAGCTATCTTGGTAAATTATTGTATTGCTGAGAATAACAAAGTCATGCACAGCTGACTGATCATCTTACAATATTGCTGTTACTTTACACATAGTATATTTCATTTTGCATTAGCCCATGGAAGTCTTTCCAAGTTTTTCTGAGAGCATCTTGCTTATCATTTCCTATAGTACAATAGGATTCCATCATAATCACATACCACAGCTTGTTCAGCCATTCCCCAATTGATGGTCATCTCCTCAATTTCTAATTCTCTGCCCCTAGAAAAGAGCCACTATATTTTTGTACACATAGGTCCTTTTCCTTGTTGGTTTTTTTAAATCTCTTTTGGGACACAGACATAGTTATTACTAGGTCAAAGGATATGCATGGTTTTATAACACTTTGGGCACAGTTCCAAATTGCTCTACAGAATGGTTAAATCAGTTTATAACTCCACCAAGAGTGTATTAATGTCTCATTTTCTCCACATTCGTCATTTACCTTTTCTGTCCTATAAGTCAATCTAACAGGTATGAGGTAGTACCTCAGAATTGTTTTGATTTGCATTTCTCCAATCAGTAGTGAGTTAGAATGAAAATGGAAACATTTTAGAGATGAATCTGGTTTTTATTCCTCTGTAGCTATAACCAGTATGTCTTTTCTATCTTTGGATATTTTCCTGGGCTTCTGATATTTCAAGCTCTCCAAAATAATGTTTACTGAACTGAATTTGTTCAATATCCTATATAGGAACTTTTTAATTAGTTTGGGGATTTGGACCATTTTTTTTGAGGCAATTGGGGTTAAGTGACTTGCCCAAGGTCACACAACTAGTAAGTGTCTGAGCCCAGATTTGAACTCAGTTTCTCTTGACTCCAGAGCTGGTCCTCTCCACTGTACCACCTAGCTGCTCTTCAATTAGTTTTTAAATTTAATTTAATGATAATGAAGATGCTAGAAATTCATATCTGAAGAGCAAAAAACCAGTAAGTTCCTAAAGTGAGCAGGCCAAACCTGAGGTAGTTTTCTTTTCAGGGAGACTAATGGTCATCAGTTTTCAGGAGGACAGACACAACCTTCAAGTTCAGGCATGATGTTGTTTGCTTGAAGACCCTGCTGCTACGCTGTGATCTTAAGATATGAAACTCAAAAGTTGAAGTATCCAAGTAGCTCCTGTCCTCTATAGTTTGCTGGAGGCTGGACAATTTGGTGCTTCACAGCTAATGGTGAAAAGCACAGGTGCCCCATAGGGCAACCAGGAAGAGAAGTCAACCAGACCAATGTTTTATTTTAAACAGGGAAACAAAGAACTCTCACTTGATTTAATGCAAAACTGGAAAAGGAGACAGGACATCAAAACAACATACATGAAAGGAGGAAAAAGGAAGGAGGCACAGCAGTCAGAGAGGGGCTAGGCCAATCTATCAGCTGACTCAACTCAACATTTTCCTAAACAGAACAAATAGGCGTTAAGAAAGACAGATTAGGATAAATCACTACCTTCCCAAAATGTGTTTAAAATTTCATTACTTGATAAATTAAAATTAAAATTAAAAGACAGCAGTTAACATCTGCTCCTAAATCTTGCTTACTTAGGAACCCTGTTCCCCTTCACCCAAACTGTACATCTCATAGATTTAATTAAAATGAAAATCAACACCAGCAGATCTAGGCATCTGTTTTAAAAATATAAATGGAGACTGAATTGTTTCTCTTCCCCCTCCCCCCAAACCCTCCTCTTTTCTCCACTTTGAGAGATGGAAGGTTCTTGGGTCAAATCCTACTGCTGATGTGGTTAGAAGACAATGAATCAAAGGAACACAAAAGTCACCCACTTAGGACAAAGTGCATGTCAAATTCGTAATACCAGAAAATTTCATTCCCTACTTCCTATCCCAGTGGAAGCATTTTGTTTGGTATCTAAAATGTCATTGTATAAAACAGTCCAGGGATCAATATAAGCAGCTCTATGCAGAATGATAATCCTGAATCCGTTCACAACAAAGCCAATCACAGGAACAACTTGATTGCATCCGATGACCAGATGTACATACATTTACATTTGGCTGTCAGGCTCTTTATAACAAATCTGTTTGATATCCAGTGACACTATGTGAAAGGCTGACTAGGCTATCTGAAGAGAATGTGCCTGTGCTAAATCTATTTTCTTGACTGTCTTTAATACTAAATACAGTAGCACAAGTCCTTGCCACTGGCTCATTAAAAATTCTAATCCTTATGACAATAAAATTCCATTCAGAGCAACTTACTGTGACATTAAGAGGTAAAGGAGACATTCTGGTGTGAATGTTGAAATGGACAAGGCAAGAAACTCCATTTTAAAATGGAAAGGTAAGGAAGAACACTGACAAATACAACAGTAAGCTGTCTCTAGAAATACCAAGATAGAATTTTTCTTTTTAAAGATAGCTCCTCTAATATATCCTCGTCTAGCATCATCAATAGCAAAGTTACCAGGTAGGCCTTGATAGGGTAGACACATAATAGGGTATCACCCTGGAAGGGAAAAATCAAGGTAGTAGCAAGGTTTAATCTCAGGAAGATACCACTAAATATTAAATTAGGTTATATAAAAATTATTATGGTGTCTGCTACCTTTGCCTTTTAATACAACATTTGGTTTAATCATTTCAGGACATATTCCTTTAAAAATAAAGATCCTTTCTTATGATACAGCTCTTTAAAACTGAATTGGGGGTGAAAAGTAAGGCAGGACCAACATTTTATACATTTTCATAGTAATGATAAATGTCATCCAAGGATTATATATGCTCAACATTATCCCCATAGGAAGGACAGGTTGGTTTAAAATCCATTTTACTTATGGGAAAAATATGATTCTAGGTGTGGTCCATGACTGGTATGTACTCTCCCTGAATGCATCGCTGATTGAAATATAAGTTCCAAGAGTTTCATGGGACAGAATGGCATTGCCCCCTACCCAGGTCTTAGGGGAGATAGAATAAACTCACACACACCGATCAGGAAAAGAATATGGTTTCCCTCTAACATACTGGTTAAGTATGCAAGTGCATACACATAGAGGACATAGGGAAGATGTTAAGACCCCAAGCCACCCTGGGCAATTTCAGACCTGAATTTAATATTCTGAAGCTTTCTCACAAAACAGAGCAAGAATCTAACCGCCCCCCCTCCCCCGCCCATTGTAGAATATTAATTAGCTCCTGAAACCAAAAATGCCCTTAATATATCCAGTCAGGCCACTCTTGGTCTTCTGTTCCACCTTGTCCTCTAGGGGTGGGAAAGCCACGTGATTGAGGGCCAGATCAAAGAACAAAGGCTTGCAAGGGATGGGTTTGAATCCTGGTGGGAAGTGAACGAGGTTGGCTTGCTTGCTGATGAGAGAAGGATCCAGGTAAAAAGTGTCAAATCGTTCAACAAGAGGCTGAAAATCAAATAAGAAATTAAATCCTAAATGTTATTAGGAATAGCAACTGACATCCCTACTTTAAGTAGTCTAGAGCAATGGTCTTCAAAATAAGGGTCCTGTCATGAACTCAAGAGGTCTGAAAAATCATTTAGGGTGGAAAGATGGTTTACATCCATCCTTCACTATAAGAGCCAATCCAATCCAATCATATCTACCAATTATCACCCAACTCTATTCCTTCCCTCTACTATACAATCAGCCAGCCTCTGCCCTTTTATGACATGGAGGGTCAGCCTGAAGGGCTGTTACAATCTAACCATGATCCTATACAGCTGTCATTGGGAAAATTCCTCCCCCCACCCAGAATGCCCTCTCCTTGTTCCCCTATATCACCTTATAGCTTTGGGACAGTACAAGGTGATTTGAAAAGGATAAACAGACATGGTAGGGTTATGCTCAACATTGCAGATCTCATTGCATTATGTTTCCCCAAAACCTATCTCTCTTCCAAACTTTCCCACTTCCTATTTCTGCTGAAGGCATCTCTATCCTTTAAGTCATATAGGTTCATATCCTTGGTATCATTCATGACAGCTCATTTTCATTCACCCCACACCGCCAAGCAACTGCCAAATCTCTACAGTATCTCTGTATCTATCCATCTGTCCATCCATCCATTTATTCATTTCTCTCCATTCACATAACCAGGTCTGTAGCCCTTATCACCTGTTGCCTGGATTACCGTAATATCCTATTTGGTTTCCCTAATAAATTTACTATGTGAGTTCAATAAACTCCAGTGGCTCCTTATTGTCTCTAGGATCAAATATAAACTGTGCTGTTTAGAATGTAAAGTTCTTCATACTGTGGCCCCCAGCTACCTTTCCAGCTGTGTGTGTGTGTGTGTGTGTGTGTGTGTGTGTGTGTGTGTCCGTGTGCATATCCATCCTTTCTTCACCCTACAGCCCCATTACACTGGCCTTCCTGCTGTACCACACACTCAAACAAAACTACAATTAAAATATTCAAAAATGGTTAGGAAATTGGGTATGACATCATCCATTAAGCAGAATTATGTAAAGAAAGAATAGATTTGTATTGAAAACTTTCTGCTGAGTTGAAATCAGAGAAAATTTGCTCTTGCTCATTGTTTTTGCATGGTGAAGGGGGAATATCTAGACTGGGAGAAACATGAAAGCTGCTCCATTCACTTGATTCATTCAATGAACCAATCAACAAGTATTAAGCACCTACTACATGCCAGGCACTGTATTAATAATCTTTCAACTGAAAAAAAGAACTCAGTCCCATGATGACTACAATGATCAAATTAACTTAATAATATTTACATGTTTACTCTATTCCCCAGGAAATCACAGAGACTTTACAAATACAGAGGTTTTTCTGAAAATAATGAAGCATATTCAATAGCATTGCTCACTATAATACCAATTAATAATGAACAAAATATTAATAAATATTAACATTTTAATAAATGAGTTTCTGTGCTGATAAAATTTTAAAAATACATTTACTTAATCTTTATCATATCCCTTTTCATTTCTATCTTTATTTCTTAAAATATATGTTAGTACAGGTATATAATTTATAAACAAAGATGCATATATTGGAAGTTTATGCTCAAAACTTTTTATTGTTAAGTATGTGCAATCAAAAAAAGCTTGGAGACATTGTGCATTATAGAAATGCTTTCGGGGCTTTTGGTGAAGGGTAACAAAATGATATCTCATATCCTAGTACTACTTAGTATAAGTAGCTAGTCTCATAAGTCTGGGCTCTCACTGCTCCTCCCAGAGTATCAAAGCCTAGACTTACCTTATTGTCCTTGATTTGGGAAGGAGATTCTGTTTCATGAGGGTCATTTGTATCTGAAAGATTCAGAGGGGAACAATAAAACTTTAAAGTGCACAGGTTATACATATAAGACAGTTTATAATCCTAAAACCCGAGGTAAGAGGGCATCTACTATGTAGGAGGTATCAGTCTAACTTCTGATAGTAAGGCACACATGTAGGGAACATATGTGACCAAGGCAATAAGTCTTTTGTACTCCAGGACCTTGCTCTACTTCTGAGACAGATAAAGACAAAACTTGGAAATATATTTAGCCCAAGAGAAACTATCATTTCTCTGAAAAAATATTAGACTTTTCATTGTATTTCCTACACATTCTAATATAGTGGGAGGGATTTGGTTCCCTACCTCTCTCCTTCCTTCCAGCTAGTTGAAATCACAGAAAGTAGGGGCACCTAAAAGAGGTAACCAGTGATTAATCTGCTAACCAAGTTCAAAAACACATTTAAAGGTCCTGAAGGAATTTTCTGAACCAAGTGGAAGCTGGCCATTGGCTGGAAGAAGACTGGCTATATCTTTAGAGATCTTGAAAAATACAAACCCTGGAGATTTCTTAACATTTCTGAGAGCCATCAATTCAAGGCAGGGAACATAAAAACAAGCTTTCCAGAGAGACAAACATAGAAAGGCAGCATTCCAGGCAGAAAGTGGCTTCAAAAGCTGAGGTCTCTGGCAGCAGAGAAGAGAGTTGACTAAGGATTCAATAAAGAACTGGTCTCAGCAGTCAACAGCCAAGCTGCAGATAAAAGCAGACCCAAGAAGCTCAACTGAGCCACAAAAACCGGAGAGAAGTAGCTTGAGAACCACATCAGAAGAGAAAGGCTAACTGGGATCCTGCAGTATAAGAAATCTTGGCCACATATCCCTACAAGTATGCCTCATTACTCCTGCTCTCTATGTTTGTGTCCAGTCTTCCCAGAGGCTGTGTATCAGTGAGACAGGAAGCCCCAGGGTTACAGAAGGAAGTGGGGGGTGGGGTGGAATATATTTGCTAGGTACTCTTCCTACTATGCCATCTTAGTGAATGCCTTTGCTTTGAGCTAACCTCATTTCCTGGCTGGCTTACTGGTAGAAGCTCTTGGGCTCCAGTTTAGGAGTACAGAACCACAGAATACCTGACATAGCAGTTGTCCTTCTGGGAACCTAATTTGCAAGTGTGAACTGGTGGGAACAGCCTGGGTGGGGGTGTGATACTAACAAAAGAAGTAGCTTAGCATGTGTGTTAAATGAATGAATCAGCATAACAACTTCTCTCCTTATCCTTCTAAGTTAGGAGTTTTAGGGTCTAGGCTTGGTTTTTGGTTATGATTTCTTGAATATTTTGATAACTGTATTTCAATATAATTAATAGCACCTGCCTCCCAGGGCTGTTGCAAGGATCAAATGAGGTAACATCAACTGGCTAGCCTATGTACACGCTGCTGTTACTATCGTTATTTACTTTATATAATTAAAAGCATTATTCTGAGAAGGGGTCTATGACACAAAAAAAGCTTAAAAACACTTGTTTTAAATCATCTGGCTTACTGCTCAACAGTGAAGAGTCAAGAGTAAGTACATTCAAAATATTCATAGCAGCTCTTTTTGTGGTGGCAAAGAATTAGAAATTAAGGGGGAGCCCATCAATTGGGGAATGGCTGAACAAGTTGTGGTATATGCATGTTATGGAATACTATTGCGCTATAAGAAAAGAGGAGCAGACGGTCTTCATATTTACCTGGAGAGGCTTATACGAACTGATGCTGAGTGAGAAGAGTAGAACCAGGAGAAATTTGTACACAATTACAGACACAACGTATGTGTGATGACCAACTTTGATAGACTGGACTCTTCTCAGCAATGCAGTGATATAAGTCAATCCCAAAAGACTCATGATGGAGAGAAATGTGTGCATCCAGAGAAAGAACTAGAAAGAACTGAGTTTATATCCAGATGGAAGCAAAATACCTGATCTTTTTCCTTTTCTTGTTTGGTTTTATGTCCTCTTTACCATATTTCATTCCATCTGATACAATCCATCTTTATAACCTGACTAATGTATAATGTGAAAGTATTTACAAATCCTATACTTGACTATATGCTGCCATGGGGGAGAGGGGAGGGAGGGGAACAAAATGTGAAACTCAAGGAATTGTGGAATTGAATCTTGTAAACTAAAAGGAAACAAACAAATAAATTAAAAAAAAAAAGGTAAAGTACATTCAAATGGTTTCAAAGAATCACCAGGGAGAAATTCTTAACCTGTAAGATATCACCTTCTAAAAGCAACTTGGGATAGGGGTGGCCAGGTGGCTCAGCGAGTAAGAGCACCGGCTCCAGTGTCGGGATGACCTGGATCAAATCCGGGCTCAGATACTCAGCACCACACCCAGAAATAATAACTGGCCGTGTAACCTTGAGCAAGTTACTTAACCCCGATTACTTTAAAAAATAAAATAAAAAAAAAAAAAGCAACTTGGAGGAAGAACAAGGAGGCAATGCTGATACACTTTGTTAAGAAAAAGGGCATAGAATAGAAGAGTACAGACTTTGAAATACAATCTTCGAGGAATAAGAAGCTTACCTAAGATAGCAGCTGCCTGTAGAGAGTATTTTTCTGATTTCACCTGAGTAATCAGCTCCTGGACATCAGGTAGTTCCTACAGTATTTTAGAAAACATTAGTCCATGATGAAAGGAAGGTTAGTGAAACAAAATACTATAGTATGGCAGATAAAACAAGCCAGAATGGGCACTACTTAGAAATAACATTATTTAATTTCTTTTCCCATTTAATGTCTTCAAAGAACTTTACTCTTTGTTCCTATATACAATTTTAATCTCTTTCACATAGAGAGGACAATTCAATGGGCTAATCAAATGGGATTTTTCTTCCTATCACACTTCTTTTGGCTGTAGAAACAGAAAGGATCTAGTGAGAGCTGGAGTAAAGCAAATACATTAAACTGTCCCCAGTGATGCTTCCCATTCCCAAACCCTAAATTTCCCACCTTTTTCTAACCTACTCTATATACTAATTGCCAGATGAGCTTTCCTTAAATACTATTCTTAATGTGGTTCAAAAGACAATCAGCAAACAGTACAAATTCTTAGTTAGGGGTGTTACACATTCAAATTCCTCTCCTGGCATGGGAAGCCCCTTTTTCTCTATCTAATGTTATCTCCTATTAATTCCTCTGCAGTCTAGCTAGTCCATTCTCCTTTCTGCCCCATAGATACATCACAATTATTCCCACCTGTCCGCTTCTGTCCACAACAGACACCTCCAAAGCCCCACTGGACTCTTACTGTACTAAGCTGTACCAAAAATTTAACACATTATATAATGTTCTTTAAAGTTCAAAAACAGTTTAATGTGCAGGAAAAAAAAAAAACCCTGCCTTACTATCCAAATAATGAACTTGTTGAAGATAGAACCCATATATTATATCTGTATCTATATTGATATCAATATATAGATATAGATGTATTTTTGTTTGCTACTCAGCACCAAGTACAATTCTAGGAACACAACTTTCTGACTTGCTTAGGTACCTATTATATAATGTACTATAAGAAAACCATCGTCACCTCTGTGTAGTTAAAGAACATTATAGTCACTTTCTTTCATAAGCTGAGTCAAAATTTTCATTGTTTTACATTGTTTGAAAGGTCCCAGAACAGCCAATCTCTTCACATCTAGTAGTAAAGCTTTCAGACTGCTGCACTTGGCATGATTTTAATCAAAAGAATACTTTCCTTTCTACAACCCCACCTCCTCCTGGAACAGCCTGAAGCCCAAGAATAGCTCTGCCACTGGGTCACAAACCTGTAGTCCACAAGGGCTTAGTGCTCTTTAGGTTACCTTTCAAGTCCAGCTTAAAAAAGAAGCCCAATTACTTGGCCCCTAGCATCTAGAGGCAGCTATATTGTATAGCAGTAGAGTGTTGCGGCTTGAGTCAGCACAACCTGAGTCCAAATCTGACTTCTGGCAGTACCTTATGTGACCTTGGGCCAGTCACTTAACCATCTGCCTCAGTTTCCTTATCTTTAAAATGAGGATAACACCTACCCTCCTAGGATTGTTGTGAGGATTAAGTGAGATAATGGTAAAGCTCTTAGTGTAGTATGTGGCACATGGTAAGAGCTATAAAATATTAACTATTATTATTTTCTATCATCATCACTATGTCCCCATAAAAAGCTCCACTGAAGAACTTCTTATTTCTCTTAGAAACCAGGAGAGGACAGCTCTAACCTTCAGGCTGTTTTGGGAGGCTCCTGTTTGAGATTGCACTTCACTGGCATATTTTAGGACTCGATCGTACAGGACAAGGGCTTCACTCCATTTCTTCACCAGCACATAAGATTGAGCAATGAAGAAACACCTGGTGGGAAACAAACCACAGGAATTTAAAACAACATGTACTTATATTTTCCTTAGTTTTCCCAATTGTTCAGGCTAAATTTTAACCAAGGTAACAAGTATTCCAGTATCAGAACAAGGGTTATAAAAAAAAGGTCTCCAGATTTCAAATATTTAAGTTTGCTGCACTGACCTCGAAGTACTTGAATCATATCTCTAATGCTGATTCCACGCACTTTAACTGTTGGCTGAACAAGTAAAGGAGGGTGGTCCTCTGGAGCAGACAAATAGTACAGGAACACTCTTTCTCCAAATCAAAAATACTGATAACTGGATCTCTTTAGGATAGCCTGAGGAGCTACTGTCCTAGACAGATTACACTAATGAAAGGATCATGGATACTAAACCCTGCCTTTAGAGGGTTAAGTTTCATTCACATCTTAGCTTGAATTTAATAAGATCATCAACTAGTGAGTGCAGCTGAGCTTAGAGGGTGAGAGAGTTTTGATTGGGGTTAGAAGAAAGGAGAAGTTTTGGATTAATTGGGGGATTGCGGACAAGCAGAGGACACAGGATCTCTGAAGGACAGAAAAAGGAAATAAAGAGTTCAGGAAGAGTAATCAAAGGGTGGGAAAGCCAGGGGTCAGTTTGCGCATTCTCAAATTAAGTAAGCATCAAGAAGAGCTAAAAGGCTGAAAATCTTGCTCTCCCTAATTCAGCTCAATATCTTCCTATTCAGTTCTTCTTTCTCCTTTTCTGGAAGTAAGAGGAAGTGAAAAAAGGAGGTTAGAGGACATGTGAATATATAATGTCCCCTCATTACTAGTAAATTGTATTGGTATTGCTGGTAAAAAACAGACCATTTGGAACAAATTCTTATGAAAAGAAATGATAACTTTAAAAAACTAAAATGTCCTATTCCAGTTACTGGGAAAATTTTCCTCACTGTAGTGGTTATCAATTTCTTTATAGAAAGAGATGTGCTTCCAATTCTCACATGTTACCTGCAAACAAAACACTACAATTTTTTTGAGGTTGTTAACTTCCTTTGTTATAAAAAACAAAAGCCCTGAGGCTGATATTTGAAGTTACCTGTAAGCCTTGTATACCAGTGTCTTGAGTCCTATTTCTTTTTTGAAAACTTTGTCTTCCTCTAAGCCAGGCAACTGGAGCAGTTCCACCAGATTCTGCTCAAAAAGGAAATGATCTCAAATTTAGATTTTAGGAGTTTGTAGGAAGAATACAAGGGACAAAGGAAACAATCTGGACGCATAGCTACATTAAATATCAATATCCTTATCAAAACCTTTCAGGTATGATTTAGTGATGAGATGTCTGGTATGCCCTTTCTTCCCTGTTTGCCCACTGAAGTCCAGAAGCAATGTGGTATAGTGAAAAGGGCACTGAACTTGTTTCATTCATTTGTTAAATTTTTATTTTCAGTTCACATTCTCTCAGTTCTCACTATTCCCCTTCCCTTTTCCCCCCATTGAGAAGGCAAGAAATCTTAAGATTTCTACACCTAGCATTTCAACAAAGAAGAAATCACGAGTCTGGGCCAAACCCTTGAACACTTCCCCACCCCACAAAAATCCCAAACCAAGCCTGCCAACCTTTCACGTGCTAGTCATTTTTTTTCATGCCCCTGAAAACCTAGGCCAGGAGAAATGGCCTATTTTTCCTTTCCTATCGCCCTTGCCAGACCCCCACACCTGTCCCAACCACTCTCTCCTTTGAAGTTCATGCATACCTATAGATCTCCTTGTCCAGATACTTGTTGCAGGCATTTACTGATCTGCAGATACCTTCTCTCATCTCTCAATTACCTTAGGACTTAGCTCATACTCTTGTTCTCCACTCCATACCTACCCTTCATCCTGGATGATTTTAATATTCATACACTGATGTCTCTTTGAATATTCTATCCTCCCAATTCATCAACCTATTAAATTCCCACAGGAGCAGTGACACCTTAAGATAACACTTTTATCTAAAAATCTTTTGCTTCTATTATTTGAATTTTGAAACTTCCCCTGTATCAAAATGTCTTTTCAATACTCCCACTACCTTACTAAATCTGCCTCTAACTTCATCATGTTGTCTGCTTCATCTATTCTTTCCTTGTTCTTCCAGACCATCACCACTATTTTGGCTTCACTTTCTTCCCTTCAAGTCTTGATCCTATAGTTAACCAGTCCAACAAGGTACTTTCTTCAATCCTGAATTCCCTGCCACCAGGTCCTACTATTGTTCTCATATTAGCACATCTCTATGATCTGCTCTGTCCCCCTGACCCCCACCCCCTACCCCCCATGGCATCCTGCTAACTGGGTTCATTACAAATTCATGTTTTCTATCTTACCACCCTCCTTTGATTTCTCTCTAATTCTCTTACTCCCCACTGTACTTTTTCCAAAACTTTTTCTTTTCTCCTTCTGCCCCCAATAGCATATCTAGGACCTAGCAGACAACCTGATCTCCTATTTTACTATGAAAATTAGGCTAGCCATTCCATCCCAAGCTCTCTCATCTCAAAACCTCTTTACATTTTTTGACCCAGTCTTTCTTACTTTGCTCCAGTCTTAAGAAGAATAGATGGCCCTTCTCTATGCCAAGGTTACTTCCTCTACAAGTTCCCTTGAACTCATTTCCTTTCTCTTTCAGGAGCTGACCTGACTCCCACAGTCATCCAGGGGAACAATCCTTGTGGAGAAAGGGCCTGTCATCTATCTATCCATGCACCGCCAATACCAACAGATGACCAACTGCTTCCAATGTGGGCCCAAGAGCCCCTTTCTTTCCCCACCAGGCCTGCCTCCTCAGTCAGCATTTAGAGGAGATGAAGCCTGACAACATTCTGGCGCTTACAGTTCTCATCTCCTAAGTAACCACAGCTACTGAAGTCCCAGAAAAGAAAGTTCACCAAATTCCATGGCACCATCAAACAGTTCAAACTGTCAGGAAGACTCATTTTCCTGAGTTCAAACCCAGCCTCAGACACTTACTAGCTGTGTGACTTTGGGCAAGTCACTGTTTGCCTTTTGTTTCCTCATCTGTAAAATGAGCTGAAGAGGAAATGGTAAACCACTCCATTATCTTTGCCAAGAAAATCCCAAATACAGTCACAAAGAGTCAGATATGACTGAAAAAAATGACTGAACAACAAAAATTATAATATAATCTGCTTAAAAGAAGGGACCTCAGGGACCTGTCTTGCATTTCTATTTGGATTTCCAGAGCTTGACACAATGCTTTGCACAAAGTAAATGCTTAATAAATGCCTTTTCATTCATTTAACCCATACCCTTCAAACAAACAAAAACACCACACTCCATTTGACCTGCTCATTTCCTCAAACTACTTGTTCTCTCTCTTTTCCCTTTCACTACTAAACTACTAGAAAGATAAATCTAAGAAATGGCTTCTACGTTGCCTTACAACTTCCTCATTTTATATTCACTTGTCAGTCCTTTGCAAAAGGAGGCTTCAGGCTGCATCTCAAAAATTTCAGCAACATTCAATAGTCACCCAAATGCCACATCCTGCATCTGCCTCCTTTGCTCTACTACTCACATGGCCACCACCCCAAATCAGTACTTCATCACTTCTTGCCCAAGCTATTATAATGAAGCTACTCTGTTTCAAGTCTTTTCCCTCTCCAACCTGTTCTACACACACCCTACCAAAAACGCCTTCCTATAGCATATGCCCAAGTTATTCTCCTGCTGCTGCACCTTGGATAAAACCCAAAGTCCTCAGACTAGTATTCAAGGCCCTCCATAATCTACATCCTACCAACCTCTTTAATCTTATTTCACATTGCCCCCACCCACATATTCTTATGTTCTAGCCATGTTGGACAATGAGCTGTTTGCCAAACTAAGTCTATTGCTTCTCACCTCTGAGCATTTGCAAAAGCTATGTTTCATGTCCAGAAAGAACTTTTTCGTTATTCTTATCTTCCTTCAGATGCCATCTTCTCCAGGTCACCCTCCAGTTGGCATGTTCTCTCCCTCTTCAAAATATCCTTAGAGCATTCCTTTGCCCTCATTACTCCTCCCTTCCCCAGGAAATGTTATACTCCTAAAGAGCAAGGACTAATCCATGTTTGTCTTTGTATCCTCAGTGCTGCCTCATCCATAGTAACCACAGAATACCTGATCACTTTTGCTAAAAATAATCTCCCCCTCATATAATCTTTGCCTTTATCTTTCATTTGGGACTTAAATGCTGCCTTGTACTGTACTTCTAGTATATGTACATGTTATGGTGAATGGAGAAAACAGTGGTCTTTGAGTCCCGACTATAACACTTACCAGCTGGGTGACCATGGGCAAATCTATTAACCTTTAACGTTTCTGAGTCTCGTTTTCGTTACCTGTAATTTGGAATAATACTTATAGGGCTGTGGTGAGAAAAGCACTTCGTATAACTTAAAGTCCTAATTACTATTTTTACAATGACAATGTATGCTCTGTGAAGGCAATCAGTGACCTCAGTTTATCTCCCCCTGGATCTCCTAGCACCCTGTAGGGTATCTTACATGTAGTAAGTACTTAATAAATATTTGCTGCTTGACTGGAGTTCACCAGGTAACAGGTGTTACCTGCTGGCAGGCCCTTTCATGCTATATTTTTGTCCAACAAACCCAGAGAGCCCCTGAAGGTTGGGGTCTTCCTTCTCATCTCAAATGTCACCTGGAGGATGATGTCATAGAGGCGGATCAGGTCCTGGGGCCGAGGAGAGCGCTTGCTGTCATCCTCTGAATGCTGCTGCAGCAGTGCCTTCTGTAGACCCTTGGCCATGCTTTCATTACGCTTGATTGCAGTGGACAGCTTGATGAAAGTCAGGTAGCTAGAAGGCACCATATAGCAGCTCAAGTTATGCTCAGTGAAAGTCATTCTGAGTTCTGAAAGTTCACATAAATGCCACTGTTGCGAAACTTGGTATTAAGGGAAAGAAATGGAATGGAAAGAAGAGGATTGAGAATATTTCCTATTCACTAGACATAAGCCATAAGCATTGGCTTTAAGTAGTTACGTTTCCTAATAGCAGGTATAGAAGAGAAGCTTCCAAAAGTAGCAAACTAACCTTAGTAACTCCCCTCCTGCCCTGCCCCAATTTCAGAAACACCTCCTACCTGTGTAGGTATTGCAAATTAGACACTTTCCCAGACTCTCCATCAAGGCTGTTCTCCCTTTGTTTCTACAAAAATTAGAAAAAAGGGATCAGGTAGAACAGTTGTTCCCAATCTTACTGGAAAGATCATAAGATCAAAATTGCAACCCCTTTGATAGCTGTGTTGATCACACTCAATGATATGATATACAAATACCAGACACAATAGAATCTAGTATACTACAGTAGCTCTAATATTAATCAGAAAAAAAGATATACATTGGAAATAGTTGGTCACTCAGTTGCAATGGACACTTGAAAAATGGGTCTGGACCATGGGGTGACTTTCTTGGGTAGGCAGATAAAAAAAATGTAACATGTATCTAGTCATCCACCAACTTCCAAGACACTCCCACCTTCCTCAAAATGACTCTAACTATGGTCCAGCCCTCTCTTAGAATACAATGATAAATACTAACGACCCTTTAGATGTCCTGGACTCAAACTTGACATATTTCTTGCCCTTTTTTTTGGGGGGGGGGGGGGGGTTGAGGGCATCTGGTGGTGGTGGTGGTTGGGGAGAGGGGACTGGGTCTTCTATCGATATCACCCTGCTAGAAGTGCTGTAGTCACTTACAGTCTGATCCTAACACTGATTAGCACAGAAACTTTAATCTACCCTAACCTGGGCTGGTTGGTTCCTCCTTGGGCAGCCTGGCAGTCCTCTGCTCCTGGGAGCTCACCAAATCTGGGCCAGACTCAGTGTGAATACATGATTGGTGTTAGCCTTACTGCAGCCATAACTCAAGCAACACCACCAGCTTCAGTGGCCCCCAGGAGCAAGGATTAGAGGTGTGTGCCACCAAGTTCAGACCAATGGACTTTTCAATGAACTTCACATTCATAGCACTTCAGTCACTGACATACAAGGCCGTATCTTAGATATTATTATTCACAACTGTTCTACTTCTAAGGACTCTGAAATTCGTATTAGTCTTCATTCTTACCAACACTCCTAATGCTTTCACTGGTCCAGCTAGTTCCACTTCTCTTCACATTCTATGTTCCAAAGTCAGCCATTTCACAATGCTCTCACACAATGCTCTCATTTAGCATCCTAGAATTCCTCATTCATATTCTGACATAACGACATTACTAAATTCCAAACCTAGGCAACTTCATTATCTGATTTCCCTGATCCCAGGCTGCCAAACATTGTTGGAAGGAGATCATGAACTCTAGTCAATTGGCTCCACTACAAAATCACACTATCTAACTTGAGATGGACTCTCGCTATTGCTGGGAAAGTAACTGATCTCCTGCTGATTCTCTATTGCTTCCCAAAGCTGTGTGTTCTTGGATGCATCATTTAATTTCTGGATCTGTAAAATGAAGAACATGTCCCCCTTCAAAACCTTTTTCTAATTTCCTCAAAAATCTAACTAAAAGATCTAGGCTATTCCATGGAAACTTCAAACCTCAACACTTCTCTGTACCCTCACCCATCTCTTTTCCTTTCTTCTAATCTCACAAGAGACAAGCTCCTTCTCTTGGATGTGTGTTCTCAATCCCACCCTAGATTACCTCTTGTAGGTCCTTATTACACCAATCTTATTCCTTCCTTGCCTCACTATCTTGTGTATTTTCCAATCTTTTTCCTCTCTGAATCCCAAATATACTCAGGTTTCCTCTTTATCAAAACAAAACAATCTTTCTCCAAATATTCCTTTGATTTTGTCACCTCTCAAGTCAGCACCACATCTACCTTCTTCCATTCACTGACACTAGCTTGTCAACCTTTGTAATATGCTTTCTATTCCCACCATTCTATTGAAACTGCTCTCTTGAGTTACCAGTAATTGCTACTAGACAAAAATCAATAGCTTTTTCTCAGTTTTCATTCCCCTTAATGTTTTTTTTAGTATTTGACACTTAATGACCACCCCTGCTTTCTCTCCACTACATAAGTTTCTTTTATTAGCACCTCACTGCACTGTCCTAGCTGGCTGACAGGTTACTAGACTTGGAGTCAGAGAAAAGTAAATTCAAATTCTGCCTCAAACATTTATTAGCTATGTGACCCTGGACAAGTCACACTACTTCTCAGAACCTAAATTTCCTCTTCTGTAAAATGAAGATGATAATAATAGCACCTAACTTACAGGGCTGTTGTGAGGATCAAGTAAAATTATATATAGAAAGCATTTTATAAGCCATAAAGAGTGGGCTATTATTAGTCAGTCAATAAGCACTTATGCAGTGCTCACTGTATGACAGGCACTGTGCTAAGAATTAAAGACACAAAGAAAGGCAAAAATACTGTTCCTACCCTCAAGGAGTTCACATTCTAATGGGGTAAACAACCTTAAATAATTACACACATATTGTACATCCAAGATATACACAGAGAAGATGGATGCTAATCTCAGAGAAAAGGCACCAGCATCAAGGTGAATTGAGAAAGCTGTTCTGCAGAAGGTGGGATATGGGCCGAGATGGTGGAGTAAAGGCAGGAAATTGCCTGAGTCTCCCCAGTTTCCCTCAAAACTATTTTATATCATATTTCAAAATGAATTCTGGAGCAATAGAATCCACAAAAGGATGGGGTAAAACAACTGTCCAACCCAAGATAACTTAAAAGAACTGCAGGAAGGGTCTGTCTCACTTGGGTAAAAGGGGAGCACAGCTCAGCCTAGGTGGTATCTGGACAAGCAAGAAGGAAGTCCCCAGCCCCACCACAGATCAGCAACTGAGGCTTTGTGGCACAATGGTCCAGTGATGAAGCCTCCAGCCCTAAAGCAGCAGACTAGAAAGGCCTGCCAGACCCAGAGGCCCTGGCACAGCCAGCTAGACTAGGTCTTGGTCTTCTCTTCTGTCTTTATGCTTACCCCTGGGTGATCTCATGCACTTTACGACATGACTACTGCCTCTCTACAGATAGCTCCCAAGGCCTTATCTCCATCTCCTATCTCTCTCCTGACCTTTTTAGATTTTTATTTCCAAGTTCCAAATGCTTACTGGATATTTCTACTTGCATGTCTCACCCACCAGTACCTTAAATACAACATGTCTCAAACTAAGAATATTCATCTCCCCGCCAAAATATAACCCTCCTGACTTCCCCTAAACCATTTCTGTCAATGGCAACATCATTCTACCAGTCACCCAAGCTTGAAACATTGTTCTTTCATCTAATCAATCATCTTAATCTTAAATCTAATCAGTAATCCTTTAATTCTACCTCTGAAATGTCTGTCTTCGTATCTATTTCCACTGCTATCATTTTAGCCCAGTCTCTCATTACCTCTCACCTGGACTGCTGTAATAGGCTCCTAACAAGTGTCCTTACCTTCAGTGTCTCTTCCACTGCTAATCCATTTTTGCAGAGTTTGCAAGATTTATTTTCCTAAAGTACATCTCTCAACATGTTACTTAACATGTTAAAAAAAAAGTATCATTGTTTTTCTGCAATCAACTTAATGAAATTCAAGCTACAAAGCCCAACAATCAAAGCATTCTACAACTTGGCTCCAATCTACACTTTCAGCTATGTTTCAACTAATCCCCAATATATGCTATATGTTGTATACATAGAAAGTTGTATTCTTTCTATTTCTCAGATGTCCCGTGCTTTCCTTTTTCCATGTCTTTCTTTACATTCTTCTGTATGCCCTGAATGCCTTCCCCGTCACCTCTCCCAACTCTTCCATTTAAAATATTAAGCAATTTATTAATATAAATACATAAGAACAGAAGTCATTCTCTAATAGGTAAGTAGTCAAAGGATATGAACAGACAATTCTCAAAAGCAAGGTTTGCTATCAATGCCTATATGAAATAATGTTCCAAATCACTAATATTAAAAGAAACGCAAAATAAAACAACTCTGAGGTTCCAACTCACACCCATAAGACTGGCAGACATGAGAAAACCAAGACCAAAATTCTGTAATATATCATTAAAGGGTTTCTTTGTGAGTATGACAAGGTTGACAAACTGGTAGGTCACTGTGAGATGGATGGGTTTGGGACCTAAGTAGTAATTTGATTAATAGACTAATGTCAACCTAAAGCAGTCTCTAGTAGAGTGTCCCATGGTTCTAGTTCTTAATTTTTACTGATGACTTGGATAAAGGCCTATATGTCATGTCCATCAAATTTTCAGATTACACAAAACTGTGAGAGATACCTATGGTGACACAAACAGAGCCAGGATCCAAAAAGGTTAGAACAAATCTGCCAAATATGCTTAGGTAATATTTAATAACAATCTTAAGTTGTACACTTGGTTTTAGTCATATATAAAAATATAGGGTGGGGGAAATATGGCTAGGTAAGACTTCATGTTTGAAAAAAAAGATCTAGGGTTTTTTTGCAGACTACAAAATTAGTGTCAGTCAACAGTATAACATGGCAGTCAAAAAGTAGTAGAAGATTCATTTTGCTTCATCATAGGCTGCAGTATGCAGAAATCAGAGACAAGAAGTTCAGTTAGCAAACTCTAACAGGTATGAGATTGAAACATGTTTAAGAATCAACAGGAAGACAGGGCTAAGATAGCATAGAAAGAAACAATGCAGATGATTTCCCATCCACAACTCCTCCAAAAAAATAAAATGCACCAGACCAAATCCTGATGCAGAAATCTAGGAGTCTACAGATGCTGGGGTTAGGGAAAGAACACTGTGGAGCACTCCAACACCCAGGGAGGTCCCAGACCCATACTGGGGCACACCCAGACCAGGGTGCTGCAACAGGGACAGGTGTCAACTGGTAGCTTTGTCATTCATTATATAATCTTGGGTCACAGATACAGAGTGGAGTAAGAAGGGGACCTGTGTACTGCTCAACAATGTCACTTTCTTTCCCAGTTCCTGGGTATTATACTGGAAAAGGAATAAATTCAGAAGATAGTAGCAGTAATGATGTGACTCAGACCAGGGTCTCACTGTCACATCAAGCCCAGCCTGCAGAGGAATAACCAAAGCAGGTTGAAGCAGAGTCTACAGTTCCGACACTTTGAATCAATAAAGTTTTCCAGCTGGCTAATAGTAATAGATTCTAGCAGCAGTCTACTCTTGCACAGACCCAAACCTAGGTTAGGAACTTGCAGGGTTCAGACCAAGAGGGACAGCAATGAGACTTTGCCTTGGATCAGATCCCTTTGGGAACACAATGCCTACAAGGATTCAGATTGTCCCTGAAATCCTGAATAACACAACAATCCATATCCCATGAAAGCAGTAACAGGGTTAGCCCAGACCTTCCCTCTAGAAGTGTGGCAGAGTCCAGCCCTAACATCAAGTCCCAAATCAAGAAGTAGGCTAGAAGAATGGTCAAACCAAAAAAAAGCACCATACTGAGCAGGAATACTTAAGACACAAAAGCAGAAGAGAATGATTCCAAAGTATCTACAAACTGAACTAGAATTCCTAGAAGAGATGAAGTAAGAGTTAAAAAATTTATTTATAAATGGAATGAGAACGCCTAAGGAAAAACTGAAAAAGAAATGAGAGCTATAGAAGAAAGAATTAGAAAGAGAACAGCCTGGCATAAGCAACAAACTCCCTGAAAATCAAATGGACTAAATAGAAACCATTGACTTCATGAGGCAACAAGAAATATTAAAATAAAGTTAAAAGACTGAAAAGATAGGAGAAAATTTAAGGTATAAATTACAGCAAAAACAATTGATCTAGAAAATAGATAGAGGGGAAAAAAATTTAAGACTCAGTAGACTATCTGAATACCATGACCAAAAAAGAAGCCTGGACATCCTATTTCAATAAATCTAAGAAAACTGTCCAGATTGCTTGGAACTAGAGATCAAAGTAAAAACAGAAGGTATTCACTGGTTATTCTCTGAAAGAAACCTCAAAATGAAAATTCTCATGAACATCATAGTCAAAATCCAGGGCTTCTGGCTCAAAATAAAAATTCTGCAAGTACCCAAAAAGAAAGCTTGAATTCAAGAACTAAGGAGCCACAGTCAGTATCACATACAATTTAGCAGCCACAAACAAGGAGATGAGGTGGTGTGGAGTGACACCTGAATCTTACTTTTATGTGAACTGTTTAAAAGAAGAATGAATACACACATGTGCATATATTTGAGCACAGAAACACATAAACACAAGAGGTGGGTAAGAAATAAATTTAGCTTAACAGGAAAATAGGAAGGAAAGAAAACAAGAAAATAGGAAAGAAAAAAAACAGGGAAGAAGGGGCAGTGAGAATAAACTCTAAGGATGTACAAAAAATACCTCATAGCTCTTTTTGAGATGGCAAAGAATGGGAAGTTGAGGGATATAAATGTGATGGAATCTTTTTGTGCTGAACTCAGTGTCATGACCAACCAGGATTCCAGAACGCTAATGCTGAAACATGCTACCCACCTCCTGACAAAGAAGTGAAGGGCTCAGAATGCAGAATAATACAAAATTTTTTTGGACGTGGCCAGTGTGGAAATTTGTTTTGACCAACTATACATGAGGATGAGATGAGAAGGTGCCTCTTGGCTGATTAAAACAAAATATTAAAAAAATTAAAAAAAAAAAAAGAATCAAGACTTGGTAATCAACTAGATATAGAAAGTTAGAGAAAAGGAAAATAAATGCTGCTGAAGTTGTGAGCTTTACTGATTAGAAAAACATGGTACTTTTTTTTTTTTAAAGCAATTGGGGTTTAAGTAACTTGCTCAAGGTTACACGGCCAGGTGTTTCTGGGTGGGTGCGAAGTGTCTGAGCCCAGATTCGATCCCCAGGTCATCCCAACACTGGGGCCGGTGCTCTTACTCGCTGTGCTACCTGGCCGCCCCAAAACATGGTCCTTTTAAACAGAAACAGAGAGGTAATATATTCAAGGCTAGAAATCTAAATCTGGAAAGTCAACTGTTGAGAGATGACAGTTGAAGCCGGAGTGAAGGACAGTATAGAACATAAAGTAAAGCAAAACAGAGGCTAAGAGAATACGTGTACTAGGATAAATGAAGATTCTAAATGCTAAAGAAATATACAGTATGTTGCATGTACTAAGAGGTCAATATAGGAAAACATGTTGGAGGGGGTTTTCTGCTATTTTACCTGATCTGGCTTGAGCTCTTCCCGGACAGCTTGTATAGTATCCCGACATTCACTAAGCAAGGACTCAAACAGACGTTCCTTGGTTTCTTCACTTTCAGCCTAAATAAAAAATTGGAGACACAAACAAGCTTTTCAAGACAACCACGATAGTAATCAGAGAACAAATAGCTTTAGAACTCTATGATTAATTCACACAAACACATACATTAGACCAACTAGAAATGTCATTTCAATTGGTACGGTTTTATATTATATACAATTTGTCTTCTCAATGTTCCTATTTGCCTTGAAATGGTTATAAATATGAAAGAGTGAACAACAGACTGAAGTCTTCATGGGACTCAGTGGATAAGCTTAATGTAATTTCCCTTACATGTACATGAAAAGAATTTTCAACTGAATATTTTATAAGGATATATTAAGTTTCCCTGCTGTAGCCTGAAGAAGTCTGTTTCTTTCTTGCCCCTGCCTTTATACAGACTATACCCAGTAACTATGTATTGTGAGCACAATTACTCATTTCTAATACAGCAACAAGCCTTGAGGTTCTATACTTCTTTCCTAGGTCTAAATAAGGGAGAAATATTGTCAGTCAGCAAAGTAAATTCTTCTTGACTATAGAAATGAAGCAGATTGAAGATATGACCCCTGCTGGATGACTACATGGACAGGCAAGAAAGATGATTAGGGGAGCATTCTCAGCAGCACTGCTGGGCATGTAACCTGGCTAAACACCTATAGGGCAAATGAAAAAGTGCTTCTTTAAGTGAACCCCTGCCAAACCACATTACTATTCTAAAGAATCTGACTGAGAAGATAGGAATGAGAAGAAAGGAGAAAGAAGCAGGGCTTGTATTACTGGCAGACCTGCTGTGAAATGAAAAGAAACAACATTCCATTACGGTATTTGACTTCCCATAGAAACTAGATATAAAATCTTTAAAAGCCATTTGACATTCAATTGACCTTCCACAAACATTTCTATAGGAAAAATGAGGACAGTCCACTCATTTAAAAGGTGGGAGGGAGAAAAAAACGAAAACATAGTTCTTTTAAGAACAATAAGGTTTATTTCCTAGTTGCTAATTAAAAAAAAATAACACAATCATAAACATGCTTCACCTACTTAGAACTCACTAGAGTTTTGGTCACAGATAATAAGAGATCTGAGCCATCTTTCCAAACCTAAAGGCCCACTGGAATGCATCCTACTTATTTAAATCTATAAGGCAAACAGTCAAAGTTAACCAAGAGAAACACTGGAGAAGTATACCTTGCACATTATGCATTTTATTTCTCACTCCAGAGCTAAGTGCTTTCCAATTATTTATTAATCAAACCCATTGACCAAATATTGCCAACTAAAAAATTTCCTGGAATTATGCAAGCTTGTAGTAGTTTTTAATGGATTATTAATGGGCTTTTTTTGGTTGTTGTTCAGTCATTTCAATCACGTCCAACCCTGTGTGGCCCTATTTGGGGGTTTTCTTGACAAAGATACTGGAATGGTATGCCATTTCCTTCACCTGCTCATTTTACAGATGAGGAGACTGAGGCCTACAGGGTTAAGTGATTTGACCAGGCAGGGTGACACGGTTAATGTCTGAAGGTGAATTTGAACTCAGGTCCTTCCTGACTCCAGGCCTGGTGCTGTATCCATGGCGCCACCTAGCCGCCCTTAAGAGGTTTAGCATTGTTTAAAAAACAACAAAAATCGATATTAGCAGGATATAGGAAATGTTGTATCAGTTTACACAATGTAAAAAATATGCCAACACACCATTTTTAGAAGAAGGAGCTAGGCTTTTCCCACTTCTCTGAAGGAGGAGGATGGTGGAAGAATCAGGAAACGGAGATGATGTGAAACCAGAGACACCAACAAAAAGCTGTGCGGCCTTTTTAAGATAGGTGTTAGGGGTTGGGGAAAGGTATGAGGTGCAGAGGGAGAAAAGGTAAAGTTTTGTTTTACCGGCTTAACAAGAATATCCTCTATGCTTGTGTCAACAAGAGGCTAGGGCAGGGCTGAGAAGTAAAAATTCAGATTAAATAGTTTAGTTGCCAACTGTCATCTAATAATCACTTTGAATAAGCGGACGACCTAAGATAATTTTGACTGCTCCATCAAAATTCTAAGCTTCAATGAATGTTTAATGGTAACCTTAAAAGATGAGAGAAATGAGAGTTAATTGACTAGTTATATTTTCAAAACACCCACATATAAGGTGAATCAGAGTCTACTATTCCTGAGAGGTCCTACTAATGATTTTGTTAGGGCAGGGCACAGCAGAGCAGGGTAGGGCAGGGTGAGGCAGAACTATCTTCTAAACAGGAAGTCTTACCTTTATTAGGGATCTTTCACTATTTTTTTGCAAATCTATCTTCAAGATCAAGGGAACTAATGAAAGGACAAGAGAGCAAAAATAAATAACAAAACCCCACGGGGGGGGGGGGGGGGCATCTTGCCAATATGCCTTAAAGACAACACCATTTAAGCCTAGGTCTTCCAAAAAACAACAAACAGACTGGCCGGTAGCAGAAGAAGGCATCACGGTCTTGCTGGTCCATTTTTCCAAGTGAGAGAGATGAAACATGGATAAGCTCATGACATAAAGATAGGAAAACCAAAGGTCTAGCATTTTGTGCTCTATTTAAACCCTGAAACAATCAATTTTAGGTCAATTTGAAACACTCCAGGATGTGCTTTTCTACAGCTCAAGATCATTTTCTAAACTTTTTTTTTAGGTTGGTCAATAAAAAGGAAAATCAAATACCCTAGGAACGTGCCCTTAGATTGGAGATACCCCCTGGCTTCTAAAGCACATTCAGTGCCTAGTTTGTCTTCCTTGGTCCACAAAAATTGTTGGAAGGTGGTAAGGTAAAGAAGTACTATAAAATAAGGCAAGTCTGACTGCATTCTTAATCCTACCCACAGAAGGACAGCTTAGCATTTGCAGGGGGTGAAGAGAAGGAAGGAAGGAAAGAGAGAAACAAAATTAAGTTAGTATTAAAGGATTAAAAATAAAATAAGAATTGATAGGTTAAGCTTTCATATTATAAAAAACTTTTTTTTAAAAGACCCCTTTCTTGTTCTTTTTTTAATCTGAAAAGGATAATTAAAGGTAAAGAAAGAATGTTTCAAACAAGCCCCAGAATATTATCACAAAGCATCTGCCAGTAACATTTCAGTTGAAGTACAACCTTAAGAAAAGTAGACAGAAGTGCAGGATAAACTGAGAAAAAGAGAGGGTGTGTGTGTGTGTGTGTGTG
>NW_027187380.1:11701457-11746221 GCF_028583685.1 Petaurus breviceps papuanus | reverse complement strand
TGGGGGGAGGGTGTGTGTGTGTGTGTGTGTGTGTGTGTGTGTGTGTGTGTGTGTGTGTGTGTGTGTGTGTGTGTGTGTGTGTGTGTGTGTGTGTGTATGTGAAATGTCTGAAGCTTGGCATCAGAAGCTAAGGGGTCTGCCACTAAATTCTGGCAGTCAACATAGTCAGACCAACTTTTCTTTTTGTACTCTGTCTACCTAAATTATTTCGTCCTTTCATTCTCTTGAGTACAATGCTGATCAACTATTTGCTGGTTATAAGAACATTAAAGATCAAAGGATTCAGACTCTAAGAAAACTGGATTAGCCTAACTCTCTCCTTTTTGTAGATGAGGAAACTGAGTCATAAAGAAAAGGATTTGTCCTGGGTCACAATGGTAGAAAGGGACAGAGGAGTGGGTAGGTGGTGCTGCGAATAGAGCACTGGCCCTGGAGTCAGGAATACCTGAGTTCAAATCCAGCCTCAGACACTTAACACAAAACCAGTTGTGTGACCCTGGGCAAGTCACTTAACCCCAATTGCTCGGCCTTCCCCTTCAAAAAGCAAAAAAAAAAAAAGGGGGGGGGGACAGAGTTGGGATTTAAATTTATATCCAAATATCAAATCTATATCCAAATCAAGCACTCATATTAAAGCTAAGGTTTTGTTTTTTATATCAAGACCTGTGATTTCACCAGCATGGGGGATTTCTGGTTTGGAAACTCTACCATGTCAGGTCAACAATGTATCTTCTTAAGAAAGTTTTCTGGGGGCACTGAGAGGTTAAGTGGTTTGTCCATGATCACATAAGCAGGACAGACCAGAGACAGGACTTAAATCCAGGTTTTCCTGACTCCATGGTTCTGGGGATTTAGTTAAAAAATAAAAGTCAACTTCCAGGGGAACTCCCAGGATCAGTCAAATTTCCTACAACTTCTATAACTTGATGCAATGATCAGACTTGGTCAGAATAACATCAAAGCGATTCAAAGAACTCACAGGAAGATTTAGTTTTGTTCCTTATGTTCTAATTGCTAAAATAGTTTAATAGACTAAAACTCTAGAAAGGCTATTTTAAAAAAAGAATAAAATCTTCAAAACTAATTTTTGGCTAAGCCCTCAATTAACCAGAAAATTTTATTTAATTAAAATATAGTCTGTGAATTAGATTTTAACTATTGTTTTACTGAATGTTTTGTTTTTTGTTTTGTTTTTTGCTTTTTGGAGGGGAGAGGGCAGGGCAACTGGGGTTAAGTGACTTGCCTAAGGTCACATGGCTAATAAGTGTTAAAGAGTCTGAGACCGAGTTTGAACTCAGGCCCTCCTGACTCCAGGGCTGGTGCTCTATTCACTGCGCCACCTAGCTGCCCCTGAATGTTTTCTTAAACTGAATTTGCTCAGGTTCAAATTTTAGGAGGTGCCCATTATTTCCAAAATTAGCAATAATCAGGTTTTCTTATTTCTTCTTAAAAAAAAGAGAAGTCCTGTTAACAAGTATAAATTTCTCTGGTAAAGATGAGACATTTGGGGCAGCTACGTGACACAGTGAATAGAGCAGCAGCTCTGGAGTCAGGATGACCTGAGTTGTAATATGACCTTCACATGGCCTTAGTCTTAAGTGACTTGCCCAAGGTCACACAGCTAGTAATTTACTTCTGCACAAAAGAAGCTTTATCTACTAAATCAGGATTGAAAAATTATTTTTTGAAGAAATATAACATTAATTTTTTTCTATTTTAAGTCAGATTTCTTGTTTTGATTTTTAAGATATTTGTTTTAAACATTGTAAAGAAATGGTGAATACAAATGAAATTCCTAATTATATAAGCATGACTATAAAATAATGATGATGATGTTTTTCTGTGGATTGTGGAAACCAATCTTGTGAACTTTGCATTTGTACAGAGGGAATAAAAGTGGTTCCTACAGGGCCACACATTTTCTTCTGCTCACTCTCCTTTAATTCATCAATCTTTAACAGCTTTGGAAGGGCTGGCTATAACACAGATACAAAGATATCAGCTTTTCTTTTAGCTAAAATAAACCTAAGGCTTAAGGGTAATAAAGCATTAGAGAAGTAGGTTTGATAAGGGTTTTTTTTTTTTAAGTCACACTTGGATTCTGGATATTGAAGTAATTAACCAAATTAACAGTTATCTTTTACAGATGCTTTAACCTTTTTTTTCTCTAGTCTAATTCAGTATTAACAAATAATTTGTGAAGTGGGGAAAGAAAAAACAAAATAGGGAAGTTAATATAAGAATAATCAGCAAAGAAATGATATGAATTGATTTTAAAACCCTTTCTTCATCCAAGTGTTCCTGACTACAAACTCTCCCTGCCTGCCTATGCAGCAAAGAACATAAACCAAGGTAGAGAGTAAATATATTTTGCCCTCAAATCAAAGACAAAATAACCAGTTTTGCTGTTATTCTCATGTTGATCCACTTGTTTTTCTTTTCATTTATTGATCTTTGGGGACCCTGAATTTGGCTCACATCTCTGATTCCATGATTCTTTCCTGCTACTTTAAAGGTACTGGCTTTTTACAGAAGTTGTGCTCATCTTGCTTAAACCAAGGTATCCTTAACTTTTTCCCTCCCTAAATCTACAATAATCACTTGTTCTTCCTTACACTAAAAGGCATATTGGCCTTGATCCTTTGCCTACCTAGACCCCTCCCTGATTAATTAGGCTACTAGTTCTGGTCTCTCTTAAATTTTAAGTTTCACCGATCGCCATGCCCTACAATGACAATAAATTTAAATGGATAATTTCTAATTTAAAGTTATTTATTGTTGATGTACATGAATTTTACAAAGGAGGAGTGCCTATACCTGAGAGTTAATCAATATAGGAACTCCCAGTGTGGAAATAGCCTCTACCAATGAAGGTAGACAAATCATCTATAACTTACAGACTTAAAAGTTAGTTGGGGCACTGAGAGGTTAAATCATTTGCCCATGGTCACAGAGCCAGGGTGTGTCAGAGAAAGAACTTAAGCCTTTGCATAGACAATCCTTTAGTCCTTGTGTCTATGATTTTTTTTGGTTCAACCTACTTTTCATTTGGGACACTAGGTGGCACAGGGGATAAGAGTGCTGGATCTGGAGTCAGGAAGTTTCGTTTTCCTGTGTTCAAATCTGGCCTCAGACACTAGCTGTGTGACTCCGGGCAAATCACTTAACCCTGTTTGCCTCAATTTCCTCATCTTCAAATGTGCTGGAGAAGGAAACCGCAAATCACTCTAGTATCTTTGCCAAGAAAACCTCAAATGTGATCATGAAGGGTTAGACATAATTGAAATTACTGAACAGCAACACTTTTCACTTTGAATCATTTCATAAGTCTTCCCATGCCTCCCTCTATTATTCATATTAATCATTTCTTGGAGTGAAATAATCATACATTACATTCACACACCACAGTTTGTTTAGCCTTTCCCCCAATCAATAGGCATCACTTTGTTTCCAGTTCTTTGTTACTACAAATGCAGCTATAACTATTCTGATAGGTATAGGACCCTTTTATATCTCTTTGACCTAAGAAAGTTTTCTTTAAATCAATAAGGTCTACAAGAATGCACTATTTTTTAAGAGGGAAAAAAAGGCATAAATTGTTTTGATTAAGTTTACACTAATTTAAAAAGCACAATTTATGTTCACTACCATAGCCTAACTCCAGAAGAAAGTATTCCACCATAGCCAAAACAGGAGAGATACCCAAGATTCTCCAGTGTTCTTCTTTCACTTTTTTTTCCCTTGAGTCTCTGATTAAGCAGGTGACAATGGTAAATAATATCACACATAGCAGATGTGAGTAATTCCAGGTCTATTGCTAAAGAAGCATGATGAAAGTATGGCTTTCTGATCACAGATGAAATAAGATTTCTCAATACAAAGAATTCTATATAGGTCTTCTATATTCTATACAGACATTGTCTCTCCTACCCCTTCACTGATCATTCAATAGCATCTGGCAATTTTGGCAGTCCTCTTGAAGAAATATGATTCATCCCAGATTAAACCCACAGTTTAAACTTGCCCTAAATATTATCAGCTTCACCCAAACCAGGCTCAACAGATGATAAATGATCTTGGGAGGCTTAACTGTACCACTGGTAGCAATCATCACCATGTCATATTACCTTCAAACATAAAGGTCAACCTATGAAAAAATATAAATAGTATAGCTATGACAGGAAAATATTCTAGTTTTAAAATGCTCTCTCAATGAACAGAAAAAAGAGAGACCAATTTTTCCAAGAAACAAAGGGATAAATGGACAGACACTAAAGGGGAAATACCTCCATTGCTCCTTTAGGAAAGAGGAAGAAGAAACAAACAGTGACCCATTGCACCACCTACTGGGCACAGGACATTAGCTAGCACCAATTTTAGGATCAGAGGTATGGGCAACCTTACAGATCACATAGTACAACTCCTACATTTTAGGAGTGGCCAGGTAGCACAGCAAGTAAGAGCACCGGCCCCAGTGTCAGGATGACCTGGGATCGAATCCGGGCTCAGATACTTAGCACCACACCCAGAAATAACTGGCCGTGTAACCTTGAGCAAGTTACTTAACCCCAATTGCTTAAAAAAAAAAAAGAAAAGAAAATAGAGGTCCCAAGAAGTAAAATGGCTTCCTCAAGGTCACACAGGCCATTAGAATCTTCCTCACCTCTCCTATTTTTTTAACTAAATGTTACTGACCAATTACTTGTTTCAATAAATACCAGGATTTTTATATGAAGATGAAATTTGCAAGATTATCAACCATTCCCAATATTGATGACACAGGGTCTGCTATAATTAATAGATACAACTTTTCCACTTTTAAATAAGTGTTATGTAAGACATAACCCTGGAAACACTGGGTACCCATCAGATGGGGAAAGGCTGATTTTATTTAAGAATATGGTTCTTGGAACTAACTTCAAGCAGGATCATCATTAATCTCATTTTTGGAAATCTGATTCACTCCCATGAATTAAAACTATAAGCTTTTTGCAAACAATTCCTAAATCTCTACCTCGAACTCTGACCTCACTTTTGAGTATTAGAACCTCTTTTCCCAACTACCTATTTATTTAACATTTCCACTGGAATGTTTCACTAACACATCAAATGCCACAAAATTTATTCTTTCCCACTCTACTGGTTCCTTTTGCTCATTTCACTACTTTCTAGCAGTGGTATTACCACTGACCCAGTCTCCGGTTTCTGAAATCTTGGTGTTATCTCTGATTCTTTCCAACTCCTTTACCTCTCATTTTCCATTAGTTACCAAACCCCTAATGATTCTACCTCTACAGTATCTTTTCTATTTGTTCCCTGTTTCTAATAAGGTCACTCTAATAATGACCCTCATAATCATATGCTACTATTTCAATATGCTCTAACTTGTCTTCCCATTCTAATCAATCCCTTTCTTCTTTTTCAAATTCTGAATTTGAACATCAAAGAAAAAAAAGGGAACATCTGTTCTCATTTCCATATACACAGCAGAATACAAAAAGATTTTCTATTAAATCATGAATCTCTGTCATAGTAGTTCTCCCTTCTTCCTCCTACCTACACTAGTATATTCCTTTTATCTTCTCTTCTTTTCCCTCTTCCAATTTTAATAGAACCAATCCAGATCTGAGGACCTCTGTTTTTCTTATGTGATTTCCTCAATACTCTTTAAGGATAGTAAGGTTCTGGAGAGACACTTAGTTATTTCTCCTTCTAATCGAATGTTAGCACTTTATTATCATACAGCTCTTTCCAACTCCTCAAATAAATGTACCTTCCCAGATTTCTCTGAACTCTCATATTTACAATTAAAAGTTCCAACTCAGTTCTGATTTTTTTTTAATCAGAAATGCTTGAAATTCTTCTATTCCAGTAGAGGTGTATTTTCCCCCTATAGGATTCTGCTCCACTTGGAAGGGGAAGTTATTCTTGGTTGTAAAGCCTCTGTATTTTATCTTTTAGAGGCATGTATTCAAAGATCTCCTGTTATAAATAAAACAGAAGCTGTCATGTTTTATGTAATCCTAATTGTGGTCTCTTGGTACTTGAACTATTTCTTTCTGTATATTTGCAGTAACTTTTTTCTTTGATGTGGGATCCCTGGATTTTGGTTATGACATTCCCAAATGTTTTCAGTTTGGCATTTCTTTCAGAACGTTTTCAGTGGACTCTTCCTATCTTCACTTTGCCCCCTGATTCTAATAGATTTGGGTAGTTTTCATGTATTATTATTTCTTGATATGGAGTGTCTAAGCTTTAAAAATAATTAGATTTTCAGGAACTTTTGTGCTTCTTAAATTATCTCTTTTTGACCTATTTTCCAGATCATCTGTTTTTTTACATCAAATATCTGATATTTTCTTCTATTTTTTGAAACCTTTTAATTTTGTTCAATATTTCTTGCTGTCTTTATGGAGGTCACTGATTTCTTTTTGGTCTTTTCTAGTTTTCATGGAGTCTGTTACTTTGGAAGGTTTACCAGCTATTTATTTGTTCTCTTTCTAATTCTTTCTCCAAGAGTTTTTATTTAATTCTTTAGTTTTTGCTTCATTTATTCAAGTATATAGTCCTTGTAGAAAGGACATTTTTTTCCTTTAAGCCTCTGCCTATAGTTGTTACAGTGTTACTCTCATCTTCTTTCTGGTAATCTTTAGATTTACAACAATTCTGGACACTTACAGGTCTTTTCTGTGATTTACTCATTTCTCCAGTTTTAGTTCCTGAACTGGAGCTTTTTGTCAGAGCAAGATTCCCAGGTTCGAAGATCTACTGCCTTTTTGGTAGGGTAGTCAAATCTGCCTGGTCTTGCTCTGGGTTAATGGGTTCTTTGGTGCTCAGAGCTGTTTTTTCAGGGCTCTCTATGGCATCTATGGAAAGGATACTAGGGACTTTGGCACTCCCAGGGAATAGGCTGTTCTGCTCTGGGTACTGCTTCTACACCACTTTCTCTAGAGATTCAAACCATCCTTAATACTGATACTAGACTATTTTTTGGGGGGGGTAGATTAGTTTAATAAGTACAACTGAGTAAGGTTCAAATTCCCTTGCCTTGAATTTGAAACTTTCCACAAGGTGGCACTATCTTACCTATCCAGCTTTACCTTATATTGTTCCTCTTCCTTTATTTTATGCTCTAACTACACTAAACTACTGTCCCTAAAAGAGACCCTTTACATTTTCACCTCCTTTGTCTTTGCACAAATTATTTCCTTTGCTTCAAGTGTACTCCCATCCCCCTCTTTTGCCAAATAAATTCCTACAACCCTTTTAAGAGTTCAACACAAATACTACTTATTCCTTGAAGTTTTCCCTGATCCCCTAATTAACAATAATTTTCTTCCTGGGACCTCATGTAGCATTTTGCTTTGCAACTTTCTAATGCATTTACTATACCCTTATTGTGTTTTAAAATTATTTATGTTGGGGGCAGCTAGGTGGTGCAGTGAATAGAGCACCAGCCCTGGAGTCAGGAGGACCTGAGTTCAAATCCAGTCTGAGACACTTAACACAAAAAACTAGCCATGTGAACTTGGGCAAGTCACTTAACCCCAATTGCTCTACCTTCCCCCTCCAAAAAGAAAAAAAAAGAAAAAAAGAAAAAATTATTTATGTTATGTGCTGGTTAATTGCTTTGTTATAATGGTAAGCTACTGATAGAAGAGACCTATGGTTTTCTTAATTTTTTATATCTTCCTCCCTACTCCTAGTGTTTAACAAGGTTGTTCAATTTAATTTAGGTATCCTTTATTCTATGGAATAATGAATTCTGAGAAAGTTAACCATAAAGTTAATTGTTATAATTCAAATCATTTTCTCATTGATGTTAAAATGAGAAAAATAAGTCTCTCAATAAGCTAGGTTGAAAATGTTTAGTGAGAAAGGAATTAAGAGAAAGGGTGATATGTTGAGGATTTTAATACTTGGAGTAATTTGCAATATTTTCTCAGCCTTAATGATTCTCTCTATGCCATCATTCATGCCTCCTCAAATCACAGAAAACATTCCTTAGACCTAAAATATTCTCATTCCATGTTTGCAACTCCTAGACAAAGAAGAATGAAGACACTACATCTGAACAAAGCATAAGAAATCTTGAAATTCAAAGCTTCAAGTGTGAAATTGTGTCCAACTCTTCATGACCCCATTTGGGGTTTCCTTGGCAAAGATCCTGGAGTGGTTTGCCATTTCCTTCTCCAACACATTTTACAGATGAGAAAACTGGGTCAAACAAGGTTAGGTGATTTGCCCAGGGTCACACAGCTAGGAAGTATCTGAGATTGGATTTGAACTCAAGTTTTCCTGATTCCAGGCCTAGCACTCTATCCACCTAGCTGCCCAACAAAGGTTAATAGGGAATGCATATATGGATTCAACAAAGTCAAAACCATCGTATCATACATAAATCTTCTATCTACTGTTACTATCTTGTACATTCTGATTTCCATTTGTTGTCTCCTCACCCATTCCCCCATATTAGAAGGCAGGGCCTCTTTGCTTTTTCTTTGTACTGAGTACAATGCCCGATATACACACTTAGTAAATATTTGTTGATTAAAATGATCTTTATTTTTACTCCCAACCTCCCCTCACCCACCCCCCAAAAAAGAAGGGAAAAAAGTAGAACTTTCATCTATACCTGATTAATGGCTGCTTCATTGTCGGCCAGCCCCAATAAGAAGATTCTCACTTTGTCAATCTTTACTGGAACAGTTCTCCCTCTCCATTCTACTTCACTCATAGTAGCTGCCTGTTTGGCTCGAGTCTGAGTGATCAATGACTAGGAAATTTAAAAAAAAGTTCAGTTTTTTATATAAGTGACAACAAATGATAAGTAAATGGAATACAATGCTTTGTGTTGGGTACATACTTATACATTCTAAAAACATGTTTGGATACATTCATAAAGTACCTACTTAACGATACATAAAAGAAATTTCTCTGTGGTACATGCAAAGCACTTAGCTTATGGAAGCCTTAAATATTAAAAAAGTATATATATATAGTGAATTACCTCTAATTTCTCAGCCAGAAGACCCTCAGTACCACCAGATCTTAGTCTCATCTGCATCAATTCGCTAATAGCTGACTGGTCCCCTAAAAGAAAGAAAGAATTGAAGATCTCCAAAATTCTACTCAATGGTTTCAATGACTCTCTGGATTCAAATAGACTTTAAAAGGATTTTATACAAACCCCACTAGATATTAAATATTTCAATATTTCAAGAAACAAGACTGACCACTGATCCAAAGGCTTATTCTTTTACAAAACATGAACTTGAAGAAGATAATCAGTTACTTTTTTAAAAAATGGATGTATCAGTACACAGACATCATTCAGAATGGTATAAAACCATAGCAAGAAAGAAAATGAAATTCCACTAAAATAGTTGACTTCTACATTTATGTTGGAATGACAATATGCCAATGCTGAAGGGGCAAGTTTAAGTAAATTCTAAAAACCACTGGTATTGAACTACTACCACTCTTGCTGATGAGCCTCAAGTTAAAATAGGTGTTCCTATTTTAATACTTTGCTTACCAATATTATAGGCACAATAGCGTATGTTGGGTGAAATCTCTTCCACTCGCTGATTATATAATACAGCTTGTTCCTCAGTAAAAGCACTAGCTAGCTTTTCATAGATGGTTCTGGGGAAAAGAGAAAAGTCATATTTAAATAACTGTTATCAGTCTTATGCTAAAAAAAAAATCAGAGGTAGGACAGTGGCTGAAAAATATAGAAATCCTTTTAGAAAGCTATTAATTCATGTCTTTGCACTAACATTGCAAAATTGATATGCTATTACTCAAAATGACCTGTGAGCTCATCAAAATGGATGTTTACTCTAATAATGCTGCTTACAACCTATTCATTCCAGTCCTTCCTATACAACCTATGCCCATATCCATCTATAAGGTCACTACAGCAAGTATATCTAATGTGCTAGAGGTCTTCCCCATTTTTTCTTGACATCACAAGGATACTAGGAAAGAATATTACTGTCCATAGGCCGTCCTTTGTTCTTGCCACATGACCACAGGTTGTCCCCTTGTTCCTGCCAATATAGCCATCCTATCTTTTCTAAAAATACATTTCTCAGGGGGCAGCTAAGTGGTACAGAAAAATAGAGCAATGGCCCTGGAGTCAGGAGGACCTAAGTTCAAATCCGGCCTCAGATGCTTAACACAAAAAACTAGCGGTATGATCTTGAGCAAGTCATTTAAACCCAATTGTCCTATCTTCCCCCTCCAAAAAAAAGAAATTTCTCTGATGGCATCCTTTACTCCATTTCTTCTTTATATGGTGCTGTAATACCTGTAGGCTGCTTACTCCCACAAGGAATGTACTATAAAATCATAGTTCCAAAGAAAAGAAACCACTCCACCAGCTATAGAACCAAATACATAGCTAGATATGAAATAATGTATTCAAATTTAATTATAGCCAACTAAAGTCAAAAACAGTTTTAGGAAAGGAAGACTCACTTGCATTTGTTAAATGCCTCCATTGCTGCCTTCCACTCCTGATGTTCAAAGCGCAGCATTCCTGTTAGGTAAGCCATGTAAGCCTAAAAGTTTGCAGGGAATGAAGTTTAACTTCATCAAAATGCTTCACAAAATCAGTGTCAGAAATGAATGTCTATCTATTTACTTATTAATATAAAAATTGACATTAATCACTCATTCTTTATGAAAAATGAAAATATAATCCCAAGAGGTTATGAAACCTTGAACATTTGTTACAACTACATGGCATTTATTTTCTAATTTCGCAATTCTGTTGTCTTAATGGGAAACTTAAAAAAAAAATCTGCCTTGCAAATAACTGGCTAGAATGAGGTCACAAACATTATTTTGTGGTCATCTGAAGGTAAGCATTAAATACAAATGTTTGTCCTTCCTCTCTCTCAAAAAAAGGTACCTTCATATCTGGTTATTTCTTATTGACTTGTCAGAATGCTAAAAGAGAATAGCTTTCTATAATCAAAAAAAAAAAAAAAAAAAGAAGGCTCTACCCCTGAATAATCAGTTATTTAAGTTATTATCAAAAACACAAGAAACTCCAATTAACACCTTCTAAAAAAGTCAGAACAAGTAGTTTCTCCCAAATGTCAGTTTAAAACATGTGAAACTCTATTCAGTAAAAAACAAAACAACCCACACCAGTAATTATCTCTCTTCTCCTCAATAAAGCAAATGGGATATTGGCATTAACCTGAGCCTCTAGCTTAGTCTTGGCATCCACCCTATGACTCTCGCACAGACGTTCCAACTCTTCAGCATGCTTCACAGCTTTTCGAAGTCGAGATAACAAATGGAACCGTTTTCGAGGTTCAGTATTTGCTTCTTGTTTGAGTTGCATGGCGTAGCTCCAGGCTCTTTCAGCATCCATCAAAATCAAAAGCAAGTATCTAGACAGAAGAGACAAGGTGAAAGAGGAAGAAAAAAAGGGAAATTAGGGAGAAAATAAGACATGGACATTACTCCCCCAAAGTCCTCTTCTTGGATAGTCACACTTCCCCCTCAGGAAATGCATCTAACCTTATAGTTTCAAACAAGTACCTTGAAGCCACTGACTGCACAATTTCACTAGTCCACTTCACATGCTTCAGCTAGATCTCTATCTTACTAGAAATTTTCCTTGGGATAATGTCACCCTCTAAAACACAATATATCCTAAATGAAAATCATCTTTACCTTCAAACTAGCTTTCTACCAACTTTTCTCCATTGATAATACCATAATCTAGTGTAATGGGAATGTAAATTTTTAAGATCTTCCCTGCCCCTAGGCTAAAGTGCACCTGGAGCCTGGGGTGGGAGGTTTGTTTTTCAGTAGATACTTTTTGATTGGCCAGTGGGTCCAGAAGGTTGTTAAATTCTCTGAGCCAGGAGAAAATTATATAAACCCTGATTTGAGGCTTTGTTTTGGGGTTCACTTTGAGAAGTGTTCCGTGATTTGATCAGACGAAACTCTGGGAAGCCGCTGTTGAGAGTCCCCCAGCTTTGAAAAACCCAGATGTTGATTTGGTATGGATGTAATGGTTGGACAGTTTGGAAATCTGTCTACTTGATCTGTTTCTCTGTCTTGATAATTCTGTCTGTATATTCTGAAGTTCGGGGTGCTGACCTTTTCCCCCTGAACTACGGTGTTTCCCTGATAATAAGACCTATCCCGAAAATAAGCCCTCCCCTTACTGTGTAAGATTCCTCTAAAATAAGCCCTCTCCCGAAAATAAGCCCTATTGAGATTGCTACTGTAGTGAAGGTGATCCCCTGCGCTACCCCCCGGTTGAAATGCACGCCGAGTTCTCAGCTGTATCCAATCAGTGAGCGTGTCATCCTGTTCTTCCCCAGTGATTTGCTTATTGAATAAAGGTACATTTTTTTGTTCACATTTACCTGTTTATTAAAATTGCTGTCAATGTTCATTAAAATAAGCCCTCCCCTGAAAATAAGCCCTCTGGTGTTTTTCTGTCCAAAAAAATAAGAAGACAGTGTCTTATTATCGGGGAAACACGGTAGGTAAATGATACATATTTGACTGATTAAAAGTAATTGATTTACTGATTAAAGTAAGCTTGTTAACCCATTTTGAATTGCTTTCCTTTATCAAAGCAGATCCAAGAACCTGTGTTGGCAGACACCCTGAGGACACTTGGGGTACTTGCTGTTACATCCAGTCAAAAATTTATCAGCCCTAAATAACCCAGCTCTCCTTCATACAACTTAGCAAGTAATTATTTATTAAATACCTAATACATGTACAAAGCACTCCGCTAGCCAAGAGAGGAACATACAAAACTTAGGATAGTGCCTTCCCTCTAAGACTAAATCTAATTTATCCTGCCTATATCCTGTTTGTATATAGTTTTTGGCATGCTATCTCCCCTATTGTAATGAAAACTAGGACTGGTTTTTGCCCTTTTTTTTTTCTCCCCAGCACTTAGCACATATTAGGCACTTTCTGGCAGAGAAACAGGACAGACACAAAGACATTATAGTACAAAATAAAACACAAATCTATTAAAGACTTACAAAAAATTGCTACTTGATGTCAGAAAAAGAAAAAGGTTCACAGGAGAGGTTGTGTTTAAGTTGGGCTTGAAGGCTAGATAGGAATTCAATAGGTACAGGAGAAGACGAGGGAAAAACATTCTAGCCAGAAAAAATGTTGAGGGCAAAGATATGGAGGCAGGAATATGCAGAATGTATCCGGAGGTACAGAGGATTCCATACTATCACGGAGTTCAAGGTAGAAAATGATAGGGAGCAAATAAAGCTGGTGACAGATTGTGGAGAGACTTGAATACTTGGCAAGTATAACCTTTACTCAGTACTCTATAGGGAATCAATGAAGGTTTTCTACTCAGCTGGAGTAGCAAAATCCAATCAAAGACACAAGGCCTAATGAGGTTAAATGATTTGCATAAAAAAAGATAAAGCTGATTATTATTATTATATAAAGCATATTATTATGAAGTATGGATTGGAAAGTGGCCAGGGATGTAGTTCCCTGAAGGAATGGTTGAGAAGTCTAAAGAAGGGCTATGTTGTTAATCATGTAATTGGGACAAGATGTATAAGAGGGAATGACTTAATGGTTGAGAAGTCTAAAGAAGGGCTATGTTGTTAATCATGTAATTGGGACAAGATGTATAAGAGGGAATGACTTAGGGGAGCAAGGTCCTTGAAATAAGGATAAGGGTAAATGGATTAGCTTTATGGAAGAACAGGGATAGTTATTCTTCTATGACTATAACAGAGAAGTGAATAATGCTGCTGACAAATTTTAAGGATGGGAGGATTTAAGGGAGGTAGGTCCCTTTAGATTCTGGCCTCAATCTTGGTGGAATAGAAACCAAAGTTTTAAGTAGTGGGGCAGTGGGGTTGAAGACTTTAGAAATAGAGCCTAAAGTCTGAAACAATCACTGTGTGTAATGAACTGGAGAGTACTGGAAGAAGTAGATAGATGGATTGTTGAACAGCAGTAAAAGCCCAACTGACATTACCATAAATTTACAATGGATGAAATCGCCCTGATTTCATGACTTTCTATAGAATTGCTCAGCAGTTTATGAGAACTAAAGAAACTGGAATAGCTATTATCTAGGGATGAGAAAGCAAGTTAGGAATACAGTGAGTAAGAATAGAGTAATTCTAAGGTATGAACTAACAGATTTAGGAGGAAGTAAGATGGCATGCAGTTTTGCATCTATGGCAATGAGAATGGATAAGATGGGGGAAACACTGTGTTCAAAAATCAACCAATTAGTAAGTATTTATTAAGTGCCATCTCCATACCAGGCACTGTGTTAGGTGCTGGGGACAGAATATCTAGAATGAAATAATCTCTATTCCCATGTACATAGTATAAACACACACACACATACACAAACATGTGAGTGTACATACACTATATATAGTGAATAAATATAAATATACACCAAGTAGTTAAACAGTGTAATTTGGGAAGGAACTCAATAGCAGCTGGGGAGATCAGGAAAGGTTTTATGCAGAAGATGATGACTGAGCTCCTACTAAAAGGAAGAGAAGGACTCTATGAGGCAGAAGTAAGAGGGGATAAGTTCCAGGCATATTGGACAGCCAAGCAAAAGGCACAAAGATAGGACATGGAGTGTCATGTGTGAGAAACAGAGAGGAGACCAGTTTGGCTAAGATCACAGAATATTGGGGGGAAGTCAAGAGAGGTTTGGGCAAGTTTATAAAGGGTTCTGAAAGCTAAAATGAATTTATATTTATCTTACAGACATGGAAGCAATTTCACTTGAGCGATAAAGTTGGAAGGCAAACTGCAAAGGGTTTTAATGAGTGGAAGGAGGGGAAGTATACTTGAGAGTATAGACAGTTTTTTTAGAAAAAGAAATTCAGTTAAGAAAGGGAGAAGAGATAAAAGATGTTAGCTTGAGGGGATGGTAGGATACAGTGAAAGGTTTTTTAAAGGATATGTGAGGCTTGGACAACTTTAAGGAACCAGTAAATAGGGAGATAGTGAAGACTTGAAAGAGAGGACGAGTAAGGGTATAATCTGCTGGAAAAAGATAGGAGGGGATGGGATCAAGCATACACGTATGGAGGTTGGCCTTGTCAAGGAGGAAGACTATTTATTGAGGCCTTTTGTTCTTACATCAATTATTTCTGTATATGCAACTCCCACCCTAGGGATCCAACACTCACTTGTAACAAAGAAAAACACTGAAACAAAAACAACCCTATAGTGAAAGTGTCCCTTGTATTCTCTGGGGCCCTCATTGGTTTTCATTTACACAAGAGTTCAACTTGTCACAGAGAACAGGAGGAGAGAATGGGCAATGATGTCAAGGGGTTCTGAAATGAAGAGAATGGGATGAGAGGAAGCACAATGGACCTGAGTTTTCTCAATAGAATAAGAGGTAAGGTCGTCAGCTGGGGGATGAGACAGAGACACAGGAGGGTAGAAAAGGTTTGGAATAGTTTTTTTGGGAATGAGATAAGGAATCAGGGAGGAATAAAAAGCACTGCCTTGCTGGACTGAAGGCTCAGTTGAGGTTGAATAACATGAATTTGTAACGTCAGCATGGTTGTGAAGACTTCCTTTGGTTGCATTCAGTGACAAAGAAAGTAAGAGGAACTTAAAAAAGCACTCATTGCCCTAGAGTTCTAGAAAGGAACTTCATCAATTCTTCCTTTATTTCATATGTTTCTTCCTCTACAGTTCTTTCCACCACTGACAAAATCCAGGCTCTTGTCACTTCATACCTCAAATTCAGAAGACGCCTCCTGGCCAGTCTTTCTGACCTGCTTACTCATCTTTCCAAACCATCCTCTGTCAAATTAATGTTCCTTAAAAGACCTCTAGTGGTCATGTGATATTACTGTGCAGTAAGAAATAACAAATAACGAGGAATTCAGAGAAACATGGGAAGATTTGTGTCAGCACCAGAAGAACATTGTGCATAGTAACAAAGAGGACTAAAAGGAAGTTGAACTCTTGTGTAAATAAAAACCAATGAGGGCCCCAGAGAATAGAGGTGCCGAATGTCAGACACTTTCACTATAGGGGTTGCTTTTGTTTCAATGTTTTTCTTTGTTACAAGTGAGTGTTAGATCCCTAGGGTGGGAGTTGCATATACAGAAATAATTGATGTAAGAACAAAAGACCTCAACAAAAATTTTAAAATAAAGCCTAAAAAAATCTTTTAAATAAAAGAGTTTATGATGGTACCCTATTTTCAAGTATTTCATAACCTGTTCCTAGTTTTCAAAGTCTTCCTACTTATTTAACATTTTCCACTATTCCTCAATACTCCCTTTCAAGGTGAGTTTCCTCATAGGGCATTCCTATACACATTGAAACCTGCCTCCATAACTTTGCTCATTCTGTCACCCTATTTGAAAATATCTTCTCCCTTATCCTAATTTCTAGCCATCAGTCAACATCAAGTTTAAGTACTAACTCTTCCATAAAACGTTCTTTGGCTAGTACAACCCACATTATACTTCCTTCTTTGAATTCCTATAGTACTTACAGTCAGTAATAATCAACCTAGTACTTCATTACTCAATTACTCTATTTGATGTTGTTTAATGCCACCTCTTCACCTAGACTGTAGGTTGTCCAAGAGCAAGAACTTCTATATTTTGTCTAGCACAGTACTGCTGACTTATGGAAGTTCAAAAAGCACATAAAAATACATAACTTTCTCTAAATAAATCAGAAAAGTTTGAATTTATTTTGTTCTTGAATATGTAGCTGTGCTTTGACCTCTTATTAGAATCTTAACTAATAAAGATTAGGTTCCCAAAGCCTGACAAATACTAACCATCCACTATATCAATTCTAAATAAATATTTAGAAAGCAGTAATGAATTCCAAACACTTAATACCTGTTGTCAGATAGAAGCTCTTCAGTTACTTTTTTTCCAGTAAATTTGTGTCTATTCCCCATCTTAAAGTTGAGTGTTTTTCGGAGCCGTCTTTGCCTACGAGAACAATAGCCCCTGCAAGTAATCACAAAGAATCAATCACAGTCAAACAAAATGACAGCACAGTTTCTGTTTGTTTTTATAGCAATAACAGTATTCTCGAGTGAGAAGAGTAGAACCAGGAGAAATTTGTACACAATTACAGACACAACGTATGTGTGATGACCAACTTTGATAGATTGGACTCTTCTCAGCAATGCAGTGATATGAGTCAATCCCAAAAGACTCATGATGGAGAGAAATATGTGCATCCAGAGAAAGAACTAGAAAGAACTAAGTTTATATCCAGGTGGAAGCAAAATACCTGATCTTTTTCCTTCTCTTATTTGGTTTTATGTCCTCTTTACCATTTTTCATTCCAGCTGGTACAATCCGTCCTTATAACCTGACTAATCTATAATGTGAAAGTATTTACAGATCCTATACTTGACTATAAGCCACCATGGGAGGGTGGAGGGGAGGGAGGGAGAAAAAATGTGAAACTCAAGGAATTGTGGAATTGAATCCTGTAAACTAAAAGGAAACAAACAAATTAATTACAAAAGATTAAAAAAAATAAAAAAACTATTCTCACATGGTCAGGGAATGGGGCTAAATCATTTTAGTTGAGATCATTATTATACTTACTATATATAGACCAAAACTAATTCAATATTTGTTAAATTATACAAGATACTTAGTTACATGTTGTGTGACATACAAAGAAATATACAACATCAGTCCCTGCCCTCAAAGATCTTATATGTAACAGAGGAAACAATGCACAGAAAAGTACCAACATAAGGCAACTTAAAAACAATTTTAAGCACTCAGAGGAAATATGTTTACTTATAATTTGCCTTTTAACATAGTTTGCATTTACATACTACTTTATAGTGTGCAAGGCACTTCATATACATTATCTCATTTTCATCTCACAAAAACCCTGTGATGTAGGTGCTATTAATACCTATTTTACAGACGATGAAACTGAGCCTCAAAGAAGTTAACTGATTTGCCCAAAGTTACATGGCTAAGTAAATGTTTGAAGCATGATTTAAACCCAGGTCTTCCTGACTTCCAAGATCAGCACTCTATCCTCTCTGACACACTGCCTCTAAAACACAAAATCTTTAAATATATAATCTTTGCCAGTTAATAAAAGATATCTAGTTTGGCATAATGTGATAAGGCAAATTTTAACATAATTTCAGTTTCCAAAATAAAAGCGAAACTGACAACTGTACAAACACATCCAATGTACCACTAGTATAAAATACAGATCCAAATTAAAACATGCATCCATATCTTCATATGAGCCAACAAATGGGTCTTGACTTTGAAGAATGTGTTATGTAAAGAAGTCAGCATTCAACTGAAAATATCCCATTAGTCCTCAATAATCAGCAAGTACTGTCAGTATAAATGGAACAATCATAGTTCAATTATGAATTTCTTCATTCCTCTTCTCTTACCACAACTGAAAGCCCATTACCTTATATCTACATAATTTTTATATATGCTCAGAGCATTTAATACAAGGTATCCCAAAATGCCTGATTAAGCTTAAAACTGAACTATGGCTTTTTGGCATACCTTGTATTTGCTAATCAAACTGACTGATATTTATGATTCCAAAGTATTATACTGTCTTACACAATATAAACTTATTATGTAGAATTTTATTATTTACATTTCTGATTTATTTTCCAACACAGGATGACATTCGAGTTTTGCTACAAATAAACTCTAATGACACTTAGTAACATTCACCCTCATGTACAATATTCAAAATACTCCAAAGCCCTACATTTTACTAAAAATAACTTGAGGTTATAATCTTGTCAATTCAGCACCTGAGACAGTGCAGTGTAGTGGACATTGTACCAAACTTAGGCATTTGAAAACTGCAATTGAATCCACACTGTAATATACATACTGAAAACTACATAAATGTGTTATTACTGCAGCTGTTTTAATTTTAGGAAATATCTTTATAAATGAATCTGTAATTCCATCTGATTGAATAGGTAAGCCTCTTTTTACAAGATTTAGGTATAGGAGCTAATTTTCAAAATTAACTGTTTTTGGACTATACATTTTGAAAAATAAATGTAGGCATATTAAAGTGATGTACTTTTTCTATCAACTTAATTACATCTATAATTATATACTAACCTGTATCTCTGAAAATCTCCATGCCGTAAACCATGCTGCTGTTGGGATTCCTTAATAATCTGAAGGACTGGAGCTAAGATTAAGGAAAAGCTTACAATGATACATTCCAAACAATCCATTTATAAAAGTCATTTTGATATGTCATTTTTTGAGACACAGAAAAAAACAAAGAAAGCAAAGAAGGAGAAAAGTATAATGTCCCACATTTAGGGGAAAAAAATAAACCCAACAAGTATAAGATGGGAGAAGTGGGCCTAAATGTCAATTTTTCATATGAAAAAGAACTTGAGATTTTAGTTGTCTACAAGCTAAATAGGAGTTAACAAGGAGCTACTAAAAAAGCTTATCAGACTCTAGGCTTGAAACCAGAAGTGTAATATCCAGAAGGAGGGAGAAAATAATACCACTGGTACTCTGTGTTAGTCAGACTACCCCTAAAAGTCCTAGGTACTAGTACATTTTAAGAGGGATATTCACAAAGACAAGAAGCAGTTTGGCACAAGACTGGTGAAAGTCCTATCCCTGATACATAACGGTCACAAGACCATATACAAGTCACTTTTGCTCTGCTCCAGACACATATGAGTTGCTGCTCTACATAGATGAAAGGAATTTCAGAAGTGGGTGTTCCCAAACTGATGAAATCCAGACACTAAAAAACCAATAATGAAGCTCAGGTATCAAAACCATGTCACAGGAGAGAGAACCAGAGATGTTTAAACTGAAAGAACAGCTTAAAGAGAAGATGTGAGCTTTCTTTAAATACCTGAAGTGCTACCATGTAAAAGAGGGAATGGACATTCTATGCAGTTCTAGAGAAACAAGGACTTTAAGTCAGTAATGGAAGTAGTATGGACTGGATTTGCAGTCAAAGAATACGACTCTCCATTATGTCATTTTTTACTTTTTTTTACTCCTACAAGACAGTGGCAGAAGGTATCTGGGTGATAAGGGGGTAAGAGGGAACTCTTATCAAATGGCCTCAAAGTTTTTTCAGTAAAATATAAAGCAAAGTTCTTAGCTGAGAGACTGGGAGGAGGGGGAGCCTTAGGATGTTTGAAGAGGGATGAAAAGGTTTGGAAGAGTGGCTTAGGTGAGCAGGATAGTGAGTTAATTAAGGACATGTTAGAGGATTGACTTCAAGTAATGAAGTTATGTAAGATTAATCTGTAGGGGCGGCTAGGTGGAGCAGTGAATAGATCACCGGCCCTGGAGTCAGGAGGACCTGAGTTCAAATCTGGCCTCAGACACTTGACCCAATTATTAGCCGTGTGGCTTTGGGCAAGTCACTTAACCCCAACTGCCCTCCAAAAAAAGCAAATTAATCTGTAAAGATAAATCAGTACAGTTTCATGGTTTTCTCTAGCTTCATTCAGAAGCAGTATCAGAAAGGCTACTGATGGTGGATGTAATAACAGTTTTCTAAGGCTGAGGTTGAGCACAATAGCACAAGAGGGCAAGGTACTCAACAGAACTGGACAGGGTAGACTTGAAGTGGTTCACCAAGAAGTCAAGATGGGGAACGAAGGAGGAGTGTAGCTAGTATAGAGGCTATGGCCTGGGAAAGAACTGAAGGGGTTTAGGGACTGGGGGCCACAGCATGGATGAAGAACAGGGTTTAGGGTTGCAAGACACAAGGAGAAATGGAAAGACAAGGGATATTTCAGAATTCAGGAGGATGAAAGTGCTACATTTATGGGAGATAGCAAGATCAAGGGCACGACTATTTGTGTGCCTGAAGTAGAGAAGGTCTTTATGAAATACATTTAGGAACCATGAGATGTGGGTATTTAAGGAAATATCAATATGTATGTTCAAGTCCCCCCAGTAATTGGGTAGGAGTTGAAAATAAAGACTGTGAGCCTGAACTCACTGAGGAAAGAAGGGAAATGTCTTGGAGACAGTAGCCACAACTGTGATTAAGTGGTAGATATGATATGATAATCCCAAAGGAGAAGGGATTAAAGAATGATGGTGGAAGTAGCAATGGGGAGCAAGGAGTATCCCAACTCCTCCATCTCAACCAATAAATGGGGGAATAAGTCAAAGGGCAGTCAGTGCTAAAAAGGGAAGCTGGAGAGACCATGTCATCAGGAGGGAGGCAGGTCTCAATAAGAGCCAGAAGAAGGAAGGGATTGGGAAAGGAAAAGATATAAAATGAAAGTTTGTTACTTCTGGCATTCCAGAGACCATAGTAGGAAGGGGTGGATAGTTTCTGTGGGAGTGAGGGTGAGGAGAATAGGAATAAAGGACTGACAGTGGAAGACAGAGAACAGGGTTTTGAATGACAGTCTCTTTCCTGAATTCTAGTTCCACATCAACTAGCAATGGGACATTTCCAACAGGCTGTTCCATAGGCATCTCAAACTCAAAAGGTCTAAAACAGAATTCATTATCTTCTCCCCCAAACCCACCCTACTTTGATTAAGTGCACTACCATCCTTCTAGTCACTCTAGTTTACAAGCTGATATTCTCAACTCTTTCCATTCCCTTAGCTTTCCATGTACATCTGCCATCTCTTATAAATTCTATATCCACGTAATTTTTGTCCATTCTCTTCTATTTATAGTCGGTGCCACCCTAGTTTAGGACCTCATTACCTCTCACATATCCTACAATAGCTTAATTAGATACTCTATGTATGTCCCTTCTCTAATCCTCCACATAGTTACCAAAATGATTCTCCTAAACCACTGTCCTGATCATGCTACCCTCTCTCTTTTCCACCCCAAAGAACTCCAGGGCCTCAATATTTCCATTAGGATAATATACAAACTCCTCTGCCTGGCTTCTAAAGCCTTTCATGATCTGGCCCCGAACAACTTTTCTATGCTGATTTCATACTGCTGTCCTATTCCAGCCAACTGCTCTTACTGCTGTTCCCTAACAGGACATTCCTTATCTCATCTTCAGACCTTTACCTGGGCCATCCCCCCATGTCTGTAATGCATTCCCTTCTTATGGCTACCTCTTAGAATCCCTTGCTTTCTTCAAAGTTCACAAAGTTTCTAGAAGGCAAAGGACTATTATCGTTGTCTGCATCTCCCCAAGTCTAGTATAATGCCTGACACAAAGGAGGTGCTCAAGTAAAGCTTGCTGAACCAATTCCCCATTCTTGACATGCTCTCTCTCCTTTTCTATATTTTTGTCATGTTGCCACTTCCGTACCCATAAAGGTCTTTTTTTTTTTTTTTTTGCTTTTCAGAGGGTAATTTGGGATTAAGTGACTTGCCCAAGGTCACATGGTTAGTTTGTGTGTGTGTGTATGTGTGTGTGTGTTAAGTGTCTGAGGTCGAATTTGAACTCAGGTCCTCCTAACTCCAGGGCCGATGCTCTATTCACTGTGCCACCTAACCGCCCCCATAAAGGTCTTTTAAACCTTACCACCTCATCTAGATCTGAAGTCCCTTCCTTCAAGGCACAATTTAGGTACCCATATCCTCTTACAAGGCTTTACCAGACAGCACTCCTCAACATTCCCCCTTCCCAGCAGAACACAATCATCTTTTTTACCTCAGATTTTTCATTTCACTTTGCTTGGACTTCTCTTTTATGTTTTCAATCCCCTCTGTATAAGTTAGTGGTACATGTCTTCATTCCTTTTCCTACCTCCATCAGATTTTAGGCTCTTTGTGAACATGGTTTAAGTCATATTTAGTTTTGTACTCCAAGTACAGTATTTTGCATATAGTACATTTTTAATAGATGTTTGCTGAGTCTCCTTTAATTAGAGCTGTTCAAAAATAGAATGGAGGTGCCTCATCATACTGAATTTGCTATCACTGGAAGTCACAGGATCAGAGATTTGGGGATGGAATGGACTTTAGTAGTCAAGCAGAAGCAAGTCACTTGTCAAAGATCAAAAGGGATATTAAAAGCCACCTATTCTCATCCCTTTATTTTATAGATGAGGTTAAGTAACTTGACTAAAGTCACACAGGTAATTAAAGTCAAGATTTGAACCCAGGAAGATGGGAAGATTCATTTTTCTGGAGTTGGCCTAGATCAGGCCTGAATGACCTGTGTGGCCCACCAAAAGATTTTGGGTGGCCCTTGAAAAATGTAGAGGAAAACATCTGCACCTTTCACTGGCTGCTAGAAATCCTTTGCTGTGCCCTTGGGCCATAAGCTGACCTGTAGGCCACAGGTCTGGCCTAGGTGATTTCTTCTCAACCCAAAGATTCTATAAAATAATGAATAAAAGTGGGCCAGCAGATTTTTATTTCTGTTAAATATTCCTACTATGAATTAACTTTGTTCATTCTGTCCGTCCTCTTTAAATTTAATACTCAAGAGGAAGCTAAAAGCTTTACTTTTTTTAGCACTTCTAAACCAACCACTGAAATGCAACTTTGTAACTTTAAAAAAAAAACCTCCTTATTTTACACAAAGAATAAGTTTGCAAAATAGCTTAAATATGCACACCAAAGAACTGAAGATTACTTTTAAGAAGACCCTGAACAAAACCCAAACATATCCAGCTTTCCATTTAGATCCATATGCTTTAGGATTACAGAATCAAAGATTTGGAACTGAATGGGACCAACTTCATCTTACAAATAAGAGAACCGAGCAAAAAAAGTTAAGTGATTTGCCCAAGGTTGTACAGGTAGTAAGAAACAAAGCTGGGATATGAACCCAGTTAAATATTTACTATTATATCTGACTCTTTGTAGTTACTTTCCAAATCAGAAACTTATTTACTCACTTGTATTCCTTTTGTTCACCAAACAGAGAACTCCACTGAGACAGTTGGCTGGGATTTCCTAAAAGTTTATTCCCTGCCCCCAACTAAACTTGGAGAAAATGTCTAGTTTAGACAGCTGCCTAAAGACTGGAAGGGTTTATTTAAACTATTTCATCAAGACAAAAGGACACCTATTCTAATACTACATGTGTATCCACTCTAGTCTCAAAGAGCAGGTCTAAAGATATGGAAAAAAATCAGGCTGGTCAGATGCCTATTAGCTCAGGGAAATGATCCATTTTTTCCAAGCCATCTCCCCTACACTGGTAACTCTCTCCTCTTTTCCCCTTCTTGAACCCATGGTGAACCAATTTAACTCTATACTGTCTTCCTCTCTTAAATCACTAGCCTCCTTATCATACTGTCAATTATGCCTAGTCAAGTCTCAGTCTTGGATCACTTCCCACCATTCTTCACCTTTGCTCCTACACACATAATGCTGGAGGTGGACAAAATCATGCAATTATTCTAAGTCCACAAGCTTATGTTGCACAACCTCAACTGGCCCCCTCATTGCTACTAGGCAATCCTTCTGTACCTTCTTTATCAACTCAATATCCCACTCTCCACAAAGGCTCTTCCAAACTTCTTTATCCCTCCTCAAACCTCCCCACCCCCAGCTGAGAACCTTACCTCATATTTTACAGAAAAATTGAAGCCATTCTCCATGAACTCCCTCTTCCTCATCTCCTATCACTCAAATGCTTTCTGCCACTATCTTCTCCTTCACCCGTTTCACAGGAAGTGGGCTTACAACAAAGGCTACTTGAACAAAGTTGTTCAAGTGATCCAATTCCATCTCATCTTCTCCAGTAGATTGCACTTTCACTTATTTTCAGTCTCTCCTTGTCTAGTGGCTCATTTCCCACTGCCTAAAAACATGATGTCTTCCCAGCTTGGAAAAAACTCTCACTTGAACCTTACGTTACCATTCTATATCTCTTCTGCCCTTTGTAGCTAAACTCCTTGAAAAAGCATCTACAAGAAGTGCCTCCACTTTCTCTCCTCTCACTCTGTTCTTAACTCCTTACAATTCAGCTCCCAATATCATCACATCATTCCACCAAAACTGCTTTCTCCAGTTACTAATGATCTCTTGGTTGCCAAATTCAATGGCCTTTTCTAAATTCTCATTTTCCTTGACCTCTCTGCAGCTTTTGACACTCTCTCCTGGGTATCCTACTTATCTGACCTCTCCTGTTTTCTCTGCTGGATCTTCCTCCAGATCATGCATGCCCCTTAACTGGAGGTATCCCTCAAGGTTCTATCTTGGGCCCTCTTTTCTTCTTTCTCTATACAACTTCACTTGGTAATCTCATCATCTCTTATGGATTTAATTGCTATCTCTATGCAGATGATTCTCAAATCTACCTTTTCCTGTCCCATTCTCTTTGACCTCCATTCTTCCATCTTTAACTGCTTTCCAGATTTCTTGAACTGGATACCTAGAAGACATCTTAAATGCTATACACCCAAAAGAGAACTCATTATCTTTTCCCCTAAACCCTCTCTACCCTCTACTCCCATTTTCCATGTTACTGAGGGCAAGTGTCCTCCCAGTTCTTCAGTTTTGCAACCTAGGAGTCATCCTGGATTTCTCACTCTCTCACCCCATCTCCAAGCTGTTGCCAAGGTTTGTCAATTTCACCTTTTTAACACTTCTAGAATATGTCCCCTTCTCTCCTCTGACTCTGCTACTACTCTAGTACAAGCCCTCATCACCTCATATCTGGTTTACTGCAAGAGCCTGCTAGTAAGTAAGCCTGCCTCAAGTCTCTCCCCATTCCAATCCATACTCTATTCAGCTACTAAAGTGACTTTCCTAAAGCTCAGGTCTCACCATGTCACTTTCCTACTTAATAAACTCCAGTGGCTTCCTATTGCCTCCGGAAGCAAATGCAAAACGCTCAGTTTGGCATTCAAATAACCTAGCCCCCTCCTACCTTTTCCTTCTTCTTACACCTTATTCCCAGACACTCTAATGACGTTGGCCTCCTGGATGTTCCATGAACAAGAAACTCATCTCTCAGCTCTGGGAATTTTCTCTGGATGTCCCACATGTCTGGAATGTTCTCCATCCTCTGCTCCTAACTACTGACCTCCCTGGCTTCAAGTTCCAACTAAAATCCCATCTTTTAAAGAAAGCCTTCCACAACCCCTCTAAATTCCCGTGTGTCCTGTTATTTTCTATTTGTCTTATATGTAGTTTCTTTAGTACATGTTTGTTTATATGCTGTCTCCCCAGTTAGAGGGGAAGTTCCTTGAGGGTAGGGACTACCTTTTGTATCCCCAGCACTTAGCCCAGTGCCTGACACATAGTAGGCATTTAATAAATACTGACTAGCTGAGCAACTAGGCCGATGTTTGGAATCCAAAATGTAGGTGCCAGTATGTTAAAATATCCAGTTTTGTCTACTGCCATTAATCTGATGTTGAACCCTGCCACCCAATCTCTTTGAGCTGATCCTTATAAGGATTTGTTCTCTATCTTCCATTTACATTTCTTACTCAAGTGGGAAGCTGACTTTCCTCAGATTTGAAGTTGCATCAGACTCAACTAATTCAGTAATAACATTACAAATATTACAACATCCAAATTTTCACTCTTTAAAACGATCTCCCTCAATAATCCTTTTTAATTAAAAATGTCCAAACATCTGAGTTTATACACTGTCCTCCTTGACAATTTTTTCCTAGTCTTTTATTTCCTAGTATTTATTTCCTATTTTTCAAGAAATTCCCTCAATCCCCACAAATCCAAGTAAAGATTATGAACAAATGAACACTCTTAAGTACAAGCTTAAAAATGAAAAACAAAAACAAGATGCTTATCTCACAGAAGATTTAATTGGCTTGAAATCCAATTAATCTGAAGTTCTTAAAGTTATCTACAGATGCCTTTCATTTAATTTAGATGTACAGCTATGCTTTTAAAAAAAAGGCCTTATTTCCTATTAGCACTATATGGCAAGGAAAGAGACTACATATGCCTTCACACCATATGTCAACTTTCAGTTATCACACTGGATGTATCGGAAAATTCGTTACTCTTTCAAATAGTTTATAAAAGGCTACAAACTAATATCATATATCAATTCAAACCTAACATTTCAAAGAAAACCGGAAAATATATTTTTTTCGACAAGCACATCTGAGCTCTCCCTCTCTCCACCAACATACACAAAACATAACTTTAGAAGGCTTTAAAAACTAGTTAAGAGGTTGTCTTGTGGTGTGCTACCACCACACCCTGGAAAGTATCAACATCTGCCTCAATTTTGAGGGAAGGAGAACCAAACCAACAAAGTCTCGTTGTCCGAATCGTTTCTGAGGACAGAGTTCACTGAATGAGCGACTTAGGTGGGCAAAAGGCCTGCCTTGCTATTCAATGACAAAGGGGCTGAAAGGCGACAGAGGCCTCCTTTGTGGGAAGAGGAGCAGAAAAAGAAGAAAAAGTATGCGTGCGGGCACAGCTCTCCTCCAGGGCCTTGGGGAGAAAAGAGGAACTTTTAGAGCGCCCCCCCCCCCACCTCTACCTATCTCCTCACTTCCCACCCCCACGATCGCTGATCGAGAGAGGAGGGAGCAGGGTGTCGGCAGAAAGGAAGGCCCGGGGTAGGGGGGGACGAAGAAAACCTCGGGCCCTTCCTGCAGAGCCCAGGCTCCCCTCGGCACCTCCTCCTCCGCCCCCCGGCCCGCCCGAGAGACACGTCGTCACTGCGGCCCGGGCCCAGCTGAGCCCACGCCGCCTAGGATACTCTCCAGGCCCAGGCTGTCCCCGAACCGTCGGTTCCCCTTCGACCCTGCGGGAGGAAGCTCATTCTCTTTGTTCTCCTCCCCGCCGCCGCGTCCCCCACTGCCGCCACCACCGCCACCGCCGCTGCCACCTCCGCTGCCGCCTGGGACCTGCTTTTCCGCTGCCATCTAGCCGCTGTGCCGCAAAGGAGGACGGGAAAGAGGAGGAGAGGACGGAGAGATGCTCAGGGGCTGGCAGGCGCGGGGGCTGACGGGATCGTGGCGGACTAGATGGCGGAGAGCTCAGCGCAATACTGTCAATGAATTGATGCTGTTGCTACTGCCGCTACCCTCGCGCAGGCGCCGTGCATTTGGAGCGTAGCCTAGAGGGCAGGGGTGGATAGCTCCGCGAAGGCACCGGGCCGTTTGCCTATCGCAGCCTATCCCGGCTAAGGGGCGGGGCGCTCTTCAAGCTCACAACCTTCGCCCTACTTCCAAATTACGAAGGCGCTAGCTTGAGCAATCTTTCATTCATTCATTTGTTCACTTTTTGGGGTTTGTTTGTTTAGTCGTTTTTCTGCCGTGTCGAGTCTTTGTGATCCCTTCTGAGATTTTCTTGGCAAAGGTACTGGAGTGTTTTTCCCATTTTCTTCCCTAGTTCGTTTTACAGATGAGGAAACTAAGGCAAACAGGCTTAAATGACTCGCCCAGAACCTTGGTATGGAGAACCACTCTCTTTGTACTTTACCATCTCCGCACCTCAGGCTTTTCCCTATGCCTGGAATTTTATCCATCTTTTATAGAAGGATGAAAAGCGTCTAGATCTAGAGTAGAAAGGCACCTCGAAGACTTGTGTATTCTAACCCCCTCCTTTTACAGGTGAGGAAACTGAGGCCCCCAAAAGTTAAGTGATTTGACCAAGGTCACACTGAAAGTAAACGTAAGAGCTGCATTGACTCAAAGTCGTCCTCTCTGCCTGTTGAATTCCTACCCATTATTTAACGCCCAACTCAAATGCACCCCTTCCCCACAAAATCTTACTGCAGTCAAAAATTCTCCTTATCCCTACAGAATTTTATTTTTCATCTCTATAAATTACTTTATTATGTAACATTATAATTTACAACCATGTTAGCCTCTTCTCATATGAGCAAGAGCTCCAAAAGTAAGAGAATAATTCTTAGGTTTTATCTAAAGTTTAAATAACTTTGTATCTTCCTCAGAGCCCAGCACAAAGTTTAAGGGAGAATATCCCCCATGTGAGGCAAAGACTAAAAGTGTATGTGAGGGGTCATCTAATGCCAAGCAAGACTACATGCCAGCAGCAGTGCCAAAATGTTCATGGGGAAAAACCACACCAATTCTCCCCTTTTTTAAATGGATTCCTTGCTTCTACCCCAGACAAGGAACCAGATAAATTTCTCCTTCTATGGATGTACTTCCCCTCTCTCAATTTCAAGTCACAAACTCATATGTTTGTACTAGACACTATTAATGACCATATAATAATTTATTAGCAGTATTAATAGTACAGAGAATAAAGATTGTTGTTTGTCCTTTGCTTTTGAAGAGGACTAATGACATCATAGATGATGTCTTGACTTGCTTGTGAATTGAATTTAAGTAAAGCAGAGTTGCAAAAAGTTATCAGCCTTACTTTCTCTTTCAGAGTCATCTAAGTCCAGTGGCAAGACAAAAATTAAGATGATGGGTGATGACTGGTTGTGAATGACCTTGGCACCTTCAATGTCTGATCAAATATCTGACCCAGCTCTGAGCTCTAAGCTCAGCTGTCTTCATGGCCATTGGAATAAGATTGTTCTCATCCACCCATTCAGTTGGGGGAAGTCTTCACATGCTTTGGGCAGACATTCTCCTAATCACTGATGGTGAGTTAAGGTCGGTCAGTTACCCTTAAACTGGCTTAGCCCATCTTCTGAGATAGTTTACCAGGGTGTGGCTACTGCCCATAACACAACTTCTTGAAACCACAGTGAGAGTTGGGTGACAGGTGGACACCAAAGGTGGATATATAGACCTGAAAAGGGCTCAGCAAGTCCTGATACCAGAGGTGCTGGTCCTCCCTGAACACCCTGTAGAATGCAAATAAACATTAAAACAAAGGATGGCAGGCTATATCCCAACTCTGGGCTTCAGTTTCTTATGCTAGATATAGATATTCTCTTTGTGATTCCTTCCTATTCTAACAGCCTATAAGTTTACTTAACATGTTCTATGTTCAATATGGAGCAGGTGAAGTGAATAGAGTGCTGGGTCTGGAGTCAGGAAGATTCATCTTCTGGAATGCAAATCTGGCCTTAGACATTTATTAGCCGTATGACCCTGGGCAAGTCATTTAACTCTAACTCAGTTTCCTCATTTGTAAAATGATCTGGAGAAGAAAATGTCAAACCACTCCAGTATCTCTGCCAAGAAAATCCTAAATGGGGTCACAAAGAATCAGACATTACTGAAAAATAACTGAACCACAAATGTTCATTATATTCAAGTACTACAGGCACTTTAAGTCCCTCTCCTTCCAATGCCATAAACACTAGAGAAGGATAGGATTTCTAAACCCACTTTATCTAAGCCTTAAGTCATCTAACTTCTGGCCATCTGGGTTTTGAAGTCAACTGGGATCTTGTGGGACTTTGTAAAGTGTTCTTATAGGATAAGGAAGGGAAGGGAAGGACTGGCACAGCAGAAAGAGCACTGCTTTAGGCAAACAAGGACCTAGGTTCAAATCCTATTTGGAAAATTACTGTGTGAGTGATTCATAGGCAAGTCACTTAACTTCCCTGGGCCTCGGTTTCCTCACCTGTAAAATAAGGGTATTGAACTAGATGACCTCTGAGATTGCTTCCATCTCAATATCTATGCTCCCATGATCCCATGAGTACTGTCTGAGGAAAAGACCTACATAAGAACTCTTGTGCCTAGGGCAAATTCAGTTAGGGGGTGGCTCACTAGGAGGTGGAGTAATTCTCCCTAGAAAATCCAGTCTGTGTTCCTTTAGAGGTTGGGGATCATGGGGATGGGTGCTACACTCACAGATCCCTGAAAATGGTAGCCTGAGAGTGGTTGTTCCACAGGCTAGGATGCACTATAATGTGAGGTTCAAGGACTGGTTTTAGGGAGGAGGTGCCCTCACCCACACCTCTGTGCCCTGGTACAAAAGCTTTACAGGTTACTTCTCTACTGGGGAATTAAAAATATAACTGACGTAATGTGCTGTCCCTTTAAGGTCCTTTTCATATGGAGCAGTTTATCAAAGAAAAGGTCAGAAAAAAGTTATTTTTTATAAAGGAAAATATTTAAACAAACTGCAAAAGAGAAAAGATATCACCACTGTTACTGTTATTACTACTGAACATTTTGATGCCTGAAAAGAACTTTGGTTTAATAACAATTGATAAAATTAAAATTTAAAAATATACATTTTCAGCTATATTCTGAAGGTTTTATATAACCTTTAAGCAAAACCTTTTATATAACCTTTAATTTTGGACAGAAAATGAACTTTTATGTAAATATAAAACTAAATCACCTTATAAAAGATGTAAGATGATGCCTCACTTTTATGTGAATGCTTTGATACCTTAAAGGGTGGAGGGGGAACAAAAGAAGAACTTTTATTTATTGAAAAACTGAAAAAATATGAGTGCAAAGAAATCATTTTAAGGGCACAAAATATCATATTGGAACTTGCTGAGGTATTTAGAGCTACCAGGCACTATAGTCTCTTATTTCATTTATATATTGCTATTTTATGAATTAAAGGTGGTGTAACAGTTAAAGGAGACTAAAGCAAAAAATTCCAAACATGATCAATTCATAAGTAAAGCATGAATTTACCAATCAATAGGATCTCAGCTTCCTCAGCAAAGCTAAGACCCCAAATAAGGGGGGAAACTCTCTTTGCTAATTTTGGGGAGTGCAGAACAAAAGAGCAGCTAGGTGGCACAGGCCTGAAGTCAGGAAGACCCATCTTTCTGAGTTCAAATCTGACCTCAGACACTACTTACTAGCTATGTGATCCTGGGCATTTAACACGGGTTGCCTCTGTTTCCTCATCTGTAAAATGAGTTGGAGAAGGATATGGCAAAACCACTCTAATATCTTTGCCGAGAAAACCCCAAATGGAGTTATGAAGAGTGTGACTGAAATGACACAGGGACAACAGAACAAAGAGCAGGACTTTGTAGGCAGGAAACAAGTTATAATTGGTGAAGAGAATTCAGCATCATGAATGGAGAAATCAAAATGACTGGTTACAGAACTGAGGCATGGGGGACAATATGATTGGTTAGAAAACGGCAATGAGAGACTAGAAACAACTCCCTCCTTCCCTCTTGTGACTAAGAAATGTCCATTGTTTGAATCCACATGCAAGGTTAGAGAGAGTGGACCAGACTTATTTGGATAACAACATCCTTGAAGGATAGCTTTATGATACTAGACCAAAACTTTGGGTGTCCACCTGCTTCCTTCAAAGGTAAAAGATTTCCTTGACACAATGATTAATAAGAGAACTAAATTTCTAAACTCAACTCATTACAAGCCATTTGAATTTCTGAGCTAAGTTCAGAGGCAAAGAACTTATCTTAGACACAGGACAAAATAAATTAATAGTAGGTAGGATCGACTTTAAAAGAACAGAAATCAATCTGATTATTTCAGTGGTAAAACAAAAAAAAAATCTGTTTAAAAGGAGAAATCATAACTTAACCAAATATTGAGGGGTGATATTTGTTTATTTGTTTATTTGTTGCTTTGTGGAGGGCAATTGGGGTCAAGTCACACAGCTAGGTTTTTTTTTTTTGGTGTTGAGTGTCTGAGGTCGAATTTGAACTCAGGTCCTCCTGACTCCAGGGCCAGTGCTCTATTCACTGCCCCACCTAGCTGCCCCAAGCAATTTTTAAATGGACTATTGATTTAATAGGAGAAATTTAGTGAATTGTTACCTTTTAAGTGAAAGGGGAATCACTGAGAGCCAGGACACTATCATTTAAGTCACTAAAATACAAAGGCATACGAGAGGAGACTGAGGAGAACAACAGGAAAAGGGACAGGGTCAAAGTAGAGAACAGAACAAGTGGGGGGCGGAATAGGATGGAGGGAAATATAGTCAGTCTTTCACAACATATCCACTATGGAAATGTTTTGCATAGCTACACATGTACAACCTATATTGAATTATCTTCCCAGTAAGGGTAGGTGATGAGGGAGGAAGGGAAAGAATCTGGAACTCAAAGTTTTAAAATCAAATGTTTAATATATATAATTTTTACATGCAACTGGGAAATAAGATATACAGGCACTGGGGCATAGAGATCCATCTTGCCCTACTGGAAAGTCAAAGTTGCAATGGGGGAGGATATAGGAGAGAGCAGACTAGGGGAGGAAGCATTCAGTGGGATTGCTCTTTTAGGGTGGTGGGTATGGGAAAGATGGGGAGAAAATTTGTAACTCAAAATCTTGTGGAAATGAATAATGTAAACTAAAAATAAACAAAATTTAATTTAAAAAAAAGAAAAGTTGTGGTTTTTTTTTTCTGACAGCCTGCAATATTTTTTCTTTGATCTGGAAACAATGGATTTTGGCTTTTACATTCCTGGGTTTTTAAATATGTGGTTTCTTTCAGCAGGTGATGGGTAGATTATTTCTATTTTTACTTATTAGTGTACTGATATTAATAAATCTAGGAAGTTTTCATTTATTACTTTCTGAAATAGGAGATATTCATTTAAAAAAAAATGTTTTCAGCAAGTCCAATAATTCTTAAATTCTCTTTCTTTGACATGCTTTAGGTCAGTTATTTTTAATAGAAGATACTTTTCATTTTCTTTCTTTTTTTTGAAGGGGGTAAGGCCAGGCAATTGGAGTTAAGTGACTTGCCCAGGGTCACACAGTTAGTAAGTGTGTCAGGTGTCTGAGGAAAGATTTGAACTCAGGTCCTCCTGACTCCAAGGCTGGTGCTCTATTCACTGCACCACCTAGCTGCCCCATATACCTTTGATTTTCTTTAAAATTTTTCAAAATTTTAATTTTTAAAAATATTTCTTGTCTCATATAGTCATTGAATTTTATTTTATTGATTCTAATTTATGAGTCTGTTGCTTGGGTAACAATTTTTATCTGCTCTTCTAAGCTATTTGTTCTCCTTCTGATTTTTTTTCCTCTAGAGGTCTTATTTCATTTTTCCCAGGTATTTTTGTCATCTTTGTAGCCAAGCCATTTCCCCCTGGGGCTCTTCTTGTACTTGTTTGAGTTACTCTCTCCTTTTGGATTTTTGTCTTAAAATTTTTTTCTCCCAGTTACATGTAAAGACAATTTAGGAAAGACATAAAAGACGTTTAAAAAATTTTTGAGTTTCAAATTTTCTTTCTGCTTCCCTCATTTCCCTCATCCCTGAGACAGTAAGAAATTTGACATAGGTTATACTTGTTCAATAATGCAGAACATATTACGATATTAGTCATGTTGTAAAAGAAGACACAAACCCAGAAGGAAAAAAACACACAAAGAAATGAAGTAAAAAAATAGTACCCTTTGATCTATATTCAGAGTCCATCAGTTCTTTCTCCAGAGATTGATAGGATTTTTCATCATGAGTATTTTGGAATTGTCTTGCTGAGAATAGCTAAGTCATTCATAGCTGATCATTATACAGTATTGCTATTACCATGTACAACATTCTCCTGATTCTGTTCTTTTCACTTTGCTTCAGTTCATATAAATCTATCCTGGTTTTTCTGAAATCATTCTGCTCATAATTTCTTATAGCACAATAATATTCCATTATAATCATATGCCACAACTTGTTCAGCCATTCCACAGTTGATGGGTATCCCCTCAATTTCTAATTCTTTGCCACCACAAAAATAGCTGCTATAAATATTTTTGTACAAATAGGTCCTTCCTCCTATTTTTAAAAAAATTTCTTTGGGAGTACAGAACTAGTACTAATATTGCTGGATCAAAGAGTATGCACAGTTTTATAGCCCCTTAGGCATAGTTCTAAATTGTTCTTCAAGATAGTTGAATCAGTTCACAATTCCACCAATGGTGCCTTGAGGTCCCAAGTTTCCCACATCCCCTACAATATTTGTCATTTTCCTTTTCTTTCATATTAGCCAATCTGATAGGTGTGAGGTGGTACCTGAGAGTTGTTATATTTTGCATTTCTCTAATAAATAATATGACTACAGATATGCTTTCATTTTCTCATAGCTTTGATTTATTTATCTGAAAACTGCTTGTTTATATCTTTTGGATATCTGTTAATAATTGTACCATATCCACAATAGTTCTTCAGAATGTTCCTAACCCTACCATCACCTCTGTTTGAGTTTTTTGAAGCCTCATTTGTGGAGCACCAAAAGATAAGTCAAGTACTGGGGAAACTGGGGAAACTGATCAAGAGAATGTACCACTCCAGAATGAAGAGGATATTCAACATTGCCATCATACCCTCTTTAAAAGGAACAAAGTCACTTCTTGGCACTGAAGTAAAAAACTGAGCATGGCTAGCAATTGTTTGACTATTCCTCACATAGCTTGAAGAAACTTTCAGTTTCCCATTTTAGAGATGAGGAAATTGGTGAATCTGGGATTGATAACACCTTTGTAACTTTTATTCACCAAGTTTCCAATGAACAAACTAACTGCTGGGCCTATTGGCATGAGCCCTTGTACAATAATAAGGGAATTCCTCTCTATTTCATAAATGTGAATAGCATATAAATTATATAGATTATGTCCTAGTTAGTGAAGAGTAGGCCTTGCCCTAATAGAATAACAATTTTTTTGTTCTTGTTGTTGTAGTAGAAGCATTTATTTGTATAGCTAAAAACAATTAAATGTTTTAGACATAATGTATTATGAAAGAGAAATCAAATAAAATATTATTATGTACTTGCTTCTTTACATCTAAAGCAAGAGGCTTTCTGCTTTCAGGGGAAAAAGTCAGTAAAATAGGCCATTATATTTTTTTCTCTATAATAAAACAAAATGGTGTGGTAGGCTGGGCCTTGCTCAAGCCAGTCTCCTGATAGTTTAGGTTCCATATTGGAATAAAATGAGAAATTCATAAATTGTTTAACAGTAAAAAAGAGATATATTTAGCTATAGCAGGCATAGGATATTTAATAAGGATAAGCACTGAGTATGCCTAAAGCTGATCTAAGTGAGGTTCTCTTGCCCGTGTTACTACTGGGACCTACCAGCCAAACCTCAGAGGCTCTTGGCACTCCTTTTCCTTCCTTTTGTACTCAGCCAATAAGGAAGTCACATTGATAATCTGAGTCCTTAGTCCCCTGAATGTAAAGCCATGTACAAGCAGCTTTCCAGAGGACTGCTGCCGTGAACAGCTTTCATGGTTCTGATTACATAGTATAGTGAACTCACTATTTTTCCATAACAAATCAGAGCAAAACATTCACAGAAAATCAAAATACAGCATTCACCATGTCACAATTCAACAACTTATCACTAAAATGGCCTCACAGTTTTCACCAAAGTGGTCACATAGTTTTCAACAAAGTACATTCATTTAGTTAATCACAAAATCCTTAATTCAATCACAAAGTACAAAAGTCAAAGTTCTCCACCCTTAGATCATAGTAAATCATAATTTTCTCAGTTAGTACACAGTATCCAAGTAAAGTCTTCTTTCAGATTGACTTGAGGCTGACTTTCAGCTTCCATGGTTCCTCTTCCATGGTCCCAGCTCCAACTGTCACTTGGGTTCAAAAGCAGGCAGCTCCCAGTTCCTTGTCCAGCTCCTTGACCAGTTCTTTGTCCAGTTCTCATTCCATATCAAAGTTCACAGTTTCCAGTCCTCCTCAAGTCCTTCACAGTTCCTGTTTCTGGGAAGACAAAGCTTGACAGAGTCACAATAATATTCATGCACATTGCCAGCACCTTCATCAATTCACTATCTGCCTGTGAAATCAACCCAGACCCACCAACAAGGTCTGAGAACTCAACACAAATCATCAACATAGAAATCAACACAGACCCACAAACAAGGTCCAAGAGGTCAGCACAAACCATCAGTAAAGTCCCAGGACCTCCAGAACCCTGCTCCAGGACTTCTGTAAACATACAACTGGAAAATCCTCTTTCAGGGCTTCTGTACAAAGTATCACAAACAAACATCAACACAGACAGAGCAGACAGAGTGCCGGGATACCACAAGTTTTCTCCTTCTTGACTCTGCCACCACAAGAGTCCTCTTCTCAGTTTTGCTGTCTATATCCTGGAAATTCACCTTATATGTGGTCATTAGCTCCTCCCCTTCCTGTTGCAGGAGTTCATGAGTTCTAGGGTTCACATGTTCTGTTTCTTAACAGACTTGATATAAGGCTCAAAATAAACTTGAACTGAATCAAGGTGTTAATTCAATAGCTGAAACAAGGTATGAACTACTTCTGTGCTTGCTATTACACTGAGCCAATAAAATCTTGAAGAGTATCTCAATACTTTTTAAGGAAAAACTAGCTTAATCTGCATGGGCAAAGGATAAGGATATTTCTGCTACTACAAGTGGCTGCAAGATATCTGACTTTAATAAGGAGAAATTGGATGTTGGCTCCCACATGTTCATTCAAAAAGGCAGTAGGTATTGTGCTATATGAAATGAGGAACAGATGGACTTCCATAATAACCTGGAGTGACTTATATAAACTGATGCTGAGTGAGAGGAGCAGAACCAGGAGAATATTGTACACAATTACAGAAACATCATATCTATGATGACTTACTTTGATAGACTGGAATGATTTCAGCAATGCAAGGTTATAAGACAACTCCAAAGGACTCATGATTGAAAAGGCCATCCACATCCAAAGATTTATGGAGTCTGAATGCAAATCAAAGAAACTACTTGCTCTCTCTTTTATTGTTTTGTTTTGTTACCTCTTTCTCATTGTTCATTCCATTGGTTATAATCCTTCTTTACAACTTGACTAATGTATAATGTGAAGGTATTTGTAGAACCTATATTGGATTGCATGCCACCATGGTGGGGCGGAGGAGAAGGAGGGGAAGAAAATTTGGAACTCAAAAACTTGTGGAACTGAATGTTGTAAATTAAAAGTAAATAAATAAATAGTTAAGATTGAAGAAAAAAAAGTATAGCTCAACAACCCCCCCTCCCCGAATACAGTAGGATAGGGTCTAAATGAGCACAATTCTACCTGTCATTTTCTGGCATAACAGAACTGTCCAATTAATGCCTTAGTTTTCAAAGCATGTGCGATATTCAGTCCAACAAGTTTTTATGAGCCTTATTCTAGCCATGAGTCACTGAGGGGCTAATACTGTTTGGTGATGAAAAGTCTTCTGGTTAGTTGAAAACTGATGATGCAGACTGAGCTGGAATAAATTGGGCATATAAAGGGTTCAAGTGAACAATATCTCTTTATCCTCACTCTTGGCTTTGAAGTGAGGAAGAGATTTTGTAAGCCCCTGAATGGAGTAGGGACTGAGGCTGTCTTATCTCTCCACCTTTAAGCTATTGTAGTGGCAACCACACTGGAATACCCAGGATGGTTGCTAGCACAGGTTCTTAGAACTACTTTATTAGGAAAGATAGCTGTTAGGGGTTAACAATCTTTTTTTTTTTAGCAGGCATGGTTCAATTTATTTCTTTATAAAAAAACATCTATGTGGTTGCCACAGTAGCTGCCTGGGTCCTCTGGACAGACACTCAAGTGTGAGTCTTCACAAGATGGTTGCTGAATTCCTGATAAGAAGACTTAGTGAACACAGTCTCCTTCCACAGGTCTGGGGTTAGATAGCTGTATGTTTTGGAGATGGCATCAAAGGTAGCTTTAGCGAAGTTGCCCAGAGTGGGAGTACAGCCTCTTGCAGAAGTGTAGTAGTCATCAATTTCAGCCATCATCAGGAGCTTCTTAGGTACAGGAGCTGAGACAATGCCAGTGCCTCTAGGGGCGGGGATCAGGTGCACCAGAACCGACCTACATCGCTAGACAGCTTGGCCAGAATGAGAGCACCACGAATAGCTGTGGCCACTTCCTTGGAGCACTTGACACCCAGATCAACGTGGCCATTGTAGTCACCAATGGCCACTAAAGTCTTGAACCTGGTACGTTGTCCAGCTCTAGTTTGAACAGGCATGATCTTCAGAACCTCATCTTTCAATGAAGATCCCAGGAAGAAATCTATGATCTCAGACTCCTTGATAGGAAGTGAGAAAAGATAGATCTCTTCCAAAGACTTGATCTTCATGTCCTTGACTAACCCACCCAGCTTAGTGACAGGAACTCACTCCTTGTCTTCAGCCTTTCCTCCCCAGGCCCTGAGGCCACAGCCCCAGCCTCAACCTCAACCTCTGCCCCCACTGCTAAAGCCACCAAAGAAGCCTCCCTGGTCTCCATCGCTGGGCCCTTGGGCCTCCCTCACCTCCTGCAGCATCAGCATTGTCCGCCATTTGGTGTTCACTAGAAGTAGAAGAAACAATCTTTTTAAATTAGATTCACTAGTTCAGGGGAAGAGTCAGTACCCTGAGCTTCAGAGAATATCCAAACAGAGAAAATAGAGAAAATATAAGCAGAGAAATAAAGACCAACATACAGGGCTTCTGTCTGAGAAATTAGCATAGATCAACAGACAGATCCAACTGTCTGACCAAGGCAATACATACATAGTGACCGAAGAGAGAAGCATCAGCATATGGGTTTTCAAAGCTGAGGGGAGGGGTCCTTAAAGGCTACCTGGAGTCTTCATCAGGCCAAATCACACGAATACTCTTCCAATGTGTGAGCTGGAAAACAAAATGCTAACCTCAGAATATATATATATATATATATACTTCCTCAAGGTCAGAGGGCATCACAACCCTTGTCACCCACTGCCTAATTACAAAGTAACAAAAGGTGTGGGCCTCCCTGAAAAACAAACCTCTCCTAATAAAGTTTCCCTTAATGGGCTCCACATGAGGCCTATTAATGGGCGGGGAAGATCTTATATCCCATTAACATTACAGCTATGCATCCCTGAATACATGGTGCCTGTTTATTCTTTCCTGATCTTAAGTGAATGGTCCCTTCACTTAATGATCCAAAGATGGAATGGACCAGATTATGACCATGTGAGGCTCAAAAGTTTGGAAGAGCCGTCAGAGGTTCGCTCAGCAACTGTAGTAAGTAACAGAGACCAAGAGGGACTATAATAACAGTAGCTGAACCTATCAAGGAGCCAGCCTTGAGGACAGATCTGCTTGATCCAACCCAGAACTAGATTGATCTATCAGTCAAGACAGTGCATCTACAAGGAACCAAATTAGTTGGAAAAGAGAGCAACTTCTTTATTAGCAACACCACAGCCAGAAGGGAATTTTGAGGGAATAAATGATCTCCCAGGGCTGCATCATGATGTACCCTTCCACTCTATACTTTCCCTCTATGTGTGTCTCAGTACTGCTATGCTTCAAGTTTGAGCCCACTCTCCTTGGGGGCATTGTATCTGTGAGGAAGGAAGAGTTTATCCCTAGGGTATGGACAGAGGGAGTACAGTAGAACCTCATTTACAAATTTACAAATTTAATTCCTTCTGAAATTCTGTTCATCATGCAAGTCGTTTGTATTGAAAAGTGAATTTTCCCATTGGAAATAATGTAAAGTCGGATAATTGGTACCACATCCCCAAAAATATTCATATAAAAATAATTATTTATAATTTTAAGTAAGTTTTTTTGTCCCTAATGCACCTGAAATACAATAGCAATGATTAGTACACAAAATAAACCAAAAATCAAACAAATCAGCCTGCACTTTACCTTTGAGAAGAGTTGTGGCTGGTATAACAGAGCCTAGAGGGAGGGGTGGGGTAGGGAATTGAAGGGCTCATGGAGAGGGTTAGTGTCAGAGGACCAGGGTCAGAGGTTGTGGCCAGGACTTGGGTGGAGGAGGGGGAGTGACCTGGGACCTGGGGGAGAAAGGGATTTTGCTTCTGTTGCTGCCACTCACTGCCATCTCTGGCAGGAGTGGCCAGAATGGGAGAGGTCATGGTCCCGGGATACCCAACCACCCCCTCCCATGGAGTCCCAAGCCCCACCCTCCAGTTGCCGTGGCACACACTTCCCAGCCATGAGGTCATAGGCGTAGGCCAGGGCCTCCTATGATCTCAAGTGCCTGAGTCCAAGTAGCAAGTATGTGAGGCTGAAAGTGGGGGGCTCACTCCAATACACCACCACAGCCGACCCTGACCAAGCAGGACACTATACTCAAAGCTATGTTGAGTGGCCATATGGGGGTACTCACAGACTCTGAAGGCTGGGTGCTGATTGACTGGAGTGGTCATCATTTTGGACAATCCCAAACTACCTTCAGGATGGGTCAGTGCCTCTTCAAGAGGGCCCTTGGGAGCTGGATGAGCTGTTGGATGAGGCATGACACCAAATGGTGCAGGGATTAGCTGAGGATTGCCAGTTGGCTCTACAGCAAAAGAGTGAGAGCCTTTCCCCACTCTGCCTTATTCCCATGGTGACATCTCCACTGGAAGAGCAGCAGCTTCTGGCTAGCACCTCTAAGCCAGTGGTGGAGCAAACATGATGTTCCTACTGTGAATTTTTGTTCATCCTGCAAGACAAATTTTGCAAAAATCTTTTTCCTCGTCCAGTGAAGCATATGTAAACCAGGTTATTCATAAACCAAGGTTCTACTGTATTTAGGACCAACCACTTTAAACTTGGACCCACTATCGATGGATAAAATCTCAGTTTGGGCAATATTTTTGCAATCTCTCTTCATGCTGTACTTTCTTGGTAAACATTCCTTTATAAAAGCTAATTGATGTCAACTGGTTGATTAATATTGAGAATAATACACAAGACGGAGGCTCATAAGCAATAGTAACCCCTCAGACTTATTCCTAGAATTCTGAAAGGAGGAATCTGAGTCACCCTCTGAGGTCCCAACATGCTCATGTGAGTGGGGTTGAAAGAATGAACCTAGGGGGGCTCCAATACCTATATCCTCAACTATATCAGAAACTTTACAAATGATATTAACTATATACAAACAACTAATAGATAGTATGATAACCTTGAACAAAGAGGTGTATCTTCTGCTTTTTGGCTGGCTGGCTAGGCTTCAGTGAGATTGGAGAGTGGGCAGTGGGAATCATATCTATGGCCTTTACCTGTATCAATGTCTTTATCTTTTTGGTCATGATTTAAAAAAAAAAAAGCCTTTGTGTTAAGCAACAACCACTTTTAATCCCTCTCAAATAAATGAGATCTACATCATGGTCCTCAACTATTGGAAGAGTCCTGTCCATCCATTTCAGAATGATGATCTTTGTGTTCTAAATGCACAAAGCAGGCAAACGAGGGAGGAATGTGGAAACATGAAAGCCCATCCCTTTTTGTTGTACTTCTAGATGTTAACATTACTGAAAAAGGGGCTATAAGCAGATTAGACATTGTTAACTTGATGTACTATGGGAGATTGTCTTTTAAGAATCCTATTCTGCAGAACAAAAAAAGTACCTGCTCAGGATGCTGCTTAATTTTCCATTTAATTGGTTATATTCTTTCCTGGAGTGCTCAATGGCATCCTACTCTGCATTACTCTTGTTTGTCTTTCAATTCTCTACTATTTTATTTATCTTGTATCTTCTCAATTCAGCCATAAGACTAATTGTACACTGAGCACACCTTTTTATGCACTCAAAGAAGAACTTAGTTTAATAATGGATATAAATAATAATGGAATGTCTATGGTCTGATTTTTTCCCTCATGGCCACAAGAAATAAAGTTTTGCCTTGGAAAAGCAAAGAAATATAGAGCACTGAGTCAATTCCACAATTCAATGGCCACTGACTAGAGCTGGACTAATCTACTGGGACAACAGTAATAATTAATGACAATTATATGATTTTAAGGTTTAGAAAACACTTTTCCTCACAGCATACCTGTGAGATAGGCAACTCAATATTTTTTATTTATTTTTATACGTTTTTATTGATTTTTTATGTCTTACATCACTAAAATTATCCCAAATATTCCATACTCTTCTCTTCCCAGAGATCAGTCTCCTATAACTAATAATAATTATTAGAGAGAAAACCCCTCAGCACAACTGACTGATACATTGGAAAAAGTCCAAAAACATGTGCAATGTGTAACACCTGTGGAATCCCTATATGTAGAAAAGGATAGATTGAGGATATCTTCTCATATCTCCTCATTCAAGTTCAATTTGTTCTTTACAACTGTCCTACATTCACTTTTTGGGGGCTTTTTTTTGAGGGGGGAAGGCAAGGCAGTTGTCCAAGGTTGCAGGGTTACCAAGTGTTAAGTGTCTGAGACCGAATTTGAACTCAGGTCCTCTTGACTCCAGAGCCAGTGCTCTATTCACTGTGCCACCTAGAAGCTCATCCTACATTCACTTTTGATTGTGTGTGTGTGTGTAGTTGTTCTTTCTATTTACAGTGTTGCAGTTATTGTGTACATTGTTTTCTTTGTTCAGCCTACTTCACTCTGCATCAGTTCATGCAGGTCTTTCCATGTTTCTCTGTATTAATCATATATAATTTCTTATAGCACAATAATATTCCATTACATTCATATACCACAATTCTTAGCTATCACAAAATAAATATTTTGGAGATTATGGAGACTTTCTTTTATCAATGGATTCTTTGGGGGTATGAGTCCAGTAATGGAGTTTCTGGTTCAAAGAGCATGAACATTTTAGTCACCTTATTTACACAATTTTAAAATATTTTCCAAAATAGTTGTACCATTTTACAGCTCCACCAATAATGTATTAGTGTGCCCATCCTTCCACAGCCCCTCCAACATTGACTGTTGCCAGTTTTTGGTCAGTTTTGCCATTGGCAATGTGTGAACCTCAGGGCTGTTTCGATTAGTATTTCTCTCATTATTTGTGGTTTGGAACATCCTTTCATATGGTTGCAAATACTTAGCAGCTCTTTTGAGAACTGTTTGTTCATATCCTTTGACTATTTATTTATCAGGTAATGGGACAATGCAAGATTTAAAGCCCTCATTTTATAGATGAGGATGTTGAAGCTCATAAAGATTGTCTACAAACTCTGAACCCAAATCTGCTGACTTCAAGACCAGTGCTCTTTGTACTATCTCTCACTACTTTACCTGATGCTCCAGTATTCAAGAGATCAGAAACAAATATTCAGAGCCCAATGTTAATGGTTCTGAGCCATTCACTAAAGAGGAACAACCCAGAAAGTAGCTGTTCCTCTCACCTAGTTCTTTGTAGTTCAATGATAAAGTCTCAAAGGCAGCAACTGGCATACTGGAAATGTTCCCCAAAACAGGAAGAGAGAAAGTAGAAGAGACTTCCACAATTTAATCCAATACTCTTATTTTACACATGATGATTTGCCTACTTAAGTCCTATAGATTATATAGAGAATGTATATGTATGTGTGTGTATATATAAAGAATATTTATGTATAGAGAATGTGTGTGTATATATGTACAAACACACACACATACCCACAGGAAATAGAAAGGTGAAAAATAAGTGGCATTTTGAGAAGTAACAAAAAAAAAAAAAGGAAAGATAAAATGGTAATTGGGATGACGGAAGAGGCAGATAAGAAACTAATAAGAGTTCACCTACTTATGAACATGGACACATGAACAAACCCATTTCCAGAGCCACACCCCCTGTCTTGCAGGCTCAGATTCAGAAAGAGGAAGCCCTACCTAAGGGGGAGGGTACTAGCATTTATTTAGTACCTACTATGTGCCAAGCACTTTACAAATATTAACTTATTTGGCTTTCATACCAACCTTCTTAGGTGGCTGCTATTATGATCCCTATTTACAGTTGTGGAAACTAAGGCAAAGGTAAAATGACTTGCCCAGGGTCACACAGCTAGTAAGTATGGGAGGGGTCCCTGACTCTATGACATCCTATCCACTGAACCACCTAGCTATCCTATTGATGCAGCAGCTCTCTCTCTCTCTCTCTCTCTCTCTCTCTCTCTACGGTGAACATTCCCACGCACTCCCCTTGCCTCTTTCTCTCCCCTCCCCCCCTCCTAACACTTTTCAGCTTTCTACCCCTCGCGGATCGAGACACACACTCTCGCACCCACACTTACCAAAACAC
>NW_027187380.1:11687207-11701357 GCF_028583685.1 Petaurus breviceps papuanus | reverse complement strand
TCTCTCTCTCTCTCTCTCTCTCTCTCTCTCTCTCTCTCTCTCTCCCTTGGGTGTTCACTTTAGAGTCATTAAAAATTCCAGGGACCTCCTATTGCCTCTTTCTAATCATTCTGCATCAAGGGACATTTTTCAGGCCTAACCTGCTGGGAGCTGGGGACAGGGAGTCCTGCAGGCAGACTTAGCAAAACACCCAAGAGAATGTTTCCAACCCAGGCAAGAGGAGATGGTGTGGTGGGAGACCTAACTTGGGCAAGGGTTTGTAGCTTCTGCTCTTTTGACTCAGAATTTCTCCCTGCCGGCATTTTCCTTGGGCCACCATTAATAAGAAGCAAAAACCCCTCTAAACTCAGCAAAATCTGAGGCTGGTGTCTCCTGAGAACTCCATGAATAGGAAGGAGAAAAATGACATAGCCCTTCGATTGCAATAAAGACCCCAACTCGTATCCATCTCCCTTGAGGTAGTGAGAAACATCACTCTGTAGGGATGTTTCCGTCAGTGCCAAATCTCCTTGGAGACTGGGGGTCACTTCTTGGTTTTCCAGCTTCCCCACTCAGCCTGCAGTTCCCCTGGGACAAAGTCAGCTTTCTTTGCTCCTCCCCTTCCCCTCCCCCCGCCAAAGTCGCTTTCCCCCATTGCCTCCATCCTTTTCTCCCCTGCTGGAGCTGTGGTAGGGCTTCTGCAGCAGCTAGCCTGTGGAGAGGTTAAGGTGTTGTTGCGTGAAAATCAGCGGCAGCTTGGGACCCGGAGCTAGCTCGAAGGGGCTGAAATAGTTGGTCACCCCAGACCAAGGAGCAGAAGGGAACGAGGTGTCAACGGATTCCTAGGTTTCCCCTGCAGCATGAATGCCTCGGCTGCCCTGGAAAACGCCAGTGAGGTGAGCGGCAGCTGGGAGGCTGGCAGCCCGAGGCAATCATCGTTCCAGTGCTCTTCGCCCTCATCTTCCTCGTGGGCACGGCGGGTAATTCTCTGGTCCTAGCGGTGCTGCTGCGCAGCGGCCAAATGAGCAGCACCACCAACCTGTTCATTCTCAACCTGGGTGTGGCGAATCTCTGTTTCATCGTTTGCTGCGTGCCCTTTCAGGCGACCTGGACGGGTGGGTGTTCGCGCTGCTTTGCAAGGCAGTGCACTTTCTCATCTTCCTTACGATGTACGCCAGCAGTTTTACGCTGGCTAGTCTCTCTAGACAGGTGAGTAACAGAGGCTGCGGGTGGTATCGGGAGAGAAGATCTCTTCAAGAGCCCTTCCCTTCCTCATGAAATCCTCGGGAGGTGGGGGACCAAGACCAAGAAGATAAAAGGCTGAAGGGGGAAAAACAGAAATAGGGAGGAGGGGGGGATACAGAAGAAGATGCAGAGACCAGAGTTAGGGAGGCAAGGAGGCAAGAGCAGAAAGACTAGGTTTAGAGTAGATATGGATCGGGTCCTGGGTGAAAGAGTCCTCCTTCAGAAGGAAGTAGGCTGGGTAAAGAGCCCCAAGTGGTTTCCGCAGGTGGCAGACTCAAGATTGAGGCAAAAGAAAGAGCGTCTCCGGAGCAGCTGGTGAACTTCAAGTGTGCTCATGATTCTCTAGTGTGGTCTATGGCCCCGAACCCCTTTCGTAAAGTCCTTCGGGTTAGTACTGGCGAGCTGTCAGAGGCAGAGCCCAGACGTGAGCTGCCAACACAGGTATTGCGCCGCAGAGGAGCTCAGACTCCACCAAGTTTCTGTGTGCCGTTTTCCGGCGCTGTGTTCCGGGCTGAGCGAGGGAACAGCACCGAAGGGCTCCTTCTCTCCATATCCCGGAGGGAAACTTAGACATACTCACCTAGGACCTCATCTGCAAAATGGATCAAAGGAAGGGGGAAAGTGTTGGAAAGAAAACTAGACGCTCCATGAGTTCTTGACAAGGAAATTCATTCTGAGGCTCAAATATTCTTCCCTTTTCCCGGGTCTTTTACTGTCCTTTGGAGAGGTTCCCAGAAATACCCCCTGGCTGTCATGGTATATAGCTCAATTACACAAAGCCGAGAATTAAGGCTCCATCTAGAATGGCGCTCCAGACTCCATGAGTTTCACCAGACATAGGCAGAGTGCCTGCTGTATATTGCGGTAAATTGGGACAACACATAGAGTTAGGAATTTGTTTCTTAGGATTCTGTCAGTTGATCGAAGAGCTACAAATGGGAGATTGGCTTCCATTTCCCATTCTCTAACTCTTCAAGGTGGGAAATGCATCTTTTCTGCAGCCTTGGGGACAATTGGGTGACAAGAGTCACTTGTCTTAGTCACTGTACGGAATTAGCGGATCCTCACCTTCACGCCGGTGAGTGTGCTCCCAAACCCCCATTCCCAGCCTTCAGCAGCCCTCCATACTGACTTCTCTCTTTATCCCCCGAAGGTATCTGGCTATACGCTACCCATTGCACTTCCGAGAGTTGCGGACTCCTCGGAATGGGCTGGCCGTTATAGGCCTCATCTGGACACTGGCGCTGATTTTCTTGGGGCCCTACCTCAGCTACTACAGTCAGTAGGAACTGGCTAACCTGACCGTGTGTCATCCAGCCTGGAGTGCACAGCGACGTCGAACCAGGGATCTCTGCACCTTCGTCTTCAGCTACTTGTTGCGGGCTCTCGTGCTTGGCCTGACCTATGTTCTAACCCTGCGCTATCTCTGGAGGATTGTTGATCCAGTGGCCGCTCTTTCCGTATCCAAGCCCTCCAAGGGCAAAGTTACGCGCATGATTGTGACTGTGGCTACGCTCTTCTGCCTATGTTGGATGCCCCATCACGCTCTCATACTCTCGGTCTGGTTTGGTCACTTCCCTCTCACTAGAGCCAATTATGTGCTGCGCATTCTCTCCCATGTAGTGTCCTATGCCAACTCCTGCGTCAACCCTGCGTCTATGCACTCGTCTCCAAACACTTCCGCAAGATCTGTGAGGGGCTGCTGTTCAGATCTCCTCAGCTCGTCTCGCGTCGCGTGCGAGTCGCCCCAACAAGAACTCGCAGGGGCAGCTTGCTGGTTCACGACTCCATAGCTATGGTTCCCGTTTGCAAGGTGGCGGATCCCACCATTCTGACTGCTGAATATGTTCCTCCTAGAGACTCAGTACTGAGCCCTTTACCAGGCCCATCCTGGAGAGTATAGATCTGAGAGCTGAACCTGTAGAACAGGGAGTTTAAGAATGTCGTTTTGGGGGCGGCCAGGTGGCTCAGCGAGTAAGAGCACCGGCCCCAAGTGTCGGGATGACCGTATGGAATCCGGGCTCAGATATTTACCATCACACCCAGAAATAACTGGTCGTGTAACCTTGAGCAAGTTACTTAACCCCAACTGCTTTAAAAAAAAAAATGTCGTTTTGTCTGGAAGGACATGAGCTGATATACAGTAACAAAAATATTGCAAGATGATTAGCTGTGAATGACTTAATTATTCTCAGCAATACAATGATCCAAGACAACTCTGAAGGACTTATGATGAACAATGCTGTCCATCCTCAGAGAAAGAACTGATGGTGTCTGACTACAGATTGAAGCATACTTTTTAAATTTTACTTTTCTTGAGGTTTTTATTTTTGGTCTGTTTTGTTATAAGCCACACATGATTAATATGGAAACGTTTTGCATGACCATATGCATAACCTATATTGAATTGCTTGCCTTTTCATTGGGGTTTGGGGTGGGGGGTGGTATGCGGAGCAAGGAAGGGAATTTGTAACTTCAAAAACTGTTAAAATTGTTTTTACATGTAACTGGAGGAAAATAAAATACTAAAGAAAAAAGTATGTCGTTTTGGAGCGGGCTGGAGGGCAGGAGCAGTCGGGAGCACAAACTGCCTAAAATGCTATGTATCCCGACATTGTCAACGTGGGGTGGGGGGCCTCTGGGGTTTAGGGACTGTTTAGAAAGAATCCGAAGAATTGTAAAGAGGGTTGCTCATCCTCACCCTAATAGCCCTTGCGTTTTGTTGAAATAACTCTTTCTGTTCCTCAACCAAGCTCTGGAACTTTGGAACTGAGATGCCAGTAACTGTGTGGGGACCTAAGAAATTAGGAGACTGGGCAGCCTGGCAAAACACACACACACACACACACACACACACACACACATACACACACACAAACCAAAAACAAAACAAACAACCACTCCAGATGTCAGGGAGTCTGGTGATGGGAGATCGGGACTAGATATGGAACGAGGCACTTTTTTGGCACTTGGAAGGTCTTTGCACACCATTTGTGTCTTATAGAGCAATTTGAGGACAAGTGCGTAGGACTTCGAGGACACTAAAGTGAAGTGCACTTCAATTAATAGGTAGGAGAGGCATATACACTCTTGTGTGGTGCTTGCTTGAATTGCAATATTCAGGCTATCCCTGACCTTTCCCTTCAGCTGTTGGAAATCACTCGGCAGGCCACATATCGACTTAGGATCCCAATTGAGTTTCAGGACAAGATTTGTGTGACCCTTGAGGTCATTTTCAGCATTCCTCTTTCTCTCCTGGGTTTGAAAGAGCTTCACGTGAAGTCCAATTCTGCAAAGTCTGAGCTGGTCTAGAGTGAAAGCTATGAATAGTTGTAATGTAGGCACTATGGTTATCAGATAACCTAGACTAGAAACAGCCACCCGGGGCTTGCCTTCTGCCCTCGCCTTTCCCAACCTCCTTGGCTTCTAGTGTCCACTCTCAGAACGTTGATTGTTTACAGGAAGTATGTGCACCGTTGTCAATAATATTCAAGCCACATCCAAAGCGGTGCAGGCTACCTTTTTGTCTACCCGGGTTCTCCGTGCGGCTCCACGAAGCCAGGACAAATTTGCAGAGGCCAAAATATGTGTGAGCGCCTTATGTCCAAGATCAGCCTCAGTTCCTGAACTTTATATTAGGCCCCAGGTGAAGGGGAGGGTAGCTGGGGAGTTTAGGCACAGGGACAGGTGCAAGGGCGGGCGTGACGGGCTCTGGGCTTTGTTTTCGGCTATTTGCAGAACTGAGGAAGGGCAGATGAGCCCCAAACTCGGAGCAGTTATCTCTTGCACTGACCGTAGGGCCTTTCTGCAGTCCAGACTTTCCCCATTATAGGTTGCCCCCAGTAAGAGCGAGCACCGCTTTGGAGCTAGGAGCAGGGGGAGACCAAATTGGCGTCAAGACCCCGTTCCCCGGCTCTAGTCCTGCGTAAGGATCAGGTTAAACGTGTCCCTCTCATGCCTTTGCAGAACATTCCTGATGGCGATTCTGAGGCTGCTGCTTGAGCTCTCCCTCCTTGGGTCTGGTACGGTTAAGCCCAGTACTCCTTCTTCCTGGCCCGTTCTCCCAGACTAGACTATCCATGTTCGGGCCATCATCCCTTCTCCCGTTCCTTCCTCTTCTCCCCCCCACCCCCGCCCCCCGACGACGTCCTGAAGAGGTGGGTACTTGAAGAGGAGGGTGGGATCAGATATTTGGGGATTGTTACCTCAGGGTGGCCAGGTTAGTACTATCAAGCCTCCTCCCCTCCTCCCCCCCTTCCCTGACTACTGTCTTGGTCTTCCCATTTCCACAGCCTGGAAGCCCCTCGCCTGCTTGGATTCGCTCTTGGCTACTGATATCAGTCCTCAGATCCCAGATAATGGGAGTTCGCCCCTTATCGTTGACGTGCACGTGTTTGTGACCAATGTCTTCGATGTGGTGAGGAGGGTCGTGATACTGGGAGGGAAGGCGGCAGGAACCTAGGATGTGTCCTGACTTTTCGTTTTATAGCTTCTTGCCCCCGAGGTGATGACGCTGCCTTTTTTTTTTCTCCCTCTCTCCCTAACAGAACATCTTGCAGTATACAGTGTCCTCGGCTATGCTACTGAAACTGGTGAGAGTAGAAACAAGGGGTGGGGGAAACCAGTTAACGGGGAAAGGAAGGGATGGAAGGCTACCCTCCTTCCTACATTCTTGTTTAGAACGCAAATCAGGAGTGCAGGCTTCCTGACAGTCACTTTGCTTTGTACAACAAAATCTCTGACACCTCAAGGGGAGCAGGGGGTGGGGCAGCTCAGCCTTACCCCTGTTTTCCTAGAGGTGGCTCGACCCTCACCTGTCCTGGAATGAGAATACAGATGCACGGAACTTCATCACTTTGTCCTCAAACTTGCTGTGGACCCCGGACCTCACCATACAAGAGGCGTAAGTACGCCCTAAGTGATTCCTGGTCCTTCCCCAAAATTCTACTCTCTGGACTTTACATATTCCCTAGACTCTGTCCCTAAGGCTTTCCCTGAAGTCTGTCACCTATGCTTAGCGCAATTAATGTTGTGGTTTCCAAGGAGTAGATGGAGGGAGGAGTAAGGCCATTGGATCTTTCCAACTTTCCAACCTACTGCTTTGAGCCATGGAGTCAGGATGGAAGCAGCAAAAGAGACTGGCATCCTGGTGTTGGGCTTTTCTTTCCATAGCCTCTGGGTAGAGTGGAGGGAGCACAGTCCACGGGCGCGGGTAAGTAGAGAGGGATTCGTAGAATTCTACGCTGCGCTCACCACCACGACTAACTGCGACTTTGAACTTCTCCGCTTCCCCAGCGACAAAAGTGACTGTAGCATCAGTTTCTATGCTTTCAGCAATACAGGTATGGGAAGTGAATAGGAGGTACAAGAACAGAGGCAGAATTCACTCTTGCACCAATTCTATTCTCACTCAGCCCCTCATGCACAGTATTCTCCTTGATTTGTTTCCCTTGGTTCTTAGACTTCCCAGCTAAAAAACAATTCACCCTTTTAACTCCCCAATGTCAATCTACCCCTAACCTTCCATGTGATTCAGGCCCAGTTCTAATCTTCTTCTGGTCTAGTCAGGAAACCATGTTTGGTCAGTTCTACATCTAGCTAGAAGGCTGGTGTCTACTTGTATTCCACAATCTTCCTGGTCATTTCTGTCCCCCTACCCCCTATTAAGGTTTTAAATTTTAAAGAACACTAGTGAGGTACCACTAACTATTCCATGCTCTGTCTCATTTCTATGAAAAATAACCCCCTTCCCCAAACCACTGCCTTGGTCAAGAACTGCAGTATAGAGAAGGGTAATGACTCCTACCAGTCACCTCCAATATATATATATATATATATTTTTTTTTTTGGTTAAAAATTATCTCAGTAGTATGAATTAAGATGGTAATATGATGGTCATTCAAAAGAACTGTAATAGCTTCAAGAACTAAAAAAAAAACCTTTTAAATAATTATGATAATGTGGTAATAGCTGCTAGCATTTACATAGCACTTAAAGGTTTGCCAAGCATTTTACATGTCACTTCTATTGCTCAGCCATACTGTGAGGTAGGTGATATTATCATCCCCATTTTACATATATCCCTTAAAAAAAACTTGGGTGATTCTTGTATGTAGAGTGACTTCTACTCTCCATAGAGCTTTTTCCTTATGTCCATGGGCTTGGATTGCTTCCATCTCTGTTCTCAAACTCCTGACCTATCGTCCAAAGCAAGGGCCCTTTAGGACCCAGGGATGAAGCATTCCCTTCCTTCTGGTTTACTATTCCCCTTCTTCCCACTCCTCTCCCCAACTCCCATCCAGATGAAGAGTTAAAGTTTCATCCCCACGCAGTGAATGAGATTGTGGGTGTGAAGCGGGAATATGTGGTTCGAGATTTAAAAGCTCAGGTCCCAAAACAGCAGTTGGTGCCTTGCTTCCAGGTGACGGTGAGTAGGCATATTTCCAGCTAGGGAGGGGGGAAAAGGGGGAAGTAGAATGACAAGGAAACCATTCCTTTAGTGTACCCTCCTGGGGATTTACTGGAGTACCTGGAAGGCGCAAGGCTTAAGGGGTGGGAAACTGGGTCATTTACCTAGGGCAGGTGCTTTAGAGTTTCTTGAAAAACACTACCTTTTTTTCCTGCAGCTAAGCCTAGAAAACACAGCCATGAAGACAACAATGGCCTTGGTGGTGCCAGGGGTGGCAATACTCCTGGCAGATATATGTGGCAGTTTCCTGCCTCTGAAGGTTACTGAACGTATCTCTTTCAAGGTGACGCTGCTGCTTAGCTACCTTGTCTTCCATTCATCTCTGGTGCAGGCCCTCCCCAGCTCTTCCTCCTGTAATCCTCTCCTACGTAAGCACCTTCATCACATATGGGGATTCCATTTTCTCTGGTCTCCCGCTCACCCTTAGCTCCTTTCCTTCCTTACTCCACTGTCCATGGTTCTCAGACCTAACCCTATCTCCCTGAGGACCAAACTAGAATATCTATGAGACTACATCATATTTTGTTGTCCTTGTCTCTAGTAAGTCTGGTCCGGAGATTCTTCTCCATCAGGAAAGGAAGATTGTTGCAGAGGCATGTTTAAGCTCAATATGATATGGAAACCCTAACAAATAGAGCCATCCAAGAAGTGAATGGGCTGTCTCAGGAGGCAGTAGGTTCTCCTTCACTAGGGATCTTCAAGGGTAGGCTGGATGACCATTCACTGGGGATGCTACAGACAAAACTCTCTTGGTCAGGTACTGGTTGAATTGGGTGTTTTTGAGATTCTTGTCCCTTTTGACCCTGTTGTTTCTCTTCCTTCCAGTTTCTTACTTCACACTGCTATTGATACTACTCTCCCTCAGCACCATGGAGACTGTGCTGATGTCTGGCTTGCTGGCTGGAGGCAACTTCAGTCCAAAGATCAGTCCAAGTCTAGCCCAGAGAGAGGAAGGGCTGGACACTGCAAATCCAGGGCCCAGATCTGAAGGTAGGCAGAGGCAATTCACCATGAAAAGAAAGCAAGGAAGCCTTAGAAGCCTATTTTGTGAACAGTTATAAAGGCATGGGGATGACTTTGTTCTGGCTGCAGTTTTTGAACCCCACCCCAGTCTGGGCAGGAAGAAGCCTAGCACTTTTAGTTTCCCTTAAAATGAAACAAATACCAACCCCACCCAAAACAGCTGATTCTCTTTCTAGTAATGAAGTAACTATATCTGGATAGCTCAGTTCAGCTTAGAGAGGGAGAGCACTTTGTACTCTTGGATGTCAAGAGTGAACTCTAAACCAGCTTCCTTAAGGAAGTTCTCTAAAATAAGGAATAGCTGAGGGCTTTCTAGTCTGGACACAGCATTCAGAAGGACATCTGTGGCAGGGATTTTTTACTTACATATGCATGTTTTAGTTCCTGGAAAGTGACTGAACTCCATAGACCCGCTCCCATTCCCCCCCCCCCCCCAAAGAAAAGGATTCCAGGGCCAAGACAGTCTGGTCCCTTGTGCTCATCTTCTTTATGTTTCAGGGGAAGATGCTGCCACATGAAGGGCAGTGTCCATTATTAGTGTTTCTCCCACAGAGCCCCAAAGGAGAGCTGAGGAGCCAAGGAAGACTTGGGTTGAGGCCATGGACCACATCTTCTTGCTGACATACGTAGCCATCATCGGATGCAGTCAAATCATCTTTGTCATAGTCTGGGTCTGGTGGGAATGCAAATCTGACCCACCTCCTGCTAAGGATATTCCTCATGGAGTAAAGCCCAAGATCTAAAGGGGCAACACCAGAAACTGGATTCAAGATTCTCAAGAACAGAAAAATTGGTTTTCCAAAGTTGAGGTCAAGGCTATACTAGGTCCACTCTCTTTAGCCCATTAGTTTAGGGTATCCCTGAATGCTTCCCTCTGTCAGCATGCAAATGACTAGAGGAATAAACCATTCTGCTGAGATCGAGTGTAGCTCCATGCTCTTTTGGCCATTCTCTTCAGGGCAGGCTTGGGTGGGCACCCCCACATACCTCCACAGCTTTTCTTCTGTCCATTTCTCTGTCAGCCCTGGACCTCACCTGGTTATAGCATCTAAGGAAACTAACTTGAAGCAGTTTTAGAAAAAGGTGGCAAGTCTAAACAATTTGTTTCATATTGGTGGGTAGGCCATGTATCTCCGGCCTGCCTCCCCTCTCCACACAGGGCCTTTTGTGAACTCTCCCAATCTCAGTTTCCATGCTTTCTCTTGCTCAGATTCCTCTCTCCCCAAGGAGAGCACTCCTTGTGTGGTCACATTAGCCTTGGGATCCTCAATACTGCTTGACTGTTTTTCCCACCCCCACCTCCTCACCCCCTTGGTGTCCAACTTGCCCAGGTTGTCTACCTGATCCTGAAGCATAGGGTATTTACACTATGGCAATGAGAATACAAGAACACCCTGCACAATGACAAGTACAGTTCATAAAGTACATGGGAAAAACCCATATGGAATGCAGGATTGGGGAGAAATAAGTTAAGTCCTCTTGCTAGGGGGAAAGCAGGTTGGTACTAACAGAAAGAATGAAGGGATGAGCTTCTTCTAATATCCCAGGGTGCCTATGGCAACTAAAGGTAATGTTTAAAGAGCAGAGAAGTGGAGAGTGAGAATGATACCTGCCACCTTTTAATGTTTATTGCTAAGGAGAAGGAAAAGCATAAAGAGAACCTGTTCTGATCCAAGGGCTGTGGAGGGCCTCGGCTTGGGATCACAGCTCTCTCTCTTCCACTAAATTCTCTTGATTCAGCTCAAGGAGAGGACAACTGGGCAGGATGACCTTGGTTCTACCCGTCAGGGTCTGAGAGCTAAGAAGAGGATCTGAACCCACAGCTCAGGGATTCTGCCTAAGCCAGTGGGCCTTTCTTCACGTACACAAAGCCCCCAACAAAATAGTGGTACTCCGTTGTCCTTTGTCTGCCTTCCTATCTCCTTCCCACAGAGACAGTTAACAGTACCAAAGTGGAAAGAGAGGGTTCACAGGCCCAATTAAAGCAGGGCAGTCAAGAGGAAGGAGAGATGGAGAATGAGAACTCTAAATAGAGGTCCCTGCCCCAAAAGACTTCAAACTCACTCAGCCAAAGAGCAGTATGAACCCTGGTTTATCTGTCTGATAAATGCATTAAGGCCTGCTGGGGGCCATGGAGATGCCACAGTAACATGGTAGAATCAGGCTGATGTGTCAAACAGGCGCTCGATCATGTCTGCCACCTGCTCCACGCGGTACTTGATGTACTTCTCAGGATTCTTGGTGAAGGGTACGCTGGCATACCTGCCCAGGTATAGGATAATCAAAAAGGGAAAGGGTAGCTGTAGAGCTCTACCCCCTAGTCTAGGATCTTAGGATTCCCTGCTGGAAATTCCCAGGCTTAGGGTTCAGCACTGTGTGTGCTCACCAAATGCCCCAGGGTAGAAGGTGGGGACACTGATTTTCCAATCCCAGCCCATCTCCCTATTCCCTTTGTTGGAGTCAATGGGCTAAGCAAGAATACAAAGATTTGGCTAGGAAGTTGGGGGCTAGGGAGAGGGAGAAAAGGGGTCCTACCTGTGCAGAAAGGCCCCATAGTTCTCCTTGACAATGGTTTTCTGAGCTTGGCGGATCTTGTCCCTCTGCTCAGTGTCCGGGATGGCCCAGGCCTTCTGGATCTTGCAGAGCTCCTCAAGGCCATCATTGAAGCCCTTCAGGGTATATGGGGAGAGAGGAGTCAGCTAAGAAATGGAACAGTGACCAAATGGCTCAAGCTCATATGACAGCACCAGCTGAAAAAGGAGAGGGCTCAGTCATGGCTCACCTTAAAGCGCTCCTTGATCATCTGCCGCTCCTTGTCCCGGAGCTAGGGACACAGAGAAGAGAGAAGACAGATGAACTTGTTTCACTGTGAAAACAGATTATCTTCCCTGTCCTATCTGATCACTCTCAAAATAACCATTCTTCCAACTTCTCTTCTTGTTCCAAGTTCCTATCCTGATGAAAACTCTTAGGGCCCATTGCTCAGTTGTAATTTATTACAATGAAAACAAAGGATACATAAGAAAACATGCATACTGTAACAGTCACCCAGTTACCTTTTGTTCTGATCTGGTATATGCCATAGGACATGTGAAGTCCAACCAGGTGCTGGCCAGCTCTGCCAGAACTAGAGATTGATCAGAGGGCATTCTAAACATTGGGGATTGGGGGGCGGAGCCAAGATGGCGGAGTAGAAGCACGACCTTCCCGCGGCTCCGGCTTCCACCCTCCCCAATGCATGTAAAAAGGGGACTCTAAACAAACTTTGGAGCTGCAGAACCCACAAAATGACACAGAGAAGCTAACCTCCCGCTGAGGACAGCCCGGCAGGCTGGCAGGAATCGGCCAGCACAGCGCTCTGGGAGCCGAGCCCAGCCCCACCCCGAGGCTTTAGTCCCAGGGCGGGCCTGACCAGCCGCCAGCCAGATCTCCAGATCAGCAGCAGCTGTGGCCGTTTCCAGATTTATCAATACACAGATGTGAAGGACAAGGTGAGAGGCCAGTGCAGTTTGGACTCTGGGACCCAGTAAATGGGAGTGCGTGGCTTTTACCCCCGGGGCGAGAAACCGCAGAGACGCCAGCACAGCCTGCCAGTGCCACATGGTGGCTTCAGCTCCTGGCCTGTAGAGTGTAGGGGGACCAAGCACCAGTCTGAGGGGTAATTGCTCTTGCTTTAACCTGCTTGGATCTGGATTGCAGTCTAGGGTGGAGGTCCTGGGGTGTGTGCCCACCTTGCCAGAGCATGTGGAGACCTCAGAGAGGGCACCCATCTAATACCTCCGGCAGCTGAGAAAACCAGTTTGGGACGAAAACTCCCCTGTCTGGTGGCAGAGTCCTACTGTGGCAAAAAACCCAGTGGTCAAGTGACTGAGTGGCAAAATGAGCAGGCAAAGGAAACAAAGCAGGTAGAAGATTCCAACATTATACTCCTATTTTGGGGACAAGAAGGAGCAAGGCATGGAACAGGAGGAAAACAGTGAAGTCAGAACTCCTGCACCAAAAGCTTCAAAGGAAAATACAAGCTGGTTACAGGCCATAGAGGACCTTAAGAAGCAGATAAGAGAAGTGGAGGAAAAATTGGGAAGAGAAATGAGAACAATACAAGAAAATTATGAAATGAGAGTCAACAGCCTGACTGAAGAAAATAATACCTTAAAAAACAGACTGACTCAAATGGCAAAGGAGGCTCAAAAAGGCAATGAGGAGAAGAATGCCTTAAAAAGTCGAATTTGCCAGATGGAAAAAGAATCTCAAAAGCTCACTGAGGAGAATCATTGCTTCAGAATTAGATTGGAGCAAATGGAAGCTAATGACTTTATGAGAAATCAAGATGCTGTTAAACAGATCCAAACAAATGAAAGAATAGAAGGCAATGTGAAATATCTCATGGGAAAAACCACTGACCTGGAAAATAGATCCAGGAGAGATCATTTAAAAATTATTGGACTACCTGAAAGCCATGAACAAAGTAAGAACTTAGAAAGCATCCTGCAGGAAGTTCTCAAAGAAAACTGCCCTGATGTTTTAGAACGAGAGGACAAAATAGAGGTTGAAAGAATCCATCGATCACCTCCTGAAAAAGATCCCAAAAAGAAAATTCCTAGGAATATTATTTCCAGGTTCCGGATTTCCCAGATTAAGGAGAGAATATTACAAGCAGCCAGGAAGAAACAATTTGAATATTGTGGAAACACAATCAGGATAACTCAGGATCTGGCAGCTTCTACACTGAGGGATTGAAGGGCTTGGAATGTGATATTCCAGAGGTCAAGGGAGCTGGGATTAAAACCAAGAGTCACCTACCCAGCAAAACTGAGTATCATGTTTCAGGGGAAAATATGGTCATTCAGTGGAATAGAGGACTTTCAAGCATTCTTGCTGAAAAAACCAGAGTTGAATAGAAAATTTGACATTCAGATACAAGAAGCAAGAGAAGCATGAGAAGGTAAACAGGGAAAAGAAATCATAAGGAACTTATCAAAGTTGAACTATTAACATTCCTACATGGAAAAACAATAATTGTAACTTATGAAACTTTTCTCAGTAGTTGAAGGGATTAGAAATATATATATGTCTTTATATGAGGGTATTCGGGCATATGAATACATATGTGAATGTGTGTATATACATTTACAGGTATACATAGATAGAGGGCATGGGACCAATTTAACAGGAAGGGATGATACTTAAAAGGTGAAATTAAGAGGTGAGAGAGGAATATAATGAGAGGAGATGGGGAGAGACAGATTGGGGCAAACTATCTCATACAGAAGAGGCAAGGGAAAATGGTTACAATGAAGGGGAAGAATAGGAAGGCAAAAGGGAATGGGTCAACCTTATTCCTATTGAATCTGGCTTGAGGAGGGAGGGAAATACACACTAAATAGGGTATCTCACCCTCCAGGAGAGTGGGGGGGGGGAAGGGGATGAGAGG
>NW_027187380.1:11664268-11687107 GCF_028583685.1 Petaurus breviceps papuanus | reverse complement strand
GATGGAAGGGAGGGCAGGCTGGGGGGGAGGGAAGTTGGAAGCACCCAGTTTTGAAAAGGGACAGGATCAAAGTAGAGAATAGAACAGGTGGGAGGTGGGATAGGAGGGAGGGAAATATAGTCAGTCTTTTACAATATATCTACTATGTTATTGTTTTCCATTAGCCGCACATGTACAACCTATACTGAGCTGCTTGTCTCCCCAGTGGGGGTGGGTGGCAGGGGGGGAAGTGAATGAATCTGGAATTCAAAGTTTTAAAATCAAATATTCAAATATATATATATATATGTGTGTGTGTGTGTGTGTGTGTATATATATATATACTATTATTAATACCATCTTACATGTAATTAAGAAATAAGATATACAGGCACTGAGGCATAGAGATCCACTGGAAAAGTCGAAACAGGTATGGGAGAAAATATGGGAGAGAGCAGATTGGAGGTGGGGATATCCTGTGGGACTGCTGTTTTGGAGGGATGGGTGGGGGAAAAATGGGGAGAAAATTTGTAACTTAAAATCTGGCAGAAACAAATGATGTAAATCAGAAGTTAATAAAGCATTGAAAAAAAAACATTGGGGATCACATTATTTTATTCTCAGGAGCAAACAAAGAGAGCTGGTGCCCTTTAAAATGCATTAATCTTTGCATCAAACATCTCTGATAAGGGTCTGATATTCAAAATACATACAGCACTAACACAAATATATGAGACCAGGAGTCTTTCCCCTTGGGTAAGTAGTAAAGCAATACACACAATCCTCAAAAGAATAGTTGCAAATGATTAGCCTAGGAAAGGTTGGTCCAAATCAGTAATAAGAAATACAAATCAAAATTACTAAAGTTTTGCTTCATCCCCAGCAAAATGGCAAAGCTTACAAAAGATAGGAATAGTCAGTGTTGGAGGGGTTGTGGACATGGGCATACATAGAGCTATAAATCAGTATAACCATTCTGGAGTTTGGAATTATACTAAGAAAGTCACTAAAATGTCCACCTTGGAAGTCCAATTGCTAGGCAGAGCCCCAGGAAAGTCAAATAAATCCAATATATACTTAAATACTTAAAGCAGCATTTTTTTGTAGTAGCAAAGAATGGAAAACAAAGTAGATGCTCATCAACTGGGGAATAAAGGACCAAATTGTGTTCCATAAATACAATGGAATATTATTGCACTGTAAGCAATGACAAACATGATGAATAGAGGGAAGTGTGTACTGGTGCAGAGTGAGATGAGCAAGAATACCATCTACACAAGGACCTTGACAATGTAAGTGGGAAGAGCAAGAGAAACCAAACCAAGTAAAATGATCAAGGTGACAAGTGGCCTAGAAGAGGTGGGGAACCACAAGGATGGACTATTGTGTGCATAGTTAGGCGTTGCTTTTTCCCCCCTCTTTTTTTTTTTTTTACTATTACAAACAATGGTTCTCTGGGCAGGGAAGCTGGGAAGGTGTATTTGTAAATGAAAGTGATTTGAAAGGCATGCAATCAAAAGATAGCAATAATAAAATTTAAAAGAAACAAAAATAAATGAAAATGTACTAATCTGGGTTAAACAGACCTTAGGCATCTCTTAATGTACCACAAACGTGAGTCAAATAAGGGTTGGTATAATTCCTCTATTCAGTGGCCACACCTAGGGCTGCATTGGTCACTAAGGCTGCTTCTAGGTACTCCCAGAATTCTCTCTGGGAGAAAAAGTCCAGCATGACCAGACAGCTGCAATCACATGCCCATTTTACTCTCAAGCTTGGGGAGTGGGGATAAAAAAAAATCCTTCTTTCTAAGTTTCTGCAGCAAGACAAGTTGTTTTATCAGCTAAACCTACCCCCTGACCTGCATATACTTCCTGTCCTACTTACCTTAACTCCTGGTTGGAATACAGGTAAGTTCTTTTCAGAAATGTAGTCAGTTACCTTTAGCCAGCTGCCAAGACAAAAGAGCAGGAATGTAAGAGCAAGAGAAGGGTATGGGGAAACATACTCATTTTTTCCTCTAAACCAGATGTGTGTGGGGAGAGGTAAGGGTGTGGGTGGACAGGAAGGAGAATGGTCTCTTTTCATTCTTTCTTTTCTTTAATCTCGGTTCAAACAAAATAAAAAAGCAATTTTGGGGGTTATTTTCCCTTTGGAATTATAAGGAACAAGGAACACAAAATGCTCAACAAATACTACAGAATATAATTTTAAATTACAGCCAATTAAAGTACAGAAATACACAAGATGGGAGAGAGGAGAAAGAGAAAAAGGAAAGGGAAAAAGAGACTTATAGAAAAAGGTGAAAGGAGGAGAGAGAATTAGGGAAGAGAATGAGACAGAGGCTCAGAAGATTCTATGATCCACTCTTTCCCATCTCTCCCATTCTGTGTGTATATTTCTCTACCTTAATTATCTGTGTACTGTATATTAACTCTAACATGAACTGTATATGAGTAAACTTTGCTGCACTTCGTTAGTCACTTGGCCTATAAATTATCCCAGCCCTCTAAAATTCTAATTAGTTGATTTATTTCTGTTTACTGAACGACTTCAACTACTCTTATTTTTAAATATAGTCCATTTGGCTACAGAGGGAAAATGATCCTTGACGTTTCAGCATCAGTGGTCAAGCATCACCCCCAAAGTAGGATGAAATCAAGCAATGAGTCAGGTGGGGCTGAGAGGCCCCATTCCTCAGTGGCTGTAGTTTTCCCACATGCTACCCTGGAATAAAAACGGAATAGGGAGCATAAAGAGTCATGGGAGAGGACAGAACAGAACAGGGGGAAGGGGTGGAGTAGGGAGTGGGAGGACCTAACTTATCTGACCTGCGCTGGTAGGTCTGGATCTGCTGTTCAATGTGATCTCTGTATGAACGCTCAGCTGTCTTCTGGGTCACTGCCACCAGGTGGATGAGTTCAGACCTTTGGAGCAAAGTGGGAAAGGGGCAGCTTCAGCAGCTGCCCTGTGAAGCCTTGTCACAATAGCCAGGGAGGAATCTTTTATTCTCTTTTTGCCAGGCAGAAAGAGCTAGTCAGCCTTGGGGACCCAGTTCAGAATTTAAAGGAAAAAGCCTTCAATACAGGCAGCTCTGTCCAGTAAATACCTCATAATTCTCACTTGTATATATGGTAAAGAAGGCTTCAAAAATATTTAAAGGAGAAGAAAAAACACAGGAATATAAGAGGCTGGAGGGACCAGACCTGAGAGCATGAAGAAGGACAGAGGCATGTGAGTGATGCCTGGAGGTGGTGGTGGTGACACACTTACTTCTCCAGGGACTTGAGGATGTAGTTGTAGTTATTGTGCAGGAAAATGGCCCTCAGAGCTGGGTCTTCATATACCTTGGACTTGCTGAGCAGATTTAGCTGGAGGTTGCCGAGAACTTTACCTGCACAGAAAGGGATGGAGTCAAGCTTGGGGAGCCTGTCTAGCAGCAAGTCAGGGACCCACAAACCAAAGTCCCACCCATGATTACATGGCAGGATCAGAGACTACCATGGCCCCCCTCCCTATCACATCTCAGGCCTTGCTATAGTGAATGTCATGACCCTGGGACTTGAGGCTTCAGGATCTATCTGGCTTCCTTTAGGCCTCGGAATCAGAAGTTAAGGTGCAACCCTCTTTAGAGGGGCTGTAGGAACAGGTGAAGAGTATACAAGGGAAGGCTTAGAGGCCTGTGAGGCCAAGAGCCCAGGAGCCGGCAGGAACTGAGTCAGACAGAACACTCACAGATATAGGTGCTTAGTAGTCGCTTGCTGAATTCAGAGTTATAGCTGGTGGCAGAGGAGCTTGTCTCTGTAAAAAGAAAAGCCTTGGACAAGTTGTCTGGCTTGCCAAACAATGGACCTGCCAGTTTGCAAGGGCCAGGGAAGAACTTCAAAGGAAGGAAGGGAGACATCAAGCTGGTTCAACTCTCCCCTGCTAAGCCGGGCCCTTCATCAGGGATGGTGGGGAAAAGAAATGAGCCCCAGGAACAGGTAAGTTAAGACCACCAGAGAATATGGAAAGTGTAAATGCTGGCAGAGCAGGGATAGGAAAAAAACTTCTGACCACATCCCCTTCACTGGGCAAAGTAGGTAAGACCCACTCATCCTTGATCCCAATGGGAAAATCTAGGAACAGGTTCCTTCCTGCCTCCCCACTGTGCCTTTCTCACAACCTGTCTTCATCCAACCCTTCTTGCAGATATAAAGTCCAAGGGACAGAAGGAGAGTGGGGGTAGGAAGTGGTGAGGCCACTGGCAAAGTGGGTGCAGTTACTGGGCAAGGGAAAGACAGCAAGGTTGCTGTCAGGATGAGTTCCAACCCAACCAACTGAAAGAAGGAACCAATGTCTAGAACTTCCCCTGAAGACACTAGGAGCCTCCCTCTCCAACTTCCACCCAAAACCTCAATAACCATCCCAAATTTTGTCCTGTTGATCAATTCAGAACTCCAACTGCCCTACAGGGAGGAGAAGGGATGAGGAACCAGATCCCCACTGCTTACCTCGGGGGTCTAAGGGAATATTGTATGTGTCCCCAAGGACTACGGAGTTAGAGGCAGAGCAGACAGAAAAGGGAGGCAAAGGAGAAAAGAGAGAGAACAGAAAGATGCAAAGTGCAAAAAAATAGGTTAGAAACAGCGATCGCATTCAGAAGCAAGCAGACATTCATTACCCCAAGAAAGCCTGAGCACACACAGGTCAGAATGTGCTCTCTGTAACCCAGGGAATAAAATGGAACGTTGCATACCTCCACTCCCTGAAGAGGGAGAATAGGGAGACACCTGGGGGCCACACTGACTGGGCTCTGATGACCCCCAAAGCTCACCCACCACCCCTGCCTCCCAAGCCCTGGGCCTATCATGACAGATCTTTAGCCTGGTTCTGACTTGGAGGACCTGGAAATAGATGCTGAGGAAGCCCAACTCCTTAGGCACTGAAAAGGCAAACTGTCTGAAGCTGTTAAGCAGAACAGGTGGACAAGACAGAGTAAAGAGTAAGGAGAAGAGGTGGAAAAACATGGAGGCAGATGGGACCATATGAAACCCTCCTGGAGACATGTGATTGTTATTGCTAAAAGCCAAGAAAGTTAAAGAAGTGTCAGGACAGAATGTCAGAGTGGTGTCAGGACAGGACACTCAGTCACATCTCTCCATCCACCATCTTCCAGGCTCTTCTGGCTTCCCAATCCCCATCAGAATTGCTTGACTGGGCCTCTCAGAATTTTTCATGTTATGTGGCTATACAGGAAACAACCCCCTGCCCTTTCCCTCAGCCCAGAGCTGCCTAGAGATGAAAGCTTTCTGGTGGACAGAGCTTGAGGCCAAGAGTGCCCAGAGGGAGGTGTGACCAGCAGGAAGGCTGTGGATGAGGAGTGAGAATGGTACCTTGTGAGGCCAGCATGGCACCAGCTGTTTCCTGGAAATCCAGAAGCTGCTGAAGGAAGAGGATGGCCTAAGTGGAGAGAATGAATTAAAAAGTAAGAGTTGGATTGATAGGGTTCAAAATTGCAACTGGCTATCTACTCCATCCCCCTAGGCTGAGGAGGAGGGCAGTTACTGCTCCTGTCACAATACTAACCAAGATGAGTATTGGCATAAGCCTGCAAAGCCCAAGGCCCCTCCTCCCTTGAGAAAGGCATAGGCTGCAGAGATTTAAATGATGTACTCTGGCTTGCCATGCAAAGGGATACTGTTCATTTAAGGGCTGTAAGAACTACAGCTGCCCATCCCCAACCCTGCCCAATATTCAAGAGGCACAAAGGCAGGATCCTCCAAGCCAAATGCTCAGGATGCTGTAGGATTAGACTCAGCCTTGATGTGTTTTTTTTTTTTTGCTTTTTGGAGTGGGGAGGGCAGGGCAGCTGGGGTTAAGTGACTTGCTCAAGGTCATACGGCTAGTAAGTGTTAAGTATCTGAGGCCATATTTGAATTCAGGTCCACCTGACTTCAGGGTTGGTGCTCTCTTCACTTCGTCACCTAGCCACAGTACGTTTCTCATAGTCCATTCATTCCCAACCACAAGGGTTATCCCGCAGCACCTACATTGCTTGTGAGCTCGTGCACCGTGCCATCCTTGGGCATGTTGTACTCCTTGTCTGGGTCATTCTGTGGAAAGAAGAATTCCATCACGAAGTTAAAAGAGTGACTGACAACGCTTTGGACTATTTCCCATAGTGGTTTTCTACTCTCCTCCTGCTCCCTGGAGACCCTGCTGGCAGACAGCTACTGAGCCCACAGGAGCTGGGAAAATCTACCCCAATTCCTTGAGCTGGGGCCCTGAAGCCACAACAAGGAAAAAGGGCAGGGAAATATTAGACAAGCACTTCCTAGCCACAAAAGGGATCTGGAAGCCAGTCCTAAGAAAAAAAGGAAAGCATGTGGTGGTATATTCCAAACTGGCAGCACAGAACCCCATCTGCCTTTTAATTCTGTAACCCTATCTCTCCCTGAATTTTGAACTCAGCTCAACTGTCTCCATACCAGGTCATTCAGATGTCCTTAGCCAATACCCCACTCACAGCTCCTGCCCTGGCCTAGAAGAAAAGGTACCTTGATGTTATCAGCAAAGTCCTCCAGGGCCTTGGCACCAATGGTCTCCATGGAGGTGATGAGTCCTGGCAGCTTGTTCTTGGTGCTGGCAGCTGTGCCCTAAGGGGAAACTGTGGACAATCAGGAAGAGCCCATTGCCCTTCAGCAGCTGAGCATGACTTCTTCCCACCAGGAAGTTCTCTGGAGGTGACTCCCAGCTCCACCCTCACTCCCTGTGGGTTGGCTTGGCATATGCACTTTCCCTTTCTGCCCTGACAATAGGCTACCTGCTCCCACCTGCCAAGGGACATGCAGAAGATGAATGTGGGCTTGTCCCTAGCTGGAAAGCTAAACAGTGGAATGGAGAATGGGAAAAGGTTAGCATAGTAGAACAGCAAGAATGCTAGATTTAGAATCAGAAGACCTGGGTTCAAATTCCAGATCTGTCACTCAAGTAGTGGTAACTTGGTAACTTGGTAAGTGGTAACTTGGACAAGGTAACCACTCTGAGCTTCAAATTCCTCATCTGTAAAATGGGGTAGTAAAACTTTTGTTACTTGCCTTTAGAGAGCTGCTGGGAGGATCAAATGACAATACCTACAAGATGCTTTTTTTTTTTTTGCTAGTTTGTGATTTTCTTTTTTTGTTTCCAAATGCTTTATTAACTTCTGATTTACATCATTCATTTCCCCCAGATTTTGAGTTAAATTTTCTTCCCGTTTTTCCCCTACCCACTGCCCCAAAATAGCAGTCCCACAGGATATCCCCTCCTCCAATCTGCTCTCTCCCATACCCCTTTCGACTTTTCCAGTGGATCTCTGTGCCCCAGTGCCTGTATATCTCATTTCCCAATTACATGTGAAATAGTATTAATAATAGTATATATATATATATATACATATATATATTTGAGTATTTTATTTTAAGACTTTGAATTCCACATTCATTCCCTTCCTCCCTTGTCTCCCACCCTTACTGGGAAGATTAGCAGTTCAGTATAGGTTGTACATGTGTGGCTGATGCAAAACATTAACATAGTAGGTATATTGTCAAAGACTGACTACATTTCCCTCCCTCCTATCCCACCTCCCACTTGTTCTATTCTCTACTTTGATCCCATCCCTTCTCGAAAGTGGGTGCTCCCAACTTTCCTCCCCCCCAGCTTGCCCTCCCCTCCATCATCCCCCCTCTCATCCCCTTCCCCCTCTACTCTCCTGGAGGGTGAGATACCCTATTTAGTGTGTATTTCATTCCCTCCTCAAGCCAGATTCAATGGGAATAAGGTTGACCCATTCCCTTTTGCCTTCCTATTCTTCCCCTCCATTGTAACCATTTCCCCTTGCTTCTTCTATATGAGATAATTTACCCCATTCTGTCTCTCCCCATCTCCTCTCATTATATTCTTCTCTCACCTCTTAATTTCACCTTTTAAGAATCATCCCTTCCTGTTAAATTGGTCCTGTGCCCTCTATCTATGTATACCTGTAAACATATATACACACATACACATATGTATTCGTATGCCCATATACTCTCATATATAGACATATATATTTCTATTCCCTTCAACTACTGAGAAAAGTTTCATCAGTTACAATTATTGTTTTTCCATGAAGGAATATTAATAGTTCAACTTTGCAAAGTTCCTTATGATTTCTTTTCTGTTTACCTTCTCATGCTTCTCTTGCTTCTTGTATCTGAATGCCAAATTTTCTATTCAACTCTGGTTTTTTCAGCAAGAATGCTTGAAAGTCCTGTATTCCACTGAATGACCATATTTTCCCCTGAAACATGACACTCAGTTTTGCTAGGTAGGTGACTCTTGGTTTTAATCCCAGCTCCTTGGACCTCCGGAATATCATATTCCAAGCCCTTCGATCCCTCAGCTGCCACATCCTGGGTTATCCTGAATGTGTTTCAACAATATTCAAATTGTTTCTTCCTGGCTGCTTATAATATTCTCTCCTTAATCTGGGAATTCCGGAACCTGGCTATAATATTCCTAGGAGTTTTCTTTTTGGGATCTTTTTCAGGAGGTGATCAGTGGATTCTTTCAATCTCTATTTTGCCCTCTGGTTCTAAAACATCAGGGCAGTTTTCTTTGAGAACTTTCTGGAGGATGATTTCTACGTTCTTACTTTGGTCATGGCTTTCAGGTAGTCCAATAATTTTAAAATTGTCTCTTCTGGATCTATTTTCCAGGTCAGTGTTTTTTCCAATGAGGTCTTTCACATTGCCTTCTATTCTTTCATTTGTTTGGATCTGTTTAATAGCATCTTGATTTCTCATAAAGTCATTAGCTTCCATTTGCTCCAATCTTATTCTGAAGGAATGATTCTCCTCATTGAGCTTTTGAGCTTCTTTTTCCATCTGGCAAATTCGACTTTTTAAGGCATTCTTCTCCTCATTGCCTTTTTGAGCCTCTTTTGCCATTTGAGTCAGTCTATTTTTTAAGGTGTTATTTTCCTCAGTCAGGCTGTTGACTCTCATTTCACAATTTTCTTGCATTGTTCTCATTTCTCTTCCCAATTTTTCCTCCACTTCTCTTATCTGCTTCTTAAGGTCCTCTATGGCCTGTAACCAGCTTGTATTTTCCTTTGAAGCTTTTGGTGCAGGAGTTCTGACTTCACTATCTTCCTCCTGTTCCATGCGTTGCTCCTTTTTGTCCCCCAAATAGGAGTCTAATGTTGGAGTCTTCTGTCTATTTTGTTTCCTTTGCCTGGTCATGTTGCCCCTCAGTCACTTGACCCATGGGCTTTTTGCCACAGTAGGATTCTGCCCCCAGACAGGGAAGCTTTCATCCTAAACGCTGGGGTTTTCTCAGCTGCCAGAGGTATTAGTTGGGTGCCCTCTCTCAAGCCTTCACATGCTCTGGCAAGCTGGACACACATCCCAGGACCTCTACCCTAGACTGCAATCCAGATCCAAGCAGGTTAAAGCAAGAGCAATTACCCCTCAGACTGGTGCTTGGTCCCCTTACACTCTGCAGGCCAGGAGCTGAAGCTGCCAAGTGGTGCTGGCTGGCTGTGCCGGCATCTGAGTAGCTTCTTGCCCTGGGGGCAAAAGCCACGCACTCCCACTTACTGGGTCCCAAAGTCCAGTCTGCATTGACCTCTCACTTTGTCCTTCGCATCTATGTGTTGATAAATCTGGAAATGGCCACAGCTGCTGCTGATCTGGGGTACCTCCGGCCAGCGGCTAGTCAGGCCCACCCTGGGGCTAAAGCCTCAGCGTGGGGCTGGGCTCGGCTCCCAGAGCACAGCGCTGGCCGATTCCTGCTGGCCTGCCGGGCTGTCCTCAGCAGGAGGTTGGCTTCTCTGTGTCATTTTGTGGGTTCTGCAGCTCCAAAGTTTGTTTAGAGTCCCCTTTTACATGGATTGGGGAAGGTGGAAGCCAGAGCCCAGCGGAGGTCCTGCTTCTATTCCGCCATCTTAACTCTATAAGATGCTTTTAAAAAAAATAAATCTCCAAGTTCTAACTGCTATAACAAACGTTTATTAGGTGTCTTTGTGCTAGACACTATACTAGGCTCTAGGGATACAAAGATTAAAAAGAAAAAAGTCCCTGCCCTCAAGAAGTTTCTATTCTATATGAGTGGGGAACAACACTTGCAGACCCAAGTCAATGCAAAATATATATATATACATATATAATGTAAAATAAATATAAAGTTTTTTTGTGGGGTGTGGGGATAGGAGTAGAGTGCTAACAAACAGGAAAGGTCTTGTGGCAGGGGAGGGACACATGTGACTAAAAGAAAGGATTCCAAGAGGCATCTTCTTACACCTTCCTCCCCTCCATATACTTTTTCCATCCAGTGATGATGACCCTGGCTGTTACTCAAACAGGACACTCCCTCTACTGACCTGAATGTTTTCCCTGGCTGTTGCCCATGCCTGGAAGGCTCTCCATCTCCAGGAAGGCTTCCCTGGCTCCCTTCAGGTCTCAGCTAAAGTCCCACCTTCTAAGAAGCCTTCCCCAGCCTGCCTTGATGTCTTCCCTCTGGGACGACCCCCAAAGCATACTATATCATCCTGTTTGCATACAGTTGTTTTCATGTTGCATTCCCCATTTAGCCTGTGAGCTCCTTGAGAGCAGGACTGAGTTTTTTTGCCTTTCTTTGTCTACCCAGACTAACATATAGTAGGTATTGAATATATGCTTGATGACTTGGCTTATAGATTTAAACAGGAGGTTTAAGGGAAAAGAAATATGGGGAAGGCAAAGCTGAGGCTGAGTATAACGTCCCTGTCTTCCTTGCTTTTCCCCCATAATCATCTCCTTGCCACATACCTGAAGTACTTGATCAAACTCAGGCTTGGTTTGCTTAAGGTGCCGTAGGATGGGGAAAACTGTGAGCACAGCTGAGTAGTCATGACGGATGATGGCCTTCCGGGCAACTGACACAATGTTCTCCCCCTCCATCATCAGTCCATCCAATGCATCCTAAGAGGTCAGAAGGAAGCAATTCAGCAGAGCTCACTGAAGACAGGTATCCAGATGGGAAGGAGATGATGGGTAAAATGGGAGGTGGGGCATGTCCTCTTGATGAGTGGGGCTGGGGGCCATATTTTTAAGACATGGAAAGAAAAGAACTCAATAGAGGTTTTCTAGGGGCTCAGTGATGGCTGGGGTAAAGAGAGCTATGAAAAACAATCCCATTACAAGCTTCAGAAAAATCTAGACAGGGCTCTGACTAAGCAGCCATGAAAGAGTGGTGAGCTGGGGCCCAGGGAATTTGTGTAGAAGTAAAGCTAGGACCTGGATAAGGGAGTCAAAGGTCTTTTTTTGATGATGCTCAGGGATGATATCCATCAGCAACTGGTACTCGCTCTGTGCCAACTTGACAAAGGCACTGACGCAGTGGATGTAGGCATCAATTTCCATATCCAGCATATCATCCCTCCCTGTGGGAACAGCATGACCCCTGAGCCACTGGCTTGGGGAGCAACTTCACTCCCAACCCAGTGTTCACTCTGGAGTGAGTTACCCCCCAGGCCTTCTGCCTGCTGCCCAGACCAGCAACATGGAAAGTGAGGGCAGCTTGCCCCCTATATCTGGAAAATGTGTGGGTACTGGGTGTAAGGGAACAAAAGGAAAATGGGGAGCCTTATCTCTCTCCTGTTAACTCTGACCACAGAATGAAGTGTGTATACCCAGAACATCTACACCCCTTAAAGGTGCAGGGAGGAAGAAATCCCTCAATCTCCTTTCTCAAAAAGGCAAGGCCAGGTCCTACCCAGCTGCCAAGTGCTAAGGACCATGAGCAGTCTTGGCTAGGAGGAAGCCCTAGGGTACAGTGTTGTGGCAACATTCACTACAGGAGAACTGAACACAGCTCCTTTTTCCTACTGAAGAAATGGTGTTTCCTTCCATAGGCCGATACCCTCATAGCAGTTACCAGTAGAACAAGCTTCAGGGAGAGCCCTGGCATGGGCTCATGTCCCAGCAACACTACAAGGAGGAAAGGAGACAGTGGCAAATCTATTGTCCCCAGTAGCCAAGTGACCTGGTGGCCAAAACCTGAGAAAATACATTAGCTCTGCCCTCCACCCAAATATGATGGAGAGGGAGGGATCCTTTGAAGCCAGAACCCCAAGGGAGAAGAGAAAGGGTCCTAATAGCAGCAGCCAGCAAAAGTATTCTCACAGGCAAGAACAACAACAAAGCTAGCCTGGGAGAAGCCACGGGAACTCAGAGCTGGGAGAGGGAGGAGGAAGTCCATGGGATTCAGGGTTGGGGCTGCTGCCAGAGCCAAGGGGCTATGATAAGGTGGAAAGCAGCTGTCAACCCGCTCTGTTCCTGCTGCCCAGCTTCCCTGTATCTCTGGCTTCTTCTCCATCTCCATCCCTGGTCACTGAGAGGTGTCTTTCCACTCTCCTGAGGCAGCGGTACCTCATCAGGAGGGTGGCAAACAAGAACTACAGCCAAAGAGAGAGGATAATAAGGAGGATAGTGGCCATCAAAAGCCAAGGGGTCCAGCCGAGATGTTGGCCCCAAAGTGGGAGATACTGCAAAGGAAGCTGTTGGCAGCTGGTTATGGGGTTATGCCACAGTACTCACCGGCCAGTGGCCCATGCTTGTCGTTCAGGGCCTCGGACAGATGCTTAACTCGGAAATCATGCTCGTGACCTAGCGAGATGTTGGCCACACAAACACAAGCAGCGGTTTATCCAGGGGACTGAATGAGCTGTCTCTTAGGGGTGGGAACCCCTCAGTCTCCAGCAGAGCAACACTTGATGGGGGGATGGGGAATAGGGAGACTTGGGAGAAGGCTCTGAGCCCCTCCTATGTCTCAAATTGCCATTGGAACAGCCTTTTCAAGCCTGACCAGCAGTGCCCCATGGAATCCCCTCTAACAGTTACATCTTTCCCATTTCACTCCTAGCCTGGAGGCTGAGAAGAAAAATCCAAGCATGAGAACAAAGGGGATTAGAGAAGCTGGGGGCTTTCTGACACCTCTGGGTCTAAGGGAGCTTCTTCATCTCTACCTCCCAACCCCTTTAGAAACAGAGTGAGATAAAACTTCTCCACCATTCAATAATGTTGCTGCTAGTTTGAACAGGCATAAAAGCCTTCTTGGTGCCACCATGGCAGAGGTACCCCCACTTTTGGGACACAGTCAGTTCTGCTAAGAGTAGCAAATCAGGTGAAGTGGGGAGAGAAGCCCTGTCCAGTGATCTGGTCATATCCATCTTCGTTTACCATTCACTTCCCAAAGGGGGCTGGGGTAGTTTAGTCCTGCATTGTCAATGTGAATGCGAAAGGGCTGCTCCACTGGCACAGAACTTTTTCTGGAGTTCAAACAGAAGGAAACAGGAACAGACAAGTAGGGAAGGGGCAAGGTGTCCTCCGGGAGGGCAGAGCTGCCGTCAGCCAGACAGGGCTAGACTAAGTGTCAGGAAAAATGCCACCATGCCAGCTGAAGCCAGTGTAATGCCAATACATTGCAATTCCCACCCATGTTCCCCAGGGCCCCAGAATGGTCGGAGGCTCTGCCCTACCAAATGAATAGGATACACAGTCAAGGAGTGGGTGGAAAGGAGACGGAAATACAGGGTGATTACCTTCCAGAGGAATGAGGTTAGAACCCCCCTTTTTCCCATCTAGACCATGCTGAGAATACTGTTTCAGAAGGTTCTGAGCCTTACGAATCGTCCCTGTCACCAGAGTCACACAGAGAGGAGACAAGAAGACCTAGGAAATGAGTGAGAGAAAACAGCAGCAGCCCTCCACCAGTCCCAAAGGCCCACAACACCCAGCTTGACAACAGTAAGCATGCCCAGAGTGATCCCTGCCACTTCCCAGGGTGGCACCTATAGCTTAGGGGTGTGAGATAAGGGAAAAGAAGCACTCTGCCCCAAAGTCAAGTAACTGAAATCTTAGAAGCAGATATTACTTGAAGTGTTCCTTGAGCCCAGATCCTCCTGAAACTGAGTAAATCTTAGGAAGTAGAGCAGGTGAGGGAGAGAATCTGGGCAGAGCCCCATCATGAGAGGCAGCGAACAAGATGCCACTCATTGTGTGGCACTTTAACCATAACAGGCATGGTGTCTGGAAAAGAATTAATACCAAGGAGTCTGTCCTCCTGCCTGCCCACAGTAGAGAGTCTGTATGCTGGATCTCCCAGAGGAGGCCCTCCTGAAGATCTTGGAGTAGGCTCTACTAGAAGCCAGCAGACACACTGCTTAATCCCCACAATCTAGAGAGGGTTCTGTGAGCATGCTCAGTGCTAGTCTTCAAGATTCAAACAGAAAAAGAGAAGCAGAATCTAGGAGTTAGTAACAAGGGTCCAAGCAACCTTGGGAGATGAAAGCCCAAGGTTGAAGGAAGAAAGGCCCAAAGGCCAATCTAAGACTGGCCATGGGTCTCCCTGGAGCAATAGGTCATTGTAACCGCCCAAGGAACTTGGAAAAACCTGGAAGCCAACAGAGGACCAAACAGAAGCCACAACATGGAAGTGGAGAAAGGACTGAGAAGTGGGGTAAACATTCTTGGCATGGGAGGAAAAAAAACACAACAGTTAGTGTCAGGTTAAAATAACACAAACAATATCATGAAGCCAGCAGTTTCCTGGGTCAGACATTGCTGTGTGAACAAGACACTCCAAAAAGAAAACTTTGGAAAAGTCAAATAAAATGTTTAAATGAACAAAGCAAACTGATTAACAAAACGTGTATATGAGTAGGCGGGAAAGGAAAAAGGCTCAACTTTTATTTCTTCTATATTTCTCTTCTTTCTCCCCGCCAACCCTGACACCCTCTACTCTGGAATAAAAATGTGCTCTGCAGCAGGCTCCTAGGTACTGGCCACTCCCCAATTTAGGGAGGTTTTAAACAGCTCAGTTCTTCCTTGAATCTCAGCAACATACTGAGTTATTAAAAGATGAACTCTGCTGCCTATGCTCAGCATCTCTTGCCCTTGCCCCGTCCTTCTCCCATACAAACAGCCATGTCAGAATCTAGTCCAGCACCCAGGAGCAAAACAACCAACTGGGAAATTAACTGATACATTAGCGTGGACCAGGAAACTAGGACCTCATTAGAGCATCTGCCAAGTCTATCAGGGCTATGAGAACAGTGGGCCAGTTCCTTGTTCCAGCTCTTCTTAAAGCCAGGCACAGTTAGTTCCACAAGTGATGGTGTCAGTGATCTCTCTCATGACCACCCTAGTTCCCCTCCTCAGAGTTTAGAACAAAAGATCCTCTGCAACCCTGGTATTCAGTAGCTGAGATGCCACTTGAAGCTGGCTCTTGGGTGTTATTTGGAGTTTCTCTTCTCATGCTTACAAGCCAAGAGCATGTTATACTCTCACTCTGGCAAAGGGGTCAGGTCACTACTTCCTGAGAGAGTCTGTCTCCAAGAAGGATGGAGAACTGTCCACAATCAGCAAAATCAAGGTTTTAAGGGGCTGACAAAGAATGTGAGAGCAAAATATGGGGGGGAGGGGGGGTGGGGAGTAGACAGGTAGAGGACACTAGTGTCAAAGGACTGAGATTCCATATCCCCCAACTAATCTTTGTGGGAAAAAGAATGGAGATGTGACGTCTACATGAGACACTTGGTTCAATGCTGTCAGAGACATGGCTGCAACACTACATCAGTACGCTATTTTACTGTTTGTAGCAGGCACCCTGAGGGGGTTGGCCTGGGACAGTTATATGGGAGGGAGGGAGGGAGGGAAGCAAGGACCTGCAGGCTTGAAGTACCAAGCTGCAGCTTTCTAACTCTTCAGGTTAGCTCCAGGGCACAGATTCTGTATACTGCCATGAATCAGTTTACTTAGTTCAGACCCAACAGTATGATACTGTAGAACTCTGGAAAACAAGAGTAAGTGGACTTCTCTCTCTCAAGTGTGAGAACTCAGTTCCTCACACTCAGTATGTGGGTAAGGCTAAAGATAAGGAATGAGACTGAAGGCTGGGCTGAAGCTTTGGGCCAACCAACAAACCCTACAGCACACAAAGCTATTGTGAGGGTAGCATTTTATAAAACTTAAAGTACTATATAAATGGGAGGTATTGCCATCACTCCAAAATCCATTGCCATAGGAATGGTAAGAGGGAGTCTTTGGGATTGCTGGGGGGCAATTTGACCTTCTGGAGTAGTTAGTAGGGGCAGGAAAATACAGAAATCTGGCTCCTTGGGCTCTGATGGCACAGAAGACTCCTCCTTCTGAAATATCCCAGTCCCACCATGGGCCATGTGTTAACAGCTTCTCATTCAAGGAAGAGCTTCCTGTGTCAGAAATGACAAGGTCTGGCAAGCTGTGACTGACATATGGAAGCACTGATTCCCTGGAATGTAGACTGCTTGGGACACAGGGATAAGGAGAAAAGGGAGAAAAAAAAAACCAAAGAGTAAACTCATCACCCAAGATACTAGCAACTCCATGTGCTAGTCCTTGCCCTAACTATCTTCCCCTAGCATACCTCAGGACACAGCACTAACATTGTAATGAAACCCAAAGGTTAAACCTCCTTCCTCCCCAAGGGGCACTCAGTATGCTCCATTCCCAAGAGCATATCCAGAGAGAACTGCCCAGCTTCAAAAATGAAAACACCCCTAAAAACATCAAGCAGATGATGGGTGAGGGAGAACCAGGAAGATGGCCCAATAAACTAATGTTCTGCTCTCTTCAGAGTTCCTAGGACTCCCTGGATTCCCAGAGATCTTCTGACTTCTACTCTGAAGAAGTCTTATGTAAGACCAAGTACTTCTGTGGGAGGGAAGGGGTGGCTCTCATCCTTTTGATCCTTCTTAGGTGAAAAGACACCTGCTTTTCTCCTCAGGTAGCTAGGAGCCACCACAAGGACAATCTCCCTAGGGCTGTCTAGCAGCTAAGTCACCTCTACTAGCCAGCACCATTCCAGAAGGAATTCAAATCCTGGTACAGTAGGGAAGTTGAGGCCTTGTCCTGTTAGATGAGTCACAATAGGGGCTCACCTGGCCGTTTGACCGGTTTTTTGGTGGGTGTGTCTTTCCTCTTATTGGGAATAGCAGGGGAGTAGGGAACACCAGAAGAGGAGTTGCTTTTCCGAAAGTGCTCTTTCAGGCCCTTGATTGAGCGGTCCAGCTGACTGGAACGGATCTGATAGTAAACATTCATGAAATCTGAGGAGAGACAGAGCAAACGGAGGCATGGTGTTTAGGGACCCTGCTAAGGGCTTTTTCAAACAGCATCTGTTTGTCTTCATGGCCAGATGGTCAAATCTCTCAAGGCAAGCCTGCTGCCATCTGCTTCACAGCGCGAGTGCAGAGTCCAGTGACTTCAGCCCCCAAAACAGAAATCTCTGCAGCATCTAGAATCTATATGCAGGTCTAGACTGGCTCTCTCACCTTGGTTCCTGCCATATTCTACCAGCCAGCGGGAAATCCGAATCACATCATGGAGCACATTCTCTGAGAGGTGATCCAGGGTCATGTCATCCTGAGCCTCCATGTCGTCTTCCCCACTGATCAGATCCAGAATGAGCACAGGGGAGACGACCTTACTGTGCCGAGTCATCAAACTTCGGAACTCGGACTCGAGGGACTCTTTTCCACGCTCAAAAAGGAACTTCTACAGGAAAGAGAATGTTTAATCTCCTACCAGTAAAGCCAGTTAACCTCGCTTCTGCAATGAGGCCTTCACACAGGCCATTTGTATTCCTTCCCCACCACCCTGCAAAGCTAAGTCTTTCCCCCTCTTCTCACATTCACTGCAGAAAGTTTCAGACTGACTCCAATATGTCCACATCCAACCTGCCCAGATGACTCTGCCCTCAGTTTGAATTCACATATTCCCGCCAGACACAGCAGGGACTCAATAATGTTCTCACTTGCTGGTGCTAATTTATATTTACCACTATGTTGTTTTATTAATATTCTTACAAATGGATATATACTGTTTTCTGGGAAGCCCCTTGGGGGTAAAGGACCAAATCTGCTGTTTTGGGGGGTGCTTCTCCTATTCCTCCACCAACACTACGACTGCAATTCCTGAGTATCAGTACTGACAAAGTCCTAAAAGACCTAGAGGAAGCTCCTCTTGACCAGCAGAGTCAAACTCAAATAATAATGGGATCTTGTGGCCATGTATTACTTAGAAAAACTACATATCAGCATTATCTATTTTCTATAGTAATTTAAAAAATTTTGCTAAACATTTCTCAATTATGTTTTAATCTGAGTTTTGTTTTTTTGGGGGGACAAGTTTGACACAGCTCTGCTCTACCACATGCACAAAGACTTTACAAAAGGATGAAAAGACTCTAGGTTCAGAGCCAGAAAGACCCCAGAGATTCATGGCTAGAACTGGGAGGGGGGAATGGAGTGTCTGTGGACTTGGATAAGAAAAAAATTTACATTTTAATTTTTATTAACGTCTTACTAAAATTTAGCAATTCCTCCAATTATAAACGGCAACAAAACACTATGAGAAGGGGTCTTCTAGGTTTCATCAGATTAGAAGGGTTATGACACCCCAAAAAATTGAGAACCTTTGATCTAGCCCAAATCTCCCCTCATTTGATTAATAAACATAATGAAGTCCAGAAAAGTTAAATGACTTGACCAAAGTCACACAGACAGACAATAACAAAACCAGGATTAGAACTCAGGTCTCCTGAGTTCAAATCTATATTCTTTCAGGGACAAAAAAATCACTCAGAAGACATGGATGGGTTGTGATCTGTATCCTGGGAGAACCTACAATGATAAAACTAGGGATCTTCTGAAGGAAGCTCCACCTGCCTGACACCATCCCTATGTACAGAATTCTATAAACTATGATCAAAACATGTTCTTGACTGACATTTAAAATTTTTATTTATTTCTGCACCTGATATCCCAATTTCTCACAATGGAACTTCCTGTTTGGGAAGAGAAGATAGTTTCCTAGTCCCAGCTTCTCAGTCTATTGCATTTTTTTTTTTAGGAAAAAAAATGACATGGGGTGAGGAATTAACACTGATAAAAATATGGATATATCTAAATAGTAAAGTAGACAGCACAGCAACAGGAACAGGTTACACAGTACTGCAGTTATGGTTTTATGCAATTATGGTTTTAAGGTCTTCTCTCAACATGCTACATTCTAGCTCCTACCTTCTCTCTATGCTGGTCTGACTTTAAAATCATTCACTGTCTCACCAACAAACTCATCCTTAACAATTTCTGGGCCTTTACTCAGAATTTAGCACAGGACCTAGCATGTTGTTGGTGATCAATGAACATATGTTGAATGAATATTGACACCATTTACAAGCAGCACAGTGTAGTGGATAGATTGATGCATTTGGAGTCAGGAAGATCTGGGTTCAAGTACTGTCTTAGGCACTTAACTAGCTTTATGACTTTAAGTAAGTCATTTAGGTCTCATTTTCTTTACTTGTAAAATGAGGGGATGGACTGACAGTTATGGGAATGGGAATTTAAGATCTTCCCTGACCCTAGGCCCTTTGATAGGCTTAAGTGACTCTGAGAATCTTCCTTGATTTGAAAATATACTCTGCCCTTAAAAGGTTGAATGTGGTCACATGGAGCTTATGGCAAGAGGCTTGTTTTTCAGGAATGCCCATGCCTTGATGCTTTGTGATTGGGCAGTGGGACAAGAGAGTTGTTACATTCTCTGATCCAGAAGGCTATATATACCCTGATGTGAGGTTTTGTTTTGGGGCTCACTTTGAGAAGAGTTATGTGATTTGACCACATGAGACTCTGGGCAGCCTCCTGGCTTTGAAAACCCAGATACTGGTGCTTCCCTCTCTGGTAAATGACTAGGTATGGATGTAATGGTCAGACATTTGGAAGCCTGTCTGTTGACCTGTTTCTCTGTATTTTTTGTCTGCTTGTAACCTCTGTATTCTCTGAAGTTTGGGGTGCTGACCTTTTTACCCTGAACTAGATAAATGACATATGTTTGATTAAAGCAAGATTGTTAACCCATTTTGAGTTGCTTTCCTTTAGAAAAGCAGATCTAGGAACCTGTGTTGGCAGCCACCCTGGGTGTGCTAGGGTGCTTGCTGCTACACTGACCTTGAAGTTATTCTGTGGCCCTAAGACTCTCTGACCTTTAAGTACTGCTTTCTAAACTGCTATTTCCACTCTTTTCTACAATCTTTACTCTCTTCAAATTCATGTCCTCCAGGAAACGTTTCCAAATTAATCCCCACCTTAGTTCTAGGCCATACCAATCATTTTGCACTTGGGTATAACTTGGTACACCTAAATTAGTGATGAGTTCAAATGTTGGTAGTTATGTTGGTTCTGGATGGGAACAGCTAGGCATGGTTCACTAGACTCTCCATATCTGACCATATACCCCTCAAAAATAAGTTCTATTTCTTCTCACGTCTCTTGATCAGTGCTAGTGGACTGAGCAGAAAGAAGCCCCCTTACCACACGGTTCAGTTCTGGGCTGTCAGGGTTGTTGTCCTGAAAGTACTCTACTGCCTTCTGGATTTTGGCCATGCATCCCAAGTACTCCTCCAGTCTTCCTGTGGGGCTATAAAAGAAAGCCACCCTGGTCAGCTGGGGAGGGTAGCTGTAGACACCTCACAACACTAAGCTGTTTTGTTACTTAGGGATTCCTGTGGCAAACCAAGGAGGACTGTGCTCTTCTGGGTTTAAGAGGAAGGGGATTCAAGATGTCATGTTTGGAGAAGGGAATCAATATTGTAGATATCCCCACCACATGGAATAGATTCTCTGGTCCTAGTAAGAATAATGGTATGGAAAGCTGGGCTGGGCTCACCCTTCCCTAATGATCTTCTCTGTGTCACTGGCCACATGGTAATAGCTGATGACATGGTCTAGACAGGACAGGGTCTTCTCCACATTCTCTTGTAATCGCTGTAGGTTCTCTGTTTGCTTATGTACAGGGATGATAGAGTTCTCTAGCTTCATAAGCCGGCTCTCAAAAGATGACAGGATAGAAACCTGCAAGAAAGGGGGAAACCTGGAGCATTAAAGTGCTTTAAAGTTTATACAGCACTTTCCTCACAACCACCCCTGGAAGTTGGTAATACAAGTATTAGAAGACTGGCTTAAGTAAGACCACAGGCAATACGATAGTGATCTAGTGGAAAAAAATGCTGAATTTGCAACCATAAGATTTCTAGCTCTCTGGGACCTTGGACAAATGACCTACTTTACTTTTCCATAAAATGAGGGGTCTGGACTCAATAATCTCTAAGAACTCCTCTAACTCTAAGTCCTTTGGAGCTTTTAAGATTGACAGTTTTCCCTCCCTAATTTAAGACTTTCATTTCCTTCTACAGCCTCTGCTCCAGAAAAAGCAAGTCCAACTCCTTTATACATTCTTCATTCTCTTCAAGCACCTGCAACTGATTGCTATTCCTGGAATAACTTCTCTTCCATTCTTTAAACTCACTTTAATTTCCCCTCTTCTATGAGGCCTATTTGGATTGAATGGAAGGTTGCCCATAAAACATTTGCTCCAGATGTCATGTTAATTCTTCAAAACCCACACTCTGCTTCTATGTGAAATATGAATGTCTATCTAATATATGTATATATATATACATATACATATATATATATATGTGTGTGTGTGAAAATAAATCAAGTCAGTCAGTCAATACACATTTACTAAGTGTCTACTATGTATGTGCCAGGCACGGGGAAGACCAAGGTGAGGAAACTCCCTCTACCAACACAGATCAGCATCTTTTCTGCAATTTATAGTCTTAGAGAGTTGTTTAGAACAGGGTTTCTTAAACTTTTTCCATTTGTGACCCTATTTTGTGTTTTGGAAGCATTCCTTGGTGTGTGTGTGTGTGTGTGTGTGGCCTGAGGGTGTGTGCATGCTTTGTGTTCAGAACCAAGGCTGCAGTGAAGTTGTATGATACAACATGGGCAAGTGCTGACAGAAACACCTTGGATGCATTACTTGATTTTTTTTTTTTAAAGCAATTGGGGTTAAGTAACTTGCCCAAGGTTACACTGCCAGTTTTTTTATTTTGTGTGTGGGTGTTAAATGTCTGAGGCTGGAACTGATCCCAGGTCCTCCCGACTCCAGGGCCAGCACTCTACTCACTACACCAGCTAGCTGCCCCACTTGGTTGATTTTTAATTAATTTTTGGTTGTTTCACATTGAGAAACCCTTTACTGTTGCCAAATTTTTCGCAGCTCCATATGGAGTTGTGACCCACAGTTTAAGAAGTGCTGGTCTGGAACACTGAGAGTTGAATGAGTTTGCAATGTATCACAGGTCTTCTCAGTTTCAAGACCAGCTCTCTATTCATCACACTCCACTTCTTTTTGTTATATATGTGTATGGCTATTATAAATAACTACATACACATAGATATTCTTTCATAGCTCTGCTCCAATGCCTCATCATACTGTGGTGGGAATCAAGTCCGTTCCACTAGTGGGTTCCACTAGTTAGGACACCAAATCAATGACAAAATGCCATCTGAGAACCACTCTAGTTAAGTTTAGAGGTGCGCATCACCAAATATTTGGTTATTAGAAGAGGAATTTTTTTTTGGGCTCCAGCAACTCATGAAACTGTACTAGGGATGTAGAAGTTGTGATTTGCTCAAGTGAAGGGATTACTCACATTGATGAAAGTAAGGTTCTTCTCTTTCCCTCTTAATCTGCCTCTCCAAACTTCTCTATTTTTTTTCTCTCTCGCCTCTTAATTTTACCTTTTAAGTATCATCCCTTCCTATTAATTTGGTCCTGTGCCCTCTATCTACGTATACCTGTAAACATATATACAAACATTCACATAAGTATTCATACGTCCATACACCCTCCGATATAGACATATATATGTGTGTGTGTATATATATATATATATATATATATATATATATATATATATATATAT
>NW_027187380.1:11650746-11664258 GCF_028583685.1 Petaurus breviceps papuanus | reverse complement strand
TATATATATATATATATATATATATATATATATATATATATATATATGTTTATATTCCCTTCAACTATTTTCATACTGAGAAAAGTTTCATCAATTACAATTATCGTTTTTCCATGTAGGAATGTTAATAGTTCAACTTTGATAAGTGGCTTATGATTTCTTTTCCCTGTTTACCTTTTCATGCTTCTCTTGCTTCTTGTATCTGAATGTCAAATTTTCTATTCAACTCTGGTTTTTTCATCAAGAATGCTTGAAAGTCCTCTATTCCACTGAATGACCATATTTTCCCTTGAAACATGATACTCAGTTTTGCTAGGTTTGATTCTTGGTTTTAATCCCAGCTCCTCTGCCCTCCAGAATATCATATTCCAGGCCCTTTGATCCCTCAGTGTAGAAGCTGCCAGATCCTGGGTTATCCTGATTTTGTTCCCACAATATTCAAATTGTTCCTTCCTGGCTGCTTGTAATATTCTCTCCTTGATCTGGAAATTCTGGAACCTGGCTATAATATTCCTAGTAGTTTTCTTTTTGGCATCTTTTTCAGGAGGTGATTGGTGGATTCTTTCAACCTCTATTTTGCCTTCTGGTTCTAAAACATCAGGGCAATTTTCCTTGAGAATTTCTTGGAGGATGATTTCTAGGTTCTTCCTTTGATCATGGTTTTCAGGTAGTCCAATAATTCTTTTGCCAATTGAGTTAGTCTATTTTTTAAGGTGTTATTTTCCTCGGTCAGGCTGTTGACTCTCATTTCGTAATTTTCTCGCATCGTTCTCATTTCTCTTCCCAATTTTTCCTCCATTTCTCTTATCTGCTTCTTAAGGTTCTCTATGGCCTGTAACCAGCTCATATTTTCCTTTGAAGCTTTTGGTGCAAGAATTCTGTCTTCTTCCTGTTCCATGCTTTGATCCCTTTTGTCCCCAAGATAGGAGTCTAATGTTGGATTCTTCTGTCTGTTTTGTTTCCTTTGCCTGGTCATGTCACCCCTCAGTCACTTGACCCCTGGGCTTTTTGCCACAATAGGACTCTGCCACCAGACCGGGAGCTTTTGTCCCAAACGCTGGGGTTTTCTCAGCTGCCGGAGGTATTAGTTGGGTGCCCTCTCTCAAGCCTTCACATGCTCTGGCAAGCTGGATGCACACCCCAGGACCTCCACCCTAGACTGCAATCCAGATCCAAGAAGGTTAAAGCCAGAGTGATTACCCCTCAGACTGGTTGCTTGGTTCCCCTACACTTTGCAGGTCAGGAACTGAAGCTGCAGCCTTGCACTGGCTGAGCCAAGGTGGCTCAGTGGCTTCTTGCCCTGGGGGCAAAAGCTGATGCTCTTCCAACTACTGGTCCCAAAGTCCACACTGCACTCACTTTGTCCTTCGCATCTACCGTGTTTCTCCGATAATAAGACACTGTCTTATTAAATTTTTTGGACAGAAAAACACCAGAGGGCTTATTTTCAGGGGAGGGCTTATTTTAATGAACATTGACAGCAATTTTAATAAACAGGTAAATGTGAACAAAAAAATGTACCTTTATTCAATAAGCAAATCACTGGGGAAGAACAGGATGACGCGCTCACTGCTGCAGCTCTGATTGGATGCAGCTCGGAGCGCGGCGTGCATTTCACGGGGGGGGGGGGGGGTGGGTCACAACGGGGGGCCCAAGGGGGGGGGGTGGGGGGGCGGTGCATACAGAGGGTACCATAACGTAGCGTGTAGCACAGGCGATCACCTTCACTACAGTAGCAATCTCAATAGGGCTTATTTTCGGGGGAGGGCTTATTTTCGAGGAATCTTACACAGTAAGGGGAGGGCTTATTTTCGGGATAGGTCTTATTATCAGGGAAACACGGTATGTGTTGATAAATCTGGAAACGGCGCAGCTGCTAGAGATCTAGAGTGCCTCTGGCCAGTGGCTGGTCAGGCCTGCCCTGGGGCTAAAACCTCTGGCTCATGGGGGCCTGGGCTTGGCTCCCAGAGTGCTGTGCTGGCCGATTCCTGCCAGCCTGTCCTCAGTGGGAGGCTAGCCTCTCTGTGTCATTTTGTGGGTTCTGCAGTTCCAAAGTTTGTTTGGAGTCCCCTTTTACATGGATTGGGGAAGGTAGAAGCCAAAGCAGCTTGGAGGTCCTGCTTCTACTCCGCCATCTTGACTCTGCCCCCCTAAACTTCTCTATTTTTTTTTGAAGGTGCTGTCATCCTTCTAGTCATGCAGTAGTATAACTTTGGGTTTTTTTTTTCCCTTTTTTTGAAGGGCATTTGGGGTTAAGTGACTTGCCCAAGGTCACACGGCTAGTGTTCGTGTTAAATGTCTTAGGCTGGATTTGAACTCAGGTCCTCCTGACTCCAGGGCCACTGCTCTATTCACTGCACCACCTAGCCACCCCAGTACTGTAACTTTGGAGCTATCCTGGACTTTTCCCTCTCCCTTATGTTCTTCCCCACAAACTTCAATCAGTTGCCTAGTGCTGTTAATTCTACCTTCAAAATGTAGCTTAAATTTTTCTTCTTTCCATTCACACTTTCACCCTAGTTCAGGCTCTCATCATTTGTCAGAAGTATTATTGTAACAGCCTCCTAATTGGTTTCCTAACTTCTAGTCTCTCTTGTCTCTAATCTTTCAAAAGAGCTGCTAAAATAATCCTTCTAAAAAACAGGGACATCCATGTCCCTCCCCAGCTGAAAAATCTCGAGTGCCTCCATATTGCTTCTAGAATAAAATACAATTTTCTAAAATTTAAAATTTTCCATAGTCTGTCTCTTACCTACCTTTGTAACTTCATTTCATATTATTCCCCTTCACACATTTACATTCTTAGGATGCTATACTGTTCCCACAAGTGCCTGGCACATAGCAAGTGTATTATCTATCTTAATTATTGGGTAATCTATGTTTTGTCTCCACGAATTTGCACAAGCCATGCCCCTTACCTAGTAGGTACTTGCTCTTCAACTCTGCCTCTCAAAATTTCTATCTTCCCTCAAGGATCTGCTCAGTGTCTTTTCTGTCTATAAAGCTTCTTTCATTTCTCCAATTTTTAGTATGTTTTCTCTTCAAATTATTTTTTTATCTATACATATTCTATCACTTGGTAGCTCTTATTTTTTTTTTTTGTTATACATGTACATCATTGCTTACAACCAATTGGTAGCCTCTTGAAGTCAGGCAGTTTCCCTTTGTTTTTGTATCTCCACTACCTAACAAAGTGCCTTGTATACAATGAGTACTTAAATGTCTAAACTGAAATTTGGAGGTACAAAAGTATATAGTTATTGCTTTACATACATATTGTGCCTTTATTACCATACTTTTGCTTAAGTGTGTATCTGTATATGTACACAATCATAGATAAATCTATTCATTCCTGTGCCCATCTAGCCTCCTTTTTAGAAAATAAGCTCAATGAGGGTAGAAGCCACCTCTTCTCTATATTCTATATAGCCTAGTGCAAAGTGTAACACGCAGGTGGATCCCAATCATATTTATTCAGGATACCTGACAAGGACCTAGTAAGGAAAACATCATTAAGAAAGAGTAACCAGCTTCTGACTCCTAACTCAAGAGGTGCAGCAGGTGGGAGGAGTGGGGCAACCTGCAAACGGAAGGTGGCCTCTACAGAACCAAAAATGAGAAAAAAAATTACAGAATCAGAGAATAATGAAATTATAGGGAGCACAGAAAGCCCAAACTGCCAGGGGCCTTAGAGATCAATGAGTCCATTGATCAGGTTACAGATGGGGAAACCGAGGACACCCCTGCGCGATGTAATCCACCGGGTTCCCTGGAATGTATTTAATCTATATACGTTTCTCGCATTAGATTGTAAGCTCCTCAAGGGCAGGCACTGTCTTTGGCCTCTTTCTGCATCCCCCGAGTTTAGCGTGGTGCCTGGCACAAGGTGCTTGATAAAGGCTTGCTGAGTGGGCTGACTGGACGGGGTCAGGGGGCCACAGTCACTGGGGGGGGGGCCTCCAGGGCCGTGTCACCGTGTCACTCACCATGTTCTTGGTGAGCTGGTCGCTCTTCTCCAGGCTGTCTCGGATGAAGGAGAGCGTCTCCTCCTCCTGGGGGATGGATGGATGATAGAGGAGGGCGAGCATTAGTACCCCGCGGAATGGGCAGGCGGGGCCAGGGGAGAAAAGAGGGAAGGAGGAGATCCCACCGCCCCCTCGGCCGCGGGTCCGGGCTGTCATCGCTCCCTCCCGCCTCTCATCCCCTTCCTTCTCCCCGGGATCTTCCCCACCTCCGCGCCCTCCAATCCTTCCTCCATATCCCATGCAGTCCTTCCTCCCTTCTCCTCGGCCTGACCTGCTTCAATTTGTCCTCTATTTCCCGCCGCCGCACGGACGCCTCCTGTGGGGGAATCATCGCCTCTCCGAAAGGGACCGGCCTCGGAGATCTACGATCCCCGCCAGCCTGAGCTTCTCACTCTATCGGACCTTTCCGGAGCGGTCCTCTTCCGCCACCTTCTCTGGCACACCCACTTCCGTCCGTCGCCCGCAGCTTGCCTACCCCACAACAGGAGAAGGCGCATGCGCGCACTCCTCACAGGTGCCCTCTCCCAACTCACTGCGACGGCGCCTGCGCGCAATTCTGGGGAAATCTCTTTGGGTGTTGATAACTGTAGTTTCTCGGAAGTGGGTACGTAAAAATAGTTTTCTCTACCAGGAAAGCCGTCTTTCGAAGGGCAAAACATCACTGCATAAAATACCTCTGATAAAGTTTGATATCCAAGCTCTCTTGAGAACTAATGCAAATCTATGTAGACAGCCGGTGTCACGGTAGAAGCCAAAGTTTACCTCAGGAGGACTTTCCCCCTCCCAACAGAAAGGGGCGGGACTATCTCGGCTCGTTCCTGCCTACGTCCCGGGTGCTTGACTTGGGGGTGGAGCCTTTCCCTTAGGCGGTCTCCCTTTGGTATCCCCGATGGGGGTCAGGGTGTTTCAGAAGGTGGCAATTGTTTCTCCTTACTCGCTCGAGTTCTTATTAGTGAACCAGTCTTCTGCAGGCATTTGTTTGCAGAAGCAAAATTAAAGTCCTGTCCAGTTTAAACTCTTTTTTTTGGGAGGTTAGCTTTTTCTAACCTTTTAAAATAACAGATTATTAAAAAAAAAAAAAAGCCTAACAGTTCACCAAGAGCCCATATCACCTCTGGTCATCAGACCAAAGAAACTTCAGTTTATAAAAATCTATGTATTGAGGTAGTCACCAAAGAATCTTTGATTTATTTTAAAAAAATGTATTTAGGTAGCCACAGCTAGTCCCCTCATTTGTACTCTCTGGATGCCGTAAATATATAGACAATGCAATACAGAGCTTTAATGATGGAGCATAGGCCTTACGTAAAAAGAGAGGAAATCAGAATAAGTAAGAAATTTTAAAAGGATAGTAATAAGTGACTTTTTTTTTTTTTTTACAGTGCCTGTTAGTGTAACCAGTGCAAAGAGACAAAGTTGAGGAAGGGGAAATTAAACCTTTTGGCAGTTTTCCACAGTTTTTTTGTTTTGTTTTGTTTGCTTTTTGGAGGGCAGTTGGGGTTGAGTAACTTGCCCAAGGTCACACGGCTAGTTTTTGTGTGTGTGTTAAGTGTCTGAGGCCGAATCCTCCTGGCTCCAGAGCCGGTGCTCTACTCACTGCACCACCTAGCCACCCCAGTTTTCCACCGTTCTTAAATAACTTTTTGGCTGGCTGGGTGCCTCTCTCCTTGATCCTTTGAGCATCCATCTGAATGGTCCTCTGTAGCAGCAACCACACTGGCATACCCATATGGCTGCTAGCACAGGTTCTTAGATCTGCTTTACTAGGAAAGATTTGAGGGGTCAACAATCTTTTAAAACTACATTCACTAGTTCAGGGGAAAAGTCAGCACCCTGAAAATACAAACAGAAAATACAAGCAGAGAAATAAAGACCAACAGACAAGGCTCTGCCTGCCTGAATCAAAGTAATATTGCTATACGCTCTACATACATCCCTGGATTGAGAGAGCCTTTACATCTGAGCAGTTGGGAGCTCTGAATCTCAACCAGAGAATCACAAGGTCCTTCTCATAAGCTAGCCCCCAAAACAAAATACCAACTCAGAATATATACATACTTCTCAGAGTCAGAAGGCATCACAATCCTCCTGACTCAGTGCCTAATTAGAAATTAGCAAAAGATGTGAAAGCCTTCCTACAAGTAAGCCTCCCCCCAAGCAAGCTGCCTTTAATGGTCGGGGGAAGATGTTACATCCCATTTCAACATTGCATCCTTTTGACCAGGGAGTGGAGGGAGAATGTCAACATCTCCATTGATGGCCCTGTTCAGCTCTTTGGAGTTCCTTTTGGAGACCAGATTCAACACCTCAGGTAAGCATTTTGTTTTTATTCAACTGTGGGTTGTTTTTTTTTTTTTGCCCTTTGTGACCTCATTTGGGGTTTTCTTGCAAAGATATTAGAGAGATTCGCCATTTCCTTTTCCAGCTCATTTTACAGATAAGGAAACTGAGGCAAACAGTGTTAAGTGACTTGCTCAGGGTCACACAGCAAGTGTCTAAGGCAGGATTTGAATTCAGGTCCTCTTGAATCCAGAGCCAACACTCTATCCACTTTACTACCTGGTGCTCAAAATTATTTGGTTATTTTCAGATAAGCATAACCCTGCCCAATTCAAACATATGGAAGACCTCCCCCGAACCTTCATAAGTTGGGAAGGAAACTGTCTCTATGAAACACTGAAACTGACAGACTATGGAAAGATAGTTGTTCTAATTCTACACTTGGAGTTGTGAATTGGTCCAACCATTCTGTTGGCATAGAAGGCAGCGTTTAGAATGCAAATTCTCTGAGGGCAGGAACTGCTTCACTTCTTTCTTTTTATCCTTTGCCCTTAGCACAATATCTGGTACTTGGTAAACACTTAATAAATACTTGATTTATTGATTGTGCTTTTAAAAAAAGTGATGAAAATCAGCATGCCCTTAACCCAGAGATCTCTTTGCTAGGCATATACCTCAGAGAGGTCAAAGATAGAAAGAAGGGTACCATAGATGCCAAAATATTCATAGCATCATTTTTTGTAGTATTGAATGTAGCCTTGGGGTTCTGGACTCCTAGCCCAGTTATAACTATTACAGAGACAAGAGACTCAAGCAGACGTTACCCAAGAGTTCAACAACTGCTGGTTTTTTTTGAATTTGGCTTTGTAGGACTTTATATGTTACAGAATTTTGGAAAAGAGAAGCAGGAAGAGGAGTTTATTTTCTATCTTCTATGATGTGGGTTGAGTAAAGTGGCCGATATCCTGATGCCTGCTCTCGTTTCCACTTTCCTACCTCCCATCTTCTGATGCTTTGGTAGGTGGATATTGCTGTATAGAGTGATTGGAGTTGTAAATTCTCAAGAGCTGATGATAGTTAACATTTGTGAGACAAAGCAGGCATCACAAGGGGCATCTCCCTATTCTCCTGTCTTTATTCCAGGTGAGAGATCAGTTTCCCATTAACTGCCAAATTCATCCAAGTTGCATCTCCTCCCTTCTTGTGAGGAAAAACTGATTCTACCTCTGAAGCGAACAGCCCAAGCTGTTGACTCTTTCCTATCCAATGCATCATTCCCTTTCTTCTCTCTCTCCTCCCACCACCTTCATTGCTCAATGTCCTTTTTTCATCCTCACTTTCTCCTTAAGGAACTTTGGAACCACCCTGGGCTCTAATTGGTGACCTTTCAATTTATATTTCCTGGAACCAGGCTTCTACTCTACTTCTGGACATTCACATGCCTCACTGCATTTCTTTATCTCACCCTTTTGTGCTTTCCAGCTCCCCTTTATGATATATTCCCTAATTAGAATGTAAACTTCCGAAAGTCAGGGATTATTTTACTTGCTTTTTTCTGTATCTCCAGTGATTTTGGCACAGTGGGCACATGGTAAGCCCCTCATAAGTGCTTTATCTCTATTTATGTGTCTACTTATCAATTTCCCTTTTATATTAAAGAAAAGACAATGGCTACTAAATCCTTCTGTTATAATTAATGCAAGTGCACATCAGATTAGGTGAGAGGTTTTTCTTTAGAGGAAAAGAGATGTGTTCCTGTAGCAGCAAGCACCCCAAGCGTGCTCAGGGTGGCTGCCCATACAGGTTCTTAGATCTGCTTTGTTAAAGGAAAGCAACTCAAAATGGGTTAACAAGCTTACTTTAATCAGTCAGACATATATCGTTTACCTTGTTCAGGGGAAAAGGTCAGCACCCTGAACTTCAAAGTATACAGGCAGAATTATCAAGACAGAAACAGATCAAGTAGACAGATTTCCAAACTGTCCAACCATTACATCCATACCCAGTCAACATCTGGGTTTACACATCTGAGTTTTTCAAAGCCAGGGGGCTCTGGACAACGGCTTCCCAGAATCCAGATCAAATCACAGAACACTTCTCAAAGTGAGCCCCCAAAACAAAGCCTCACATCAGGGCTTATATAGCCTTCTCCTGGCTCAGAGAATGTAACAACCTTATTGACTCACTGGCCAATCAAAAAGTATCTACTGAAAAACAAGCCTCCCACCCCAGGCTCCAGGTGCACTTTAGCCTAGGGGCAGGGAAGATCTTCCAAATTTGCATTCCCATTACAATTCCCTATTCACCTCAGTGGAGGTGTGAAAGGAGGAGGAGACATTGACTTCATTTGAGTCAAACACAAGTTTCCACAGACAGGAGAACCTTTAAGCAGAATGACAATAATATATGCTCATAGACCTAATAAAGGTAGACTCTTCAGGCAAAAGTGAGCTAGTCCATATGCTACTGAAAAGGCCACTGAGGTCCAGGGGACTACAAGCTCCTTCCTGCAATAGCTCTTGACTCTGTGCAGGTCTTGCAGACTATATAGCCTGAATCACATGACAAATGTGTATGCAAAACCTAGAGATGCAACATGGTGGTGATGAAACTCTTGAGGAAACATATTCTACATTTACATATTCTTTGATCAGCGTAAGGCAAAGAAACTTCCTGACTTTAGAGTCAGAGTATATTCCCAATGACAGAGAATAATTCAGAGAAGTATGGCAGTATCTAGGAAGGAGGATAAGATTAGTCTGCAGGAACCAGAAATAGCTCTGAGCTCAATCTGCTTATCACTAGTACTGAGTCTTGGCTGCTACCACCATAGTGAGCAAATATGTGAGGCAAATGCTAATAGAGATGGAAGATTGCGGCACCTCTGCAAAGCAGAGCTCAACTTTCATTGACCTAGGAATAACTTCTTGATTGTCAATGGAAACAAATCAAGAAAGCTACTCTGCAAAGGCAAAAGCAAAGGCAGAAGACTGCAGAAGATCTGACAAGAGATGGAACAGTGGACATTCTTCCTTAGAAAGATAAAGGACTAAGAGAGTGAAGGCCATGAAGAAGGCCTGACATAAGAATACCTCTATTAGGACATACCAAAGAAATAGACCCATTTTTTGTTACAACCGTAGATTAGATAGCTAGATATATGTGGCATGGTTTTAGGGTTCTGATCAGACTCATGTGTAATCTAAATAGGGTGCTCCTCCCTCAGTCTGCTACCTGACATGTTACCATATTTATTCCCATCATCCCAGGTTTTAAGGTAATCCAGTGGTATGTTTGGATGTTTCCTTTATAATTTCTCATTAATTAGGCTGATTTGAGCCCCTACCTCAGTTTATTAAATATTATTTAATAATTAATTAAATGACATAATTATTTAGACATTTAAGTAATTAAATTATGTAAACAGTTAATATTTAGTAAACTGGTGAAACTTATTTTCCCATAAGTCATTGTTCATATCTTTATAAAAACTGCTAATCTTCTAGGTTTAAAGTATTATCATTTGCTAGATAGTTTAACAATGTAATAATAACAAAACAAATAAATAAATTATTATTTGTAATATTTTAGCTGTGAGAAAGATCACGTCCAAAATCACCTCCATTACTACTTTTCTTTGCTTCTTCTTCTTTTTTTTTTTTAAGCAATTGGTGTTAAGTAACTTGCTCAAGGTTACATGGCCAGTTATTTCTGGGTGTGGTGCTAAGTATTTAAGCCTGGGATTTAACCCAGTGTCGAGATGACCTGGGGCTGGTGCTCTTACTCTCTGTGCTACCTGGCTGCCCCTGCTTCTTATTTTTGAAAGAATCCCACCATTCAATAACTCTCAGGATAGTTGTGCTAAAAGAAATGACATGCAAGATGATTTCAGAACAACCTGGAAATACATGAACTGATGCAAAGTGAAGTGAGTAGAATCAGGAGAGCACTGAACACAGTAACAGTAATACTGTATCATGGTCAACTGTGAGTGACTTAGTCATTCTCAGCAATACAATGATCCAAGACAGTTACAAAGGTCTCATGATGAAAAATGCTGGTCACCTCCAGAGAAAGAACTGATGTAGTCTGAATGCAGATCAAAGCATATGTTTTTTCACTTTATTTTTTTGTGGTGGTTTTTTGGGGGTCTGTGTTTTCTTTTATAACATGACAATGTTATACAAAAATATGTTTTACATGATTGCACATATATAACCCATATCAAATCTCTTACTGTCTCAGAGAAAGGGGGAGGGGAGGGAGTAAGGGAAAGAATTTGGAATTTGAAATTAAAATAATAATGTTAACAATTGTCTTTTTACAGGTAATTGGAAAAAATAGTAAAATATATTTTTAAATACCTCTCAGACCCAGGACCTATATGAACACAATTACAAAACACTTTTCACACAGATAAAGTCATATCTAACTAATTGGAAAAACAGTTGCTTGTGGCTGGGTCAAGCTAATATAATAAAAATGACAATTACATATTTAGTGCCATACCAATCAGTCTACCAAAAAATTACTTTATAGAGCTAGAAAAAATAGTAACAAAATTCATTTGGAAGAACAAAAGGTCCAGAATGTAAAGGAAATTAATGAAAAGAAATGCTAGGGAAGGTGGCCTAGACATACCAGATTTTAATCTGTATTATAAAGCAGCAGTCATCAAAACTATTTGGTATTGACTGAGGAATAGAGTAGTGGATCAGTGGAATAAATTGGGTACACGAGACTCAGCAGTCAATGACTATAGTAATCTACTGTTTGATAAACCCAAAGACCCTAGTTTTGGGGATAAGAACTTACTATTTGACAAAAACTACTGGGAAAACTGGAATATAGTATGGCAAAAACTGGACATAGACCATTATGTAACCAAAATCAAATCAAAATGGGTGCACAATCTAGGTATAAAGGCTGATACTATAAGCAGTCTGGGAGAGCAAGGAATAGTTTACCTGTCATATTTATGGAGAAGGGAAGATTTCATGACCAAACAAGAGTTAGAGAGCATTATAAAATGCAAAATGGATAATTTTGTTTACACTAAATTGAAAAGTCTCTGTACAAATAAAGCCAATTTAACCAAGATTAAGAGGGAAGTGGAAAATTGAGAAAGAATTTTTACAACCAGTGTTTCTGATAAAGGCCTCATTTCTAAAATATACAGAGAATTGAGTCAAATCTATAAGAATACAAGTCATGCCTCAATTGATAAATGGTCAAAGAATATGAACAGGCAGTTTTCAGAGGATGAAATTAAAGATATCCATAAGTATATGAAAAAATGCTTTAAGTAACTATTGATTAGAGAAATGCAAATCAAAACAACTCTGAGGTACATCTCACCATTCAGATTGGCTAAGATGACAAAACAGGAAAATGATAAAGGCTGGAGAGGATGTGGAAAAATTGGAACACTAATGCATTGTTGGTGTAGTTGTAAACTGATCCAACTACTCTGGAGAGCAATCTGGAACTATGCCCAAAGGACTATAAATAAATGCATACCCTTTGACCCAGCAATACCACTTCTAGGGTTGTATCCCAAAGAGATCAAAGAAGTGGGAAGAGGACCCGTGTGCACAAAAAAATTTATAGCAGCTCTTTTTTGTGGTGGCAAAGAATTGGAAATCAAGGGGATGCCCATCAATTGTAGAGTGGTTGAATAAGTTGTGGTATATGAATGTAATGGTGCTATAAAAAATGAGGAGCATACAGACTTCATAATGACCTGGAGAGACTTATATAAACTGATGTTGAGTGAGAAGAGCAGAACCAGGAGAAATTTGTACATAATTACAGACACAACATATGTGTGATGACTAACTTTGATAGACTGGGCTCCTCTCAGCAATGTAAGGTTATAAGACAACTCCAAAAGACTCATGATGGAAAGAGATTGAAGCAAACTACTTGCTCTCTTTCTTGTTTTGTTTTGTTTCCTCTTTCCCATTATTCATTCCATTGGTTATAATCCCTCTTTACAACCTGACTAATGTTTAATGTGAAGGTATTTGTAGATCCTATATTTGATCACATGCTTCCATGGTGGGGGGGGGGGGAGAGGGAGAGGGAGAAAATTTGAAACTCAAGGGATTGTGGAACTGAATGTTGTAAACTAAAAGTAAATAAATTTTTAAAATCTCTCAGGACAGAAGTCAATTTTTTCTAGAATTTTCTTCATTATGATCCCCCCCCCCCTTTTTTTTAAACAAAGTCAGTCAATCAACAAGGACTTATAAAGTACTTACTGTGTGCCAAGTGCTAACCAGTTCTCTCAGGAAATATGTTTTCTTCATCCTTTTTCTCTCTATATCTCTTCAACGTGACAGAAAAAAAGTCTCATCAGAGTGACTGTTAATGACATTCTCAAGAATCTATTGCCTCTAAAATATATAGTAAATAACACAAAATTTATAATTGTGGTAGAGACTATTGAAGCTCATGTTATACATATGTTAGATATGCTACTGAAGATAATGCAAAAAAAATTAAAATCTGCATCACTATGGGGAAAAGAACAGGGGGTCAGGGAAAGAGTTCATATGGAAGCCTGAGAACATGTCATTGATTAAATCATTCATTCCTTATGGACTCCTGGGATCTTGTGTAGAGGTGATGGTGAAGACTTGAGGATGTGGACAGTAGTACTGTCTTAGTCAGTGGTTCAATAATCATCTTTAAACACATGATTTTTAGATCTATATATCCAGCCCTAATCTCTCTCCTAAGCTCGAGTCCTGCATTACCAAGTACATTTTACACATCATGAATTAGGTGCTCCAAATTAGATGCTGAGGCATCTCAAACTCAGCATCTCCAAAACAGAATTCATCATCTTTCCCCCAAACCCTCTGTTCTTTACTTTACCACCATCTTCCCAAGTCATGCAGGCTCACAACCTCACTGTCATTCCCAGCTCCTCACTTCCACTCCCCTTACATATGAAATCTAATGTCATTTTATCCTTATAGCATCTGTTATATACATCCTTTTTTCTCTTCTGGTGCTGCCACCATTCTGGTACAGGTTGCCTGGATCATTGACGAAGCTTTCTAATTGGTCTCTCTGACTTAAGTCTTTCCCCATTCTAATTAATTCATCTTCAACTGAGCTGCCAAAGTGTTCGGACCCTGTCACCTCCTTATTCGGTAAACTGCAGTAACTCCCTCTTACCTCTTGGATCAACATAAAA
>NW_027187380.1:11610746-11645746 GCF_028583685.1 Petaurus breviceps papuanus | reverse complement strand
AAATAACTGTCATTTGTCCCTGTAGGAGCTGGAGTGAGGGGTGGGAAACTAAGGATGGGTGGAATGAGGTGGCATGATCTGTCAATGGATGAAGAGCCTTTTTTCTTATGCCAGTGCTTGGGGTTAAAAGGTATTTGACTGAGGAAGAGAACTAGCTACTTTTTCTTTCTCAGGCTCCTATTCTTGTGCTGGCTCTGCCACTCATTCCCATTTTTGACTTTCAGACGTTACCATTGGGTTTGACATTCTCCTATGTCAACCTCCTCACTTTGCCTCTCAAAAGGGATGAGGTCTTTTTAAGCCTTGCTTGGGAGAGACAATGGAAGGAAGAGAAGTTGCCTGAGTGGGCTTCTTCACAGTTGTCTGACTATTGTTCACATATCAAATCTCTCTGAGAAAATTGCTTGCTCCTCTTATGTTTAGGACAGTCTGGATTCACTTAATTGTCTCTGCTTTTGTTGAGATATAATAGTATGTATCAATAAGATATCTTTTGTTCAGCTCCAGTTCCCAAATAATAACCCTAGTGATCAGACAGAGAATCTATTTCTCTCTCTTCCTCTGTTTGCCTGGCCAACAATAGCCTCCCTCTCACCTGCTGTTAATTCCCTAGGTACACAAACAATGACTGATATCTTAGAGAAACTGGTTTCTTTTTTTTAACTCATATGGCATATGTAGAAAGTAAACAGAATTTTAAAGAAATAAGGACTGAGTATATAGGTTTTGTGTCAGAGCCAAAGCCATAGAAAGAATAGGGAAGTGAGAACACAAATGATTTCATTCTTGGCATCGGGGACAGTGACAACCTCCATGCATCCACTCCCAGCTGATTCTGTACTGTTCAGTTAAAGTCTTTGTTCTTTGCATCTTGTTCCCAGTTTGGACAGCAGCAGCAGAAGCGGTGGTAGTGGTGGCGGTGGCGGCGACAGCAGCAGTGATAGGGAGACCTCCCAGTGTGGTCAGCTTCCCTTACCATGTGACCACCTGTGTCTCTTGATTCCCACTCAGCATGCTTGCCCATATCTAAATTTTCCTGAGATTTCATTTCTCTCTTCTCCCACAGGAGTGCTAAAGTGCCATCTTCTCAAAAGATTGTAACTCTCTATCCCCTAGGGATTCAAATGGATGGACAGTGAGGAATTTCTTTCTTCCAAAAGACATTTATTTCCAATGATTCCGTAGTTATTGGAAACAAAACAAAATAAAACAAAACCAACAACTAAAAACCTCCTTCCTGTTTTGGAGGAAAAGAAAGAAGTATTTATTAAACACCCACTATGTGTCACTGGGCTAAGTCCTTTACAAACGGTCTCATTTGCTCTTCACAACAACTCTGGGAGTCAGGTGTGATTATTATTCTCATATTACAGCTGAGGAAAGTGAGACAAACAGAAGTTAAGTGACTTGCTCAGGGTCGCAAAATAACAAATATCTGGGGCCAGCTTTGAACTCAGATCTTCCTGACTACAAGTTCAGCACTCCATCCACTTTTAGTGGCAACCACACTGACATACCCAGGATGGCTACTAGCACAGGTTCTTAGATTTGCTTTACTAGGAAAGATAGCTGTTCAGGGGGTCAGCAATCTTTTTAATTACATTCATTAGTTCAGAGCAAAAGTCAACACCCTGAACTTCAGAGAAAATCCAAACAAAGAAAATAGAGAAAATACAAGCAGAGTATTGCAAGTATTGAAGAGTACTACAAAAACCAAAAGACAGATCCAACTGTCTGACCAAGGCAATACATACATAGTTACCAGAGAGAGAAGCACCAACATCTGGGTTTTTCAAAGCCAGGGGGTTTCTTAATGGCTACCCAGGGTCTCATTTGGCCAAATCACAGAAATTCTTCCAATGAGTGAGCCCTAAAGCAAAATTTTATATATATATATATACACACACATATACACATACCCTTTTTTAGAGCCAGAGGGCATGATAATTCTCCTGACTCAGTGCCTAATTAGAAATTATCAAAAAGTGTGAAAGCCTTCCTACAAGCAACCCTCCCCTAAGCAAGCTTCCCTTAATGGGCTCCACATAAGGCCTATTTATGGGTGGGGAAGATCTTATATCCCATTAACATTACACCACTGAACCACCCAACTACCCCTAGCTTTGGTAAATACCTAGGTCTATAATAAACTAAGGGGTACTTCCCAGTGTTTGGTTAACTTAAATAGTTAAAATAGGGAAAAGAACATTTTTTCCATTGAGCCAATCACTAGTTATGAATTTTTTGGGGAATAATTGACTTATCAACATGCATTTATTAAACTCCTACTATGGGCCAGGTACGGGGTTAGATTCTGGGGATACAGAAGCAAAAATGAAGCAGTCTCTACCCTCAAGGAGTTCACAGTCTATTGGGAAGAGACAACATAAACACACACAAGTACACTCAAACACTCAAATGAATTCGTTATCTCATCCATTCAGGAGTTCCCTCCAGGATATGGATGGCAACTCATCCATATCTATCTATCCTTCTTGACTTCTGTCCTCATTCTCCCGAAAGTTTACTACAGGAGGTCTACCCAAAGTGCTGGAGGCTTATTTTCACTATACCTTTCCTTTTCCCTTTGTGTGATACTCATCTTTAATTCTCACTTGTAACACTATAATACCAACAGTAAAATGTTAGTGTTTAAAAATTTGGCCTTCCCTTTCATAGGAAGCTTGGGGTCAGTAAAAGAGCTTGGCAATTTCCTTTTTGGGGGGGATGGGGAGAGGGAGATGCCAAGAGGAAGAGCCTAGGAGTGTGTTGGGAGTGCGTTGACTACTCATAGGCTAGATGGGAGTGCATTGACTACTCATAGGCTAGATACCATTACTGATTGTCATGGAAGCTTTGACTTTATTCTGTTTCTGACCTGGACTGATCTGCCTCTCCTTAGGCAGCCTGGCACTTTGCAATTTCCCACCGGCATCTCAGCCTTCCCTCCTCTTCCTTTTCATCTCTGGGCCCAGCTCCCGGTCCATCTGTAATAACTACCCTAGATACACAAACAGTTGGACAAGCTCTATAGAGTGCCCTTCCAATTTCATATTGAAATCTGGGCAATAGATATTCTAATTGGCCTTTCCAAAAACCAAATTCATTTGAGGTATTAATAGATCTTTTCTAGAAGGTCAAGCTGTGCAGCTTGATGCAGTCAACATAGATCAACCACAGGATCGGAGTATTTGATGGCCCTCATCATCCTCAGTGAATCTCTCCTTGACCTGTACTCTGCACTGAATCTCTTCCACCACTATAGCAAATACCTTTGGTGAGCAAAGACACCTTCCAGTTTATTATCAGAGGGTTATTAGAGTTATTTCTGTTTTACATATGTATGTGTGTATGTGGATATATACACACATATATGTGCATATATTTGTTATATACATGCATGTACATATACATGTAGATAGTAGGTAACTCAGTGGAGTGCCAAGTCTAGAGTCAGGAGGACCTGAGTTCAAACTTGACCTCAGAGACTTACTAATTGTGTGACCACGGGCAAGTGACATTACCTTGTTTGTCTCAGTTTCCTCATCTATAAAATAAGCTGGGGAAGGAAATGGCAAACCACTCCAGTATCTTTGCCAAGAAAACCTCAAATGTGATCATGAAGAATCAGATATGACTAAAACAACTCAACAACAAAAAGTTGTTGTTGCTGTTGTTAATTAATAAGATAATAAACCAAGCTCTGCTTTGTAGCATTTGCAAATTTCTAAGCTGTAAATGCTCACGATGAAAATTAACAGTCTACTCTTTTAAGCCATATGCGGAGGCTCCAGCATACCTCTGTTTATGAATTTCAAAAGGTCAGAAGAGTGAATCACTCCAATTCATAAGTCTGGAAGTTGGAGTTGGAGTCAGTGCTGTTTTCTTTAGCCAACCCAGAATCAATGCCCCACAGAACCTTAGGGACTGAGTCCAGTGTTAGCTAAGATGAGAACTTTTCCCATAGCAGTGCCATAGCTGGACATGAATTTGGTGGGATCAGTGCTATATAGGAATTGTGCTAAGCCTGCCTACGTCAGATGAAGAAGATATGTCCCAAGGTGCTAGGAAAAGGTTTATGCTTCTGTCATTACTGTATATCTTATAAGTAAATATCCCTTTGTAAATATTAATTGATGTTAAATAAACCTCTGTCTTTAGTCAGTCTCTGGCACCTAACACTGAATATTCATTCAGCTGTTTAATTGGTTATTTTCTTAAGCAACATCTTGTAATTGTTATCAACACAGGTACTGATTGTACGTTGGCAGATTGACTCCTGGATATTTTGTGCATTTTAGAGTTATTTTAAGTGGGACTTCTCTGTTACTGCCTTTCAGATTTTGGCATTACTAGATAGAGATTTTGGTATTGATATGTTTAGAAGTGGTGTTGATTTTTGTGCATTTATTTTGTAAGCTTGAAATTTTTCAGAAACTTTTACTTGTCTTGATTAGCTTCTTTGCTAATTCTCTAGTTTTTTAAAGTAAATAATCAAATCATCAGCAAATAGGAATAGTTTTGTCTCCTTTTGCCTACCTTTGTGCCTTTTCATTTCATTTCATTTTATTTTTTTGCTTTATTTTGGAGGGCAGTTGGGGTTAAGTGCCTTTTCATTTTATTTTACTATTCTTGCTAGCATTTCTATAACTATATCAGATAGTCGTGGAGAAAGAGGGCATCCTTGTTTGATATCTCTTACAAAAGTTTCTAATGCTTCTCTGCTAGCTTTTACTTTAGACACTTTTTATCCTATTTTTAAAAATAATATTTTCTCCCAATTGCATGTAAAAACAATTTTTAAAATTCATTTTTATTTCTTAAAATTTAGTATTTTATGCCCCCAATTATATGTGAAAAACACATTTTTTACATTCATTTAAAAATTTTTTTGTTTCAAATTCTCTCCCTCTCTCCTCCCCTCCTCTTTCATTGAGAAAGCTAGCAATTTGATATAGGTTATATATGTGCAGTCAGGCAAAACATATTTCTGCTAGTCATATCATTCATTTAAAAAAAGCTTTTCAGTTCTAAAGTCTCTCCCTCCCTTTCTTGAGACGGCAAGCAATCTGATATAAGTTATACATGTACAATTATGTAAAACATATTTCCATATTAGTCATTTTGTGGAATAAAATGCAAACCAAAAAAAGAGAGAGAAAAATAATGTTTTGCTTTGTTTTCATACTCCACCAGTTCTTTCTCTCTTGGTGGATAGCATTTTTCATCATAAATCCTTTGGGATTGTCTTAGGTCATTGTATTGCAAAGGGTAGCTAAGTCATTCATAGTTGTTCATTGTACAATATTGCTGTTACCGTGTAATGTTCTCCTTTATACCTACACTTTTAGCATCTATGAGAGTTGTATTTTGTCAAAAGCTTTCTTTGCATCTCTTGATATGATCATATAGTTTTGGAAGGTTTTGTTTTTAATATTTATGTTAATTGTTTTCCTTATGTTGAGTCATCCTTGTATCTCTGTTGTTAATGCAACTTGGTCATAGTTTTTGAAAATAAATTACTGTGATCTTTTTGTTGGGATTTTATTTAAAAATTTTGAATAAATATTCAATATCAGTCTAAAAATCTCTTTCTTTGCTTTATTCTTCCTTAGTTTTAGAAATCAGACTATATTTGTTTTATTAAAGGATTTTGGTAAAGGGCTTTCTTTTTCAGTTTTTGGGAATAATTTGTGTAGCCTAGGCATTAATTAAGGAAAAATGTTTGATAGAATTCTCTTCTGAATCCATTTGGAGGGATTTTTTTTTCTTTCTACCTTTGATGGTTCCTTGTTTTAAGACCAAATTCTATTCCTTGACCCTACGTGTAATTATTCTCCTTCCCCTGCAGGGGTGGGGGACCTGTGGCCTTGAGACCACATGTGGTTTTCTAGATTCAAATTTTATAGAAATTTTACAGAAAATTTGGATTCAGTCAAAAGACCACTTAAGAACTAGAAAGCCACATGTGTCCTCAAGGCCTCAGATTCCCCACCTCTAGGTTATGGCATCTTTTCTCTGGGTACATTCTTCTGTTTGCCAGCTACCCCTAGGAGTTAGCTTTTTCCTTCTATTGGAAGCAAGATGTTACCTGAGACATAGTGCTCTTTTGTCAGAGAATTTGTTTTTCTTGACCATGTGTATTTGTTTATTTGTTACTAGGGCTTTTTCTTCCTTCCTTCCTTCCTTCCTTCCTTCCTTCCTTCCTTCCTTCCTTCCTTCCTTCCTTCTTCCTTCCCTCCCTTTCTCTCTCTTTCTTTTTAAGCAAGCTATTTGGTGTTAAGTGACTTGCCCAAGGTCACACAGCTAATAAATGTCTATCTTCTGAAGTAAAATTTGAACTCAGATCCTCCTGAGTCCAGGGCCTGTGCTCTATTCACTGCACCATCTATCTGCCCCATCTTTCTTCCTTTTTTTTCATTTTTCAAATGCTTTATTAACTTCTGATTTACATCATTCATTTCCGCCAGATTTTGAGTTACAAATTTTCTCCCTGTTTTTCCCCTACCCACTGCCCCAAAATAGCAGTCCCACAGGATCCCCTCCTCCAATCTGCTCTCTCCCATATTTTCTCCCATACCCACTTCGACTTTTCCAGTAGGGCATGGTGGATCTCTATGCCCCAGTGTGTGTATATCTTATTTCCCAATTACATGTAAAATAATATTAATAATATTATATATATATATATATATATTTAAACATTTGATCTTAAAACTTTGAATTGGAGATTCATTCCCTTCCTCCCTTGTCACCCACCCTTACTGGGAAGATAAGCAGTTCAGTATAGGTTGTACATGTGTAGCTAATGCAAAACATTAACATAGTAGATATATTGTAAAAGACTGACTATATTTCCCTCCCTCCTATCCCACCTCCCACTTGTTCTATTCTCTACTTTGATCCCATCCCTTTTCAAAAGTGAGTGCTTCCAACTTCCCTCCCCACCCCAGCCTGCCCTCCCTTCCATCATCACCCCTCTCATTCCCTCCCCCCTCCACTCTCCTGGAGGGTGAGACACCCTATTTAGTGTATATTTCATTCCCTCCCTGAGCCAAATACAATGAGAGTAAGGTTGACCCATTCCCTTTTGCTTTCCTATTCTTCCCCTCCATTGTAACCATTTTCCCTTGCCTCTTCTATATGAGATAGTTTACTCCATTCTGTCTCTCCCTATCTCCTCTCATTATATTCCTCTCTCACCTATTTATTTCACCTTTTAAGTATCATCCCTTCCTATTAAATTGGTCCTGTACCCTCTATCTATGTATACCTGTATACATATATATATACACATTCACATATTCATACACCTGTATACCCTCTGCTATAGACATATACATACATTTCTATTTCCTTCAACTATTTTCATATTGAGAAAAGTTTCATCAGGTACAATTATCGTTTTTCCATGTAGGAATGTTAATAGTTCAACTTTGATAAGTTCCTTATGATTTCTTTTCCCTATTTACCTTCTCATGCTTCTCTTGATTCTTGTATCTGAATGTCAAATTTTCTATTCAACTCTGTTTTTTTCAGCAAGAATGCTTGAAAGTCCTTTATTCTACTGAATGACCATATTTTCCCCTGAAACATGATTCTCAGTTTTGCTGGGTAGGTGACTCTTGGTTTTAATCCCAGCTCCTTTGCCCTCCGGAATATCATATTCCAAGCCCTTCAATCCCTCAGTGTAGAAGCTGCCAGATCCTGAGTTATCCTGATTGTGTTTCCACAATATTCAAATTGTTTCTTCCTGGCTGCTTGTAATATTCTCTCCTTGATCTGGGAATTCTGAAACCTGACTATAATATTCTTGGAGTTTTCTTTTTTGGGATCTTTTTCAGGAGGTGATCGGTGGATTCTTTCAACCTCGATTTTGCCCTCTGGTTCTAAAACATTAGGGCAATTTTCCTTAAGAATTTCTTGGAGGATGATTTCTAGGTTCTTTCTTTGATCATGGCTTTCAGGTTGTCCAATAATTTTTAAATGATCTCTCCTGGATCTATTTTCCAGGTCAGTGGTTTTTTCCAATGAGATATTTCACATTGCCTTCTATTCTTTCATTTGTTTGGATCTGTTTAACAGCATCTTGATTTCTCATAAAGTCATTAGCTTCCATTTGCTCCAGTCTAATTCTGAAGGAATGATTCTCCTCAGTGAGCTTTTGAGATTCTTTTTCCATCTGGCAAATTTGGCTTTTTAAGGCATTTTTCTCCTCATTGCCTTTTTGAGCCTCTTTTGCCATTTGAGTTAGTCTGTTTTTTAAGGTGTTATTTTCCTCAGTCAGGCTGTTGACTCTCATTCCATAATTTTCTTGCATTGTTCTCATTTCTCTTCCCAATTTTTCCTCCACTTCTCTTATCTGCTTCTTAAGGTCTTCTATGGCCTGTAACAAGCTTGTATTTTCCTTTGAAGCTTTTGGTGCAGGAGTTCTGACTTCACTGTCTTCCTCCTGTTGCATGCTTTGATCCTTTTTGTCCCCAAAATAGGAGTGTAATGTTGGAATCTTCTGTCTGCTTTGTTTCCTTTGCCTGGTCATGTTGCCCCTTAGTCACTTAACCCCTGGGCTTTTTGCTACAATAGGATTCTACCACCAGACAGGGGAGCTTCGTTTCAAATGCTAGGGTTTTCTCAGCTGCCGGAGGTATTAGTTGGGTGCCCTCTCTGAAGCCTCCACATGCTCTGGCAACCTGGTCACACATCCCAGGACCTCCACCCTAGACCGCAATCCCGATCTAAGCAGGTTAAAGGAAGAGCGATTACCACTGAGACTGGTCGCTTGGTCTCCCTCCACTCTGCAGGCCAGGAGCTGAAGCTGCCACCTGGTGGTGGCTGTGCTGCAGCCCTCAGCGGCTTCTTGGCCTGGGGCCCAAAGCTGATGCACTCCCACTTACTGGGTCCCAAAGTCCACACTGCACTGACCTCTCACTTTGTCCTTAGCATCTATGTGTTGATAAATCTGGAAAAGGCCACAGCTGCTGCTGATCTGGAGTCCCTCCAGCTGGTGGTTGGTCAAGCCCACCCTGGGGCTAAAACCTCTGGCTCCCAAGGGGCTATGGTTGGCCCCCAGAGCGCTGCACTGGCCGATTGCTGCTGGCCTGCTGGGCTGTCCTCAGCGGGAGGTTAGCTTCTCTGTGTCATCTTATGGGTTCTGTAGCTCCAAAGTTTGTTCAGAGTCCCCTTTACGTGAATTGGAGGTGGTAGGCGCCGGAGCCGCGGGGAGGTCCTGTTCCCACTCCGCCCCCTGCCGCACGTGAGCTTCTTTAGGGGTGCTGATCTCTCCTTGCATGTGTGTTCTTCTTCTCCCAAGTGCTTTTCTTTGGGGTCCCCTCCACCTCCTCTTTATTACCCCAGTTTCAGTCCCTGCTTTGCTGCTGCCTCTCCCGTTCTCCTGCAGCCTCTCTTCTTGTCACGACACCGGAGGAGCCTTATTTGTTCACCCATCCACTTGATAAGGTGTAATGCCAGTATAAGATTTACGGTGCCCACAGTCACAATAAAAACCATGACATTTGATTGCAAAATATAACAAACTCTCCATATAGAGGACAGAACTAAACTTCTTTTTTCAGTTTTCAATTTATTCATTTTTAGTTTTTAACATTTATTTCCATAAGATTTTGAGTTACAAATCCCCCCCCCCCAAATAGCAAGCCTACCGAATACCCCTTTCCCCAATCTGCTCTCTCTTATGTCCTCCCCCATTCTGCCCTAACTTTCTAATAGGGCAAGATGGATTTCTATACCCTAGAACCTGTATATCCTAGTCTCATGTAGTAAATAATTTTTTAAACACTTTTTTTAAAACTTTGAGTTCCAGATTCCTTTCTTCCCTCCTCACTCACCCCCACTGGAAACACAAGCAATTCAATTTGGGTTGTACATGTGTAGTTACACAAAACATTTCCATAGTAGTTATGTTGTGAAAACCTAACTATATTTCCCTTCATCCTATCCAACCCCCTATTTATTCTATATTCTCCTTTGACCCTTTCCCTTTTCAAAAATGTTTGCTTCTAACTACCCTCTCCCCCAATCTGCCCCCCCTTCTATCATCCCCCCCTTACCCGTGTGTGATAGTAATGGCAATTAAAGATTCCCCTGTATTGGCTTGGTTTTCAAATTGATTGTGTTAAAGCCCAGAGTTTGTTAATCCCACCTGTGGGATGGGCTTGTTGATGTGAAAAGAAAGTCCTGAACTGGGAGGAGCTGGTGATGTAGATTTGGAGAGACACTAGAGAGAGGCGGAAGATCTTTTTGGAAGCAGCACCTCGTGGAGAGAGAGAGACTAAGAGAATTGCTGGTGGCCGCTTTGAATTGCCCTGGACTTTTGAGACCTGCCCCCTGAGCTGCCAAGGACTGAGGAGACATGGCTGTTTTGCTGGTACTTTGTCTGTCTGTTTTGATGTTATTTTGCCAGATTTGTCCACTGGTGAAAGACAGTCCTTTTGTTGAAGAAGTCCTGGAACCTGGCTGTTCGCTAAGAAGCCCTGAGACTGTCCTGCAGACAGAGAGTGAATACTGTCCACTGGTGAGGGACAGTACTGTTGTTGCAGGGGTCTGGAGACTGTCCTGCAGACAGAGTGAATACTGTCCACTGGTGAAGGACAGTGCTGTTGTTGCAGGGGTCTGGGAGCCTTTCTGTTGGTTCAGAAGTCCTGAAGAAGGATTTTCTTGTTGTATGTTTACAGAAATCCTGGGAGAGGGCTTTGCTAATGTGTTCAGGGGTTCTAGGACTGTTCTACAGACAGAGGATAAATTCATGAAGGGACTGGCAATGTATCTTATGGCCTTGCTAAGCCTTGTCTCTCCAGGAACTAAGATTGCTGAGAACTTGCCTCGCGTCAAGATGAAGAAAAGACCTCCATTTGGGTATTAAGTGCTGTGTTTAAACTTGATGTAACTCTGGGGTAGATTCAATTGTGATCCAGGGGTGGGGAACTTTTGACCTTATGTTTGGAAACTAATCTCCATTTGAGAAGAGGGGCTTTGTGGTGGACTTAATTAAGGTATAGCCTAGGGGTGGAGAAGTATTTAGAACTGAGACTTTGTAATTGATTGAATGATTGGAAGGTCCTGGGGTGGGGTAGTACTTGGAGATTATTTAATCACGCTTAGTAAATGCTGTATTTTGAATGATGTCATGTTTTGATCTTCTCTGTTCTTGGTTTGTCACTGAATAAAATAGAGAGCACCTATGCTGGTATTTTGAACCTGGGAAGTTGCCTTCTTTTGGCATTACATTACACCGTTTCCCCCCCTACTTTCCTGTAGGGTAAGATACCCAATTGAATGTGTATGTTATTCCCTCCTTAAGCAAAATTCAATGAGAGTAAGGTTGACCCATTCCCTTTCACCTTCTTGCTCTTCCCCCTCCATTGTAACACTGTTCTCTTGCCTCTTTTATATGAGATAATTTACCCTAATCTATCTCTTCCTTCTCCTTCTCACAATATATTCCTCTCTCACCTCTTAATTTTATTTTTCAGATATCATCCCTCCATATTCAATTCATCCTGTGCCCTCTATGTATACAAATATGCACACACTCACATATATATTTATACACACATAACACCCTCCTATACATACATATATATGTATGTATACATATACATATATATATATATATTCCCTTCAACTATCCTTATACTGAGAAGAGTCTCATGAGTTACAATTATTGTTTTTCCATGTAGGAATGTAAATGGTTCAACTTTAATAGGTTCCTTATGATTTCTTTTTCCTATTTACCTTCTCATGCTTCTCTTACTTCTTATATTTCAAAGTCAAATTTTCTATTCAGCTCTGGTTTTTTCATTCTGAATGCTTGAAAATCCTCTATTTCATTGAATGAGCATATTTTCTCCTGAAGCATTATACTCAGTTTTTCTGGGTAGGTGATTCTTGATTTTAATCCTAGCTCCTTTGATCTCTGGAATATAATATTCCAAGGCCTTCAGTCCCTTAATGTAGAAGCTGCTAGGTCTTGTGTTATCTTGATTGTGTTTCCACAATACTCAAATTGTTTCTTCCTGACTGCTTGCAGTATTTTCTCCTTGACCTGGGAACTCTGCAGTTTGGCTATAATATTCCTAGGAGTTTTCTTTTTGGGATCTTTTTCAAGAGGTGATAGGTAGATTCTTTCAATCTCTATTTTGCTCTCTGGTTCTCATCAGGGCAATTTTCCTTGAGAATTTCTTGAAGGATGATTTCTAGGTTCTTTTTTTTTTGATCATAGCTTTCAGGTAGTCCAATAATTTTTAAATTATCTCTCCTGGATCTATTTTCCAGTTCACTGGTTTTCCCAATGAGATATTTCATATTACCTTCTATTTTTTCTTTTTTTTTTTTTTGGCTCTGTTTTACAGTGTCTTGATTTCTCATAAAGTCATTAGCTTCCAGTTGCTCCAATCTAATTTTGAAGGAATTATTCTCCAGTGAATTTTTGAAATTCCTTTTCCATCCGGCAAATTCAGCTTTTTTTGGAGGTCAGTTGGGGTTAAGCGACTTGCCCAAGGTCACATGGCTAGTAAGTGTTAAGTGTCTGAGGCTGGATTTGAACTCAGGTCCTCCTGACTTCAGGGCCACTGCTCTATTCACTGCACCACCTAGCCATTCCCAAATTCAGCTTTTTAAGGCATTCTTCTCTTTACTGTCTTTTTGGGCCTCTTTGCCATTTGAGTTAGTCTATTTTTTAAGGTGTTATTTTCGTCAGTATTTTTTTGGGTCTTCTTTAGCAGGTAGTTGACTCTGCTTTTCATGATTTTCTTGCATTCATTCTCATTTCTCTTCCCAGTTTTCCCTCCATTTCTCTTATTTGATTTTCAAAATCCTTTTTGAGCTCCTCCATGGCCTGTAACCAATTCATATTTTTCTTTACAGGCCTCACAAGCTCTGGCATATTGGCCACAAACCCCACTACCACTACCCAAGACCAGGATACAGATCTAAGCAGGTCAAAGCAAGAACAATTAACCTCTGAATGGTTGCTTGGTCCTCTTACTATATGCAGGCCAGGATCTCTGGAGGCAGCCATGTGGCAGCAGCTATAGCCACTGCAGCCCCACCACTTCTCGCCCTGAGGGCAGGGGCCAGACCACATTCTTTCTTCAACAGGTTCCAACAGAGTTCCCCACTGACCTTTTGCTTTCTCTTTGGCGTTTATGAGTTGAGAAGTCTGGAAACTGCCACACCTGCTAGTGATTCACTCTCCTAAAGTCTGCTCAGGCTGATTTGTGCCATTGGTCAGAGTCACCCCAGGGCTGGAACCATGGGGCTCAGTGGGACTGTGCTCAACTCCCAGCTTGGTGCGATAGACGCTTCCTGTCGTCCTGCCAGGCTGCCTTCAGTGGGAGATTTGTTTTTCTCTTTCACTTTGTGGTTTCTGTAGCTCTAAAATTTGTTTAGTATCTTTTTTTTTTTTACAGATATTGGAAGTGGTTGGAGTGGGAGCTCACAACAGATTCATGCTTTTACTCCACCATCTTGGCTCCCAAACATTTATTTAAATAACAGAAAACTGAATTCCAAAACCAGTAAGCTGATTCCATCATTATACCAAAGATATTCAGAAGCCATAATAACACTGAGAGCCACAGCATACTTCAGCCTTCCCACAAACCAATACAAGATCAATATTTACTCACAAACCTCTCTCTCTTCTTGCCTGAGCACCTCTCTCTCCCACTGTCTCTCTGTCTCTGGTTCTCAGATTCCTATGGGATCTGCTTCCCTTCAGCAAACTCCTCCACCCCAGGCTCCATGTGACTACATTCAGCCTATTAGGGGGCAGGGAAGATCTTCAAATTCCCATTCCCATTATATAAGGATATAAAATCCATTCTTGAATATCTGAAACCTCTACTTTCTCCATTTATACATCCTCCCACCCTGTAACTGTGTCTGACAAAATACCCTGGTTCATTTGAAGGGAGATTGTGTGATTTAATTCTGTTCCTTCATTTTCACACCTGTTTCTTTAAATTCCTTAAATCTTTGTCCCCTTATGTACTTTTTAATCTCTACAATTTTTAATTGTTACAGTTGCTGTTGTTTTTTGTACACAGATCAGTCTTCCTCTCTTTTAAAACTAACTTCTAAACATGGTGTAATTGATTTTAATTTTTATTCTTTCCTTGGCAGTTGTACTTAATTACTTTTTTTGTATTTCAATTGTTTATGCTGTTTGCAAATGGAATCTTCTGTGCATCAGTTTTGGGGGGCAGGAATCCCTCCAACATCTCTTATGATGAACAACCATAATTTTTTTGTTGATTAGGCTCTGGTTTGTAGGATGTCATTTTGGGCTGCATCCAGAGCTCCTTGGTTTTTCAGGATATATTATTCCATTTCCTTCTGTAGTTTCTAGTAGTTAAGGAATAATCTTGTGATATCCAAATTTTTTAAATTTATTTTTTGAACATGGAGTGTGTGTGTGTGTGTGTGTGTGTGAAAACTATGCATTTACTGACATGACATGAAAATCAGGACTTTCAAGCCAGGTTGGCTTGCTGCCCCACTTCACCTTAGCTCCAAGGTTACCTTGACCTCCAGGGCCTCCAGTCCCTGAAATTGAGGACAAATGGGACAGAATAGAAGCAGATAGCTCCAGTCCCATTTCTTGGAGCCAGGATAAGAGAGAGGAAGCAGAGTGAGGAGAAGACTTCCTTTCACACCAGTTTAATTCCTGAAATCCACTCTGGGTGCACCAGATAGCTGATGAAGAGAGCAGTAGAAAGAGGATGGGGGAGAAAAAGATAGCCAAAAAGGACTGATCCACTCCATCTCCCCACTTTTTTTTTGGAGGGCAGTTGGGGTTAAGTAACTTGCCCAAAGTTACACAGCTAGTTTTTTTGTGTGGGTGTTGTGTCTGAGGCTGGAACTGAACTTGGGTCCTCCTGACTCTGGGGCTGGTGCTTTACTCACTGCACCACCTAGCCATCCCCCCATCTCGCCACTTTTAAAGACTCAACAGATGCTACCCTCACCCATGTGGTAGAGGACACAGTGGGCTCTGTGTTGGGCAAACTGGGCATGCTCTAAAGCCCCTCAAGGGTGGGCATACCCAGAGAAACCCAGCTTACACATAGTCCTTTAAGGCAGTTCCTTAAGGTTTGTAAAGGCCCTTATAAGTACAAAAAAGCCTTTACTCTGCATTTGCTTGCCATGTTGGTCCTGGTCATGTTATCCAGTGGGACTTTTGAAAGAGAAGATGTGGATGGGACTTTGCAGAATTTGCTTTTTCTTTGTCTGGTGGAGTGTGCCAATTTATCTACAGGAAGGAATGCAAAGGAGACTACACCTAGACTAACCCGGGAAGGCACCTCTAGGATAGTCTACCCAAAACTACTCTGTAGAAGTAGCTAACAGTCAGATTGCCCTGCATGCATCTGGAAGCCAGTCAACTGCTCCAGAAACTTAAAGAATGTCCAGTTAGCTGGAAAATGGTTGGTGAAGGACCTTTGACCAACTGAAACTGAGACTCCTTGGTAGCATATTTCTACAAATGATCTTTGGGTATGCTTATTCCCCTGGTAAAAGGCAGGGACAGAGTTGAAAATTTAATCTTAGTAGGAGTACTTTGCTCTGCTGCTTTGGAGTTTACCATTACTTTTTTTTTTTTTACCATTACTTTTTATTTTCATTTTTCATTATAGTAAATGCATTTAGCCAAAAGCTAAATAAATAATTCAGGTAGGTGGGGGGGCATGAACCAAGAGAGTTATGAGTTATTTTTCGGAAGTAACCCATTCTCCTAGACTCTGAACAAAGAACCTGGGGTACTAAGTAAGTAAGTAAGGCTGTTTTTTTTTTACCCAATATCCAATTGAACAGGTCCAGTCAAAGTGAACTGACATAGTTCAAGCTTTGATTGCCACCTCGTGGTTTGCTTAGCTACAATAGTCCTGATACTCCAAGCTCCTTTAATCAACAATGCTCACCTGGGATGCAAATGCTACTATGTAGAAACCAAAGGATTCCATATCCAGCCTCAGTGTGACGTGTTGTAGGAAACAAGCACTGCACATACATTATCTCACCTGATCCCTACAATAGCCAACAACACGAGGTAAGCAATATAGTTTTTTTGTTGTTGTTCAGTCATCTCAGATCCTTCATGATCCCATTTAGGATTTTTTTTTTTTTGCCTTTTGGAGGGCAATTGGGGTTAAGTAACTTGCCCAAGGTTACACGGCTAGGTTTTTTTGTGTGTATGTGTTAAGTGTCTGAGGCCGGATCCGAACCCAGGTCCTCCTGACTCTGGGGCCGGCGCTTTACTCACTGTGCCACCTAGCCACCCCCATTTACGATTTTCTTAGCAAAGATAATGGAGTGGTTTGCCATTTCCTTTTCCAGCTCATTTTACTGATGAGGAAACAGGCAAACAGGGTGAAGTGACTTGCCCAGGGTCCCATAGCTAGTCAAGTGCCCGAGGCCAGATTTGAACTCAGGAACATGAGTCTTCCTTGACTGCAGGCCTGTCATTCTATCCATTGTGCCACCTGGCTGTCCCAGCACAATCAACAGATGAGGAAACTGAGGCTCAGGTCAATTAAGTGGCTTTGCCCATGATCACAGTTAAGTGCCAAACATGAGAACTGAACCTAGGTCTCCCCTGACTCCTGGCCCAGTATTCTTTCCACTATTGCACACTGCCCCTCAATACTTTAAAAGTTACAAGGTATTTTCCTTATAGCTACTTTACAAGGTAGGTCGTATAAATATTATTATTTTCATTTTGCAGATGAGGACACTAAGGCACAGATTTTCCCATTGTTATACAGCTTGTAAGAGTCAGAGCCTAGATTTGAACCTCCATCTGGTTGACTTCAGGCCCCATTCTCTTTCCATCATGTTATATTTTCTTTGTTAGCATCAAAAAAGTTAAAAAAGAAATTAAACGGTAAGAGGATGCATTAGCCCAAAGAAATGACTCTAAGGTGGGGAATTTGGTTTGGGAGTGGTAGGTTGGAAGATATTGGTCCTTCTCAAGTGACCATATGGGGAGTAGGTAGACTCTACTTTCCGTCCCATCTCCAGAGGATGCCCAGAGACACACCAGAATTCTGCAGATGCAAACCCTAGGGAGCCACAAGAGGGCCTCAGGCACCATCCTAGAACTCTCAAATGGTACCCAAGGAGTTAAGATATGAATACTGTTTCCTAGACCTTAGGGACTCAGAATAGAGACAGACAGACTAACACAGTTGAGGCAGAGTGAAGTTAGAAAGAAGAGGGAAGGGGAAAGGAAGAAACCTAAAGAAAAATAGTAAAGCCAGCAGAGGGAGGGGAGAAAGTCATAGAATGTAAGAAGTGGGAGGAGCCTTGGAAATTTATATAGCTCAAACCTTTAACTTTACAGACAAGATGAAAAAAAGGGTGGGGAGGAGGGGGGAGAGGAAGAACGGAGAAAGAAGAGAAAAAGAAGGAAGGGAGGAGAGGACAGAAAAAGAAAGAAGATGAGAAAGAGGCAGTAGGATGAAGAAAAAAATTATGTGTGTGGGAGAGGAGAGAGAGAAGGAAGAAGAGGACAGAGAAGGGAGGAGAGAGAGAAAGAGGGAGAAGAGAGAAAAAAGTAAAAGGCAAACTGGAGAAAGAGAAAGCAATAGGGAAAGGAGAAAGAAGTGAGAGGGAGAAGGAAGGGAAAAGAAAGGAGTGAGTGATAAACAGAGAAAAGAGATGAGGTTAAGCAGGAAGACATGGGAAGTAAGAGAAATAAAGGGGACAAAAATGCAGAGAAAGTCATTGGAGAAGAGACAAGAAACTGGGAAGAGATAAGGAGAGAAAAAAGGGTGTCTGTGTGTGTGTGTGTGTGGTAGGGTATTAAGGGGCAGAGGAATGGGGTGGGGGAAGGGAGAGCTTCCTGAGGCACTACATCTGTGAAACCAGACTGAAAACATCTTTGCTTTGGACCAACTTAAAGGTGTTTGTTTGTTACCCAGTATTTAATCTTTTTCTGAGCTTCTTTTCTTGTGCCCCCTGTACCACACCTTCCCCTTTCCAACCTTCCTCAGGCCCATTTCCCTAAAATGATCCTGGAAATTAATGTATTGTTCTCACCCTCCTCACATCCTTCATTCCTTAGAAAGGATGGGTTTGGGGGGAGATGTTGTAAAAGGGGGGGGTGCTGGGCAGAGAGTGCCAGGCAGAGGAGGTGGTTAGGACAGACCCGCAATGATGTCATGCTTCTGGCACCAGCCACATTTTTGGTTCTGGGACTCCTAGCAACCAAGAATGCTGCTTCCAGCAGGGAGCTGCCCTTTTCAGAGGACAATGTCTGGTCAGTGCTTACTTGGTCATCAGCTCCTGGCTTTGCTAGCTGTTGTTTGTAAAACTCTGAGCAGAGAGCCAGATTAGCCAGCTTCAACGTTGCACTCCTCTCCAGCCACTAAGCAGTTGACCTGCCTGCTCAGAGAGAGGAGACTTGGGCCCTTGGGAGGTAGGTAGTGTGTGATGAGAAGCCCTCCTGGGCAGGACAGGGCAGAAAGAAAAGAAAAGTCCTTCCATATCGTAGTGCCCAAGGCTTGGAATCAGGCCAAGCTAGGCCTGGAGATGCCTGGTCCCAGGGCAGGAAGAAGCAGGACATGAGCAAAGTCCCCATCAAAATCTCACCCTGGTCCCGTTAGATAAGGAAGATGAATAATCAGGAAGCCTCTTTTCCCCTCCCCCTTTCCCTTCTTCCTCAGGTCCTTCTGCTCCCTCTGCCAAACCCTGAAATGAGGGAAGCCATGGGGACATCTGTCTCTGGGGAGCCCCTGGAACAATAAATCAGTATTTTCCCGGAACATGCCTTGCCCATGGGACCTATGGGATTCTTTGCAGACAGTTCCCTGGTGACTCCTGGAGGGTGGGAAGAAGGTGAGGGGCAGTAAAAGTAGAATATAAAAAAATTCCTACAGTAACACTGATAGCATGGGAGGGTAGCAGGGAGTGTCCCCAAAATACAGAAGTAGGAGCAAATAGTCTACAAAGATCTCTGGGTTTTGTTTTGTTTTCTTTCAAACCAGCCTGACCTTTCCCCATTTTCTCTATGCCCTAGTCTATGTTAAGACTCATCTATGCCCCAAGCACAAACCTCTCCTCTTGCGGGTTACTTCTTTCTGGAGGGAGTTCAATCTGTTACACCCCTTCCTTAGACTCTACTTTTGGAAACTTCTTTGTCTGAATTCTTTCATTTTCATAGCCAGAGTGGTTCCCTCATTGCTCAGACAGACCTGGGAAATCAATCAGACTCTCCCTAGTGAGACTACTTCTTTTTATAAAACACCCAAACTGACTTGACCCTGGAGCATCTTGAGCTTCCCTGATATATGGAGTGAAGATGGACACAGGAATGCCTTTGGAAGGTTGGCTTAATGATATTCCAAGTCCTAGGAGAAACTTCTTGCAAGACCGTTGTGGTCTCCCTTTTTATTCAAATCCATTCCCCATTCATGCGCTAAAGCAATGAATTTTCCTAAAGCATTTTTTTTTCCTTAGCATTTTCCTTAAAGTACAGGTCTTCTATGTCCCCCCACTCAATAAACTGCAGTGGTTCCCTATTGCCTCCAGGATCAAATCCAAAATACTCTGTTTGGCATTCAAAGTCCTTCCAAAACCTTATCCTCTCCTACCTTTCCTGTCTTCTTACATCTTACTCCCTAACATGTATTCTTCGATCCAGTGACACTGGCCTTCCAGCTGTTCCATGAGCAGGACACTCCACCTCTTTGCTCTGGACAGTTTCTCTGGCTATTGTCCATGCCTGAAACATTCTTCCTCCTCTGCTCTGACTACTGACCTCCCTGGTTTCCTTTAAGTCCCAAATAAAGTCCTGTCTTACTAGAAGCCTTTCCTAACCCCTCTTAATTTCAGTGCCTTCCCTCTGTTAATTATTTCCTGTTTATCTTATATAGCTTGCTTTGCATGTATTTGTTTGGATGTTATTGTTCCCGTTAGACTGTAAGTTCCTTGAGGGCAGGACCTGTCTTTTGTCTTTTTAAAAAAATCCCCAGTACTTAGCAAAGTGTCTGGTACATAGTAGGCACTTAATGTTTGTTGATTCAATTATTTAAAATTCAATTTTATTTATATTCAGTTCCAAATTCTGTCCTTCCCCCACCCAGTCCTAGGGATATGTGTGTATGTATGTATGTGTGCATATGTATGCATATATATTAGTGTTGGTGTGTCTATTGTGGGGTAGCTAGGTGGTACAGTGAACAAACATAGTACTGAACTTGGAATCAGGAAAACTAGAGTTCAAATTCTCCCTCACATACTTAGAGGCAATGAACATAGAACATTACTAGCTATGTGACCCTGGGCATGTCACTTAACCTCTGCCTGCTTCATTTTCCTCATCTCTAAAAATGGGGATCATAATAGCATCTTCTTTCCAGGGTCATCATGAGGATCAAAGGAGATCATACTTATAAAGTACTCAGCAAACCTGAAAGTACCATATAAATGTTATCTATTATTACTATTATTATCACTATTAAATTTCTAAAAGACAGTGACCAGCTTGTGTGATTTTCCTTGCTCATTTTTAGTACCATGCAGCAGAAGTAGAGACCTTTGGATCTAATGAAGCCAGCCGTGTAAGTGATAAGAGAGATCTCTTGAATTTCATTAGTCTTTTAATTTTGTTGTTGTTCGGTTGTTTTCAGTCACGTCAGACTCTTCATGATCCCATTTGGGGTTTTCTTGGCAGAGATACTAGAATGGTTTGCCATTTCCTTCTTCAGCTCATTTTACAGATAGAGAGGGGTTAAGTAACTTGCCCAGGGTCACAGAGGGAATAACTGTCTGAGTCAGGAAGATGAATCCTCCTGACTCCAGTCCTGGCTTTCTGTGCACTATGGCGCCACCTAGCTGCCCTAGAGTCTTACTCAAGCTTTCAAAAACAGTGATGACAAAGGGGGCGGTAGCTTTATCACCCCTTTCCCTGGACATGGAGCTCCTAGTTCAATGCAACTCAAAGGAATCTCTCCTTGATTTCCTGTAGGGGAGGGAAGACCTTCCCAAAAGCAGGTGGGATAGATTCCCCACTTGCTGGGCCTCTAACCAGCATATGAATAGGTCACATTTCTTTAGTGTTTAGGGTTTACTGAGTAAAATTTCACTTGTAAAACACAGTGAAGTAAGTAGTAGAAGTATCATTATCCCTGTTTTATAGATTGGGAAACAGTCTCAGAGAAGTTCAGTGTTCTGTGTCACACAGCTAGTGAGTGCTGAGGCATTAGCCAGGTTTCTCCTGACTCTAACATGCTTTCTACCAGGCTGCCATTCTAGCTGGAAGGGCATTTTCCCCCTTCTCATTGTGCAATATTTACTTTTTTGTAGAACAATTACTCCGCTCGTAGTCAATGCTTAATAAATGCTGTTGACTGACATATTCTAACACTTTACGGCTACAGAAACTGCTCTATGGTTTCCAAAGGGCTTGACCTACATTATTGTTTATCTTTGATTTTTTCCTTTTAAGCGTTTTATTGATAGAAATCAGTAAGCATTTATTAAATGCTTGCTGTGTGACATGACCCAGGCAAACTCTGAAGATACAAAGAAAGGCAAAAACAGTCTCTGGCCTCAAGGATAATCTGAGGGCAGGAACAGTTAAACCCTGGTTTATACGCCAACAAGGCGTGCAGGCTAAGCTGGAGTAATCCAGAGAGCAGGCAACGATAGGGGGGGAAGTAGGAAAGGCTTCCTGTAGCGGAGCTTTAAGCAGAGACTGAAGGAAGCTAGGAAAGTCAGCAGGTAGAGAAGAGGAGGGCACTTCAGCTATGGGGGGCAGTTGGTGAAAGGGCATGGAATGGGGGAGGGAGGGCAGCTAGGAGTCGAAGCAGATAGAGTGCCAGCCCTGAAGTCAGGAAGACCTGAGCTCAAGTCCAGCTTCAGACACTCACTAACTATGTGACCCTAGACAAGTCACTTAACCTGTTTACTTCAGTTTCCTCATCTATAAAATGATCTGGAGAAGGAAATAGCAAATCATTTCAGTATCTTTGCCAAGAAAACCCCAAACGGGTCACAAAGAGTTCAACACAACTGAAAGACTGAACAACAAAAAGGGGGAGGGAACAGCAGCTAGGAGGCATCATAGTGCACAAGGCACTGGAGCTGCAGTCAGAAAGTCCTCGTTCAAATCCAGCCTGAGACACTGACTAGCTGTGTGATTCTGGGCAGATCACTTGACCAATGTCTGCCTCCTTTCATCTGTAAAACGTGGATAATAATGGCATCTGCTGCCCAGGGTTGTTGTGAAAATAAAGTAAATGCTCTGCAAGCCTCAAAGTGCTAAATAAATTCTAGCTATTATGACATCAAGGTATTATTATAAGTCAGGCAGTCAATAAACATTTATTGGGGTAACTAAGTGGTACAGTAGACAGAGTGCCAGGCCTGGAGTCAGGAATTCTCATCCTCCTGAATTCAAATCTGGCCTCCGATATTTAATAGCTGTGTGACTTTGGACAAATCACTTAACACTGTTTGCCTCAGTTTCCATACCTGTCAAATGAGATAGAGAAGAAAATGGCAAACCACTCCAGTATCTTTGCCAAGAAAATCCCAGATGGGTCACACAGAATTAGACATGACTGAAACTACTCCACAACAATTGCCTACTATATGCTAGGCACCATGCTAAATTCTGGGGATACCAAAAGAGGGAAAAGACAGTCCCTGTTCTCAAGGAGCTTACAATCTAATAAGGGAGACAACAAGTAGACAATTATGTATAAACAAGCTATATACAGGACAAATAGGACCTTCCCTAATAAGGAGTCCAGTGTTTCTGAATCTTAAGAGTATGTGAAAGGGAGTAAAGTTTAAGACTAGGAAGGGTCCAAGTTCTGAAGAGATTTTAAAGCTAAATAGGGGCTTTTATCTTTGATCAGGAAGGTCATAGGGAGCCTCTGGAGTTTATTTATTTATCTATTTTGTTTCTAAATAATTTTTATTCTTAATTTTTTAAATTAATTTTTTATTTTTTTTTACTAATTTTGTGTTATTTTAATTTTCCATAGCTCCTTGGCAGTGTCCAAAATGACAATACAAACACATCGATGCAATCAGTCTAACATTTAAAGCATGAGCCTATGTCATACCATATTGTTTTGGACAGTCTTGATAAAAGGGATAAGCCAGAGCAACAGACAAAGTAGAAGCCTGATGGTTGGTTCTGTTGTTCTTCCCCAGCCTCCTTTTCACCATTCTGTGAAGAGGTATGAGTGCCTAGGGAAGTCTGAATCATCCGAAGAGAAAGTTGATGGAGCAGGCACATCTATATGGGCATACATATACATATATGGAAGTATAACACATACATGTGTATACATATAGATATGTATTCATCTACTTTGAGTTCAATAAAACTGAAAACAAAACTTTTGGAAGTTATCTATAATTGAAGAGCTATTTTTAAAAGTTTTCAGTTCTTCAATGAATAATTTTAAATTGTTATAGGTTAATGATCACATGAATTTCCAGAGTGGATTTACTACAAATTTTAATTGTAATTTTAATGTGCACATTAAAACAAACCTTTTTTTTATGGAACTCCTAAAGTATCCCAATTTAGAGTTAATCAAAACAGAAACTACTACGTACCTTCTTAAAGGAAGCCCAGACTACATATAACATATACAATATAACATAAGGTATTTAGATGAATGGCAACCAGGTTACAAGGAAATACATATAAAAAATCCCAAAAAAAGATCTATTGCATATTATGAATTTATAAAAACCTATTGCCTCTGGAGTTTACTGAGGGGTGAGGGTGACCTGGTGGGATTATTTCCATCATTTGCTACCTTCATTCCTGTACAAGAGTTTTTGAACAGAATTGGAGATAATCATGAAACCATGCTGACTGGATCCACTGCAAATTTATGCTACATGATCTCAACTGGGCCGTCACTCTAGCAAGGCAATTTTTTGATACCTCCCTAATTGATCCATCATCCTACTCACCAAGCCCTGCCATCCCTCTTCAAGTCTCCCATTGCTCCTCCTCCTTGCTTTATTTCCCCCATGCTTAGTAGAAAGTAAAGCACTTCTGAACTCTGCCAACCCTTTCCTGGAGATGGGAGGTCCATAGTTTTTCACATTGCCCATATATTAATACTTTTTCAATATATTGTGCTGATTTTTTCGTTTTTCTTTTGTCTTTAAAAATACTATTTGTTATATGGTTATACTATATATTATATGTTTTCTGGGAGGGGCAAGGGGAAAAATACTGGGGAAAACTATGATGATATAAAAAAGATATAAATAAAAACAAAATAAAAATTGTAAAGTAAAGCAATACTCTTAATAATTCTGTCCCCTGGTTCCCCAAAAGCACTTTCTAGGAAGGAGTTGTCTGCACTATCCTGAAGGAAAGGACCCTTGCCAAATAAAGGGGCCCTTAACCCTTTCTCCCAGGTGTAGAACCTTCTGAGGGGGCAATAATCCTCAAGATCTGGGTGATAGGGGTGGCTAGGTGGCACAGTGAATAGAGCACCGGCCCTGGAGTCAGGAGGACCTGAGTTCAAATCCAGCCTCAGACACTTGACACATTTACTAGCCGTGTGACTTTGGGCAAGTCACAATTCTAATTACCCTCTGTAGCAGCAAGCACCCCAAGCATCCTCAGGGTGGCTGCCCATACAGGTTCTTAGATCTGCTTTGTTAAAGGAAAGCAACTCAAAATGGGTTAACAAGCTTACTTTAATCAGTCAGACATATATCGTTTACCTTGTTCAGGGGAAAAGGTCAGCACCCCGAACTTCAAAGTATACAGGCAGAATTATCAAGACAGAAACAGATCAAGTAGACAGATTTCCAAACTGTCCAACCATTACATCCATACCCAGTCAACATCTGGGTTTCCACATCTGGGTTTTTCAAAGCCGGGGGGGCCCTGGACAACGGCTTCCCAGAATACAGATCAAATCACAGAACACTTCTCAAAGTGAGCCCCCAAAACAAAGCTACACATCAGGGCTTATATAGCCTTCCCCTGGCTCAGAGAATGTAACAACCTTATTGACTCATTGGCCAATCAAAAAGTATCTACTGAAAAACAAGCCTCCCACCCCAGGCTCCAGGTGCACGTTAGCCTAGGGGCAGGGAAGATCTTTAAATTTGCATTTCCATTACACCCTCCAAAAAGAAAAAAAAAAGATGTGGGTGATGTAATAAAGGAAGGGTTGGAGGGAGTCAAATGGGCCTATATCTAAAAGCCATCCATTCTTATCATGTAAGTCTTCTGGAGGAGGGATCTATAAACTAACAAAATCATGAGACTAAAGCATCCCTCCCCCCACTCCCTCCTTCCTAGGGCATTGCTAAATTGTCATAGACAGTTTCTGGGAGATGGGATCTATCTTTTCAGTAGTCCATTCTAGGATTCAACATTGGCAGCTGCCTGAGAATGTATCAGAGATGGAAAACCAAAAGAACGTGAGGGTGGTAATCTTAGACATCCTTCACAGTAAAATGGGTGCCTTCACCAGAGGGAGTCCCATAAGGAAGAAGAGTGTGTTCTGTAGGAGCTTTGGTGGTGACTGTCATGACAATGGACTTGACTGGCCTGGTAATGCTGTATCCTGAATAACGATCAGCTGGAGGAAAGGTGAACTATTTGCCCTAAGATGGGGGAAGAGGACCAATGCAACCAATTCACCAATCCAAGGAGAGTCAAGAATCACTTGGGATCAGATGGTCCTGATCTTTCAGAGGCATATGTTCACCGTTGAACCAAAGTCTCTGCTTTGTCCTTTTTCCTTAAGGGGATCACTTGGTCTCATGGCCACCATAAGATAACATCACAGCCAGAGCAGTTATAGCCCTCAATTTCTGCCATTTTAATAAGGATGTCACACTGGTTATTCACTTCAGTTTGAGAGGGCATATGATGTTTCTCAGACATATCTAATATCTAATATCCCTCACAGACAGAAGGATATTGTGAGAGGCATCAGCAAAACTCCTCCATTGGTCCTGATCCCAAAAGGGAGAACCTTTGATTGTCCAGTTCTATTTTATTCAGGCCTCAGATTGCTCAGACTGTGGTTACCACCTAGAATTCAGAACCCACTACCTTTGAGGTGGCTTATTCTACTTCTAGACAGTTCTAAAGTTAGGAAGTTTTCTTTGTGTTTAGAGCCTAGATTTGTATCTTTGTAACTTGTGCTCATACTGCATCGTCCTATCATCTGGGACCAAATAGAATTACATCTAATCCTTCCTCCATGCAACAGTACTTCAAATATTTTGAAACAGCTAACATCTGTCTTCATCCATGAGTCTTCTCCAGACTAAACTCACCCAATTCCTTCAACCTGTCCTCAGATGTCATAGACTAACAACCCTTGCCCATCTTGGTTGCCTTCCTCTGGACTCTTTCCATCTTATCAACATCTTTTTGTTTACACTGTGTTACCCAGTTCTTTATACAATACTCCTAGTGAGATATTACAAAAACAGAATACAACAGAACTGCCATCTCTCTATTTCTGGAAGTTATGCCCCTTTAGATTGTATGAGCTCTTTTGGGTTGCTTCATCATACTGGTGACTCATATTGACTTTGCAGTCCACTAAAATCCCTGGGTCTTTTTCAGAACTGTTATTTATCTGTGCCTCTCCCATCTTATACCTGTGAAGTTCGTATTTTATACCCAAGTATAAGAATTTATATTTATCCTTATTGAATTTCATTCCCATAATATTTTCACCTAGATTAGATACAACAACTTTCACCCAGACAGGTGTCTGTTATTTGAACAACAATATCCCTTCTCCCTTATGGTATTATCTCCCATAATGTCTATTTTCATAAGGATGTGAAGCATGTGAAGCCTTCCCCTGGCAGAATGGGCGGATGAGAACAGTTTGTTCCAGTGGCCATGAAGGTGACTAAAGCAGGCATCGTAGAATGCTTAGAGCTTGGTCAGACATCAGAGACAACAGGCTCATCCACGGCATCCCAGGCCATCACCAGTCATCTTGACTTTTGTTCTGCCACTGGACTTTGATGACTCTGAGAGAGTAAGGTTGGGGACTTGATGCAAATCTGCCTCACTTAAATCCAATTCATCGAAAAGTCATTACCTAGGATATCATTGGTCCTTTTTGCAAATGAAGGATGAACAACAACAATTTTACCCCATGACCCCAGTGAAAATAAATGTATCCCTATGGACTCATTGAAGGTCACTTGGTTTATTAATAGTAACCTGGCTGCCAGTATCTAGCATTCCTTCATACCGTGTTTCCCCGATAATAAGACACTGTCTTATTAATTTTTTTGGAAAGAAAAACACCAGAGGGCTTATTTTCAGGGGAGGGCTTATGTTGTCCTGCCTCAGCTCTCCTCCACGGCACTGCTCTCAATGGCGCCAGCAAGCAAATCACTGGGGAAGAACAGGATGACGCGCTCACTGCTGCAGCTCTGATTGGATGCAGCTCGGAGCGTGGTGTGCGTTTCACCCGGGAGGGGGGGACGGTGCATACAGAGGGTACAGTAATGTAGCGTGTAGCACAAGGGATCACCTTCACTACAGTAGCAATCTCAATAGGGCTTATTTTCGGGGGAGGGCTTATTTTAGAGGAATCTTACACAGTAAGGGGAGGGCTTATTTTCGGGATAGGTCTTATTATCGGGGAAACACGGTATACACAGCACCTCCTCCTCCCATTTCTGAGACACCATGGCTTGGGCATATAGAGACTGGTCCCCTCGTGGCCCTGAGCCCTTTGGAAATCTCAACCTTTATCCTAGTGTGATTTGTCCTAAGCCCCTCAAGTCTGTATACAAAAATTTGGGTGGTACAGAACGGCCAAAAGAGGGTCTGGATTTTGGAGATGTCCTAAGTTTGAGTAAGGCAAAAGGATCTTTCTTCTGTACAACATTATACAGGTTTTACTCTCATCACATAATACCCTTTGTAGACTGATTGGTGATTAATCATCTTTTCATTCCAAAGTTTCAAGGGCCACATCCAAAGTTAATTAGTAGAGAGGGTGTCACTGTGCTGCCTCCCATAATCCCTAGAAGGCTTGTTTGTGTAGGCAGCCCTATTAGCCAAGACAGCTACTAGGGAAGTCCCCTACTCAAATTTTTTCAGTTGATCACCCAGGCCTATATGGTGGTGTGGTAGTGTAGGCCCATAGCTATGAGCCTCAGACAACTCGAAAAGGACTCCACCCAATAGAGAAGGAATTCTGACACAGGCTAGTCATAAGGACTGGAAGCCTGTTGGTGGGGGATGGGGTGGGTCCAGTATCCCCAACCTGTGTCACTTAGGAATTTCATCCTTTTCTTTGCTGACCCTTATTAGGGAATTGGCTACAGAAGGAATTCGGATTTATTGGGCTAGGTATTCACAACTCCCTAGAGTATCCATTAAAAAAAGAGATGGAGAGCAGTCCCCCATCTTGAGCCTCTAACTGATTTAACTGGTTTTTCAAAAGAAAATCTTTTGTGAATTTCCCAAGCCCTTGGAACTCCGGTTGGGAGAAGCTCTTCATTGGTCCCATGAGACCATACTCTCAGCAACCATTATTCTAATGGCTAATTAGATTGCTATTTAAACTTCTGCAGCCTTCCAAGTTCCTTGGTGGTTAAAGCCCTCCTCCCCTCCAATTACCCTGTGGAAGAAATCTCCCCACAGGGGCTAGTAATAGGGTAAACTGAAGCTCTCTTACCACTAGTGAGGGTTCCCAGTTCTCATCCTTATTCTTGCTCCCATTCTTTTCCCTGATAAAACCTAATATCAAGGGATTCATGCCATTCTCCATCTAGACCTCTGATTCAGAGGCCACACATCCTACTTACAGATTATTAGTATTTGCCCCATCTGCATGGACCTTTTCACCAGTGTTTTTACTAAGTTCAGAAATTGTCTCTCTGCCTTCAGGGCAGGGTCTTTTAAAAAAAACCCGAACAGCTTCTTCCCTTTTGTCTCTAATTGCCAGAAGTGTAAAGACAATTTATTTTCAAAGCCAGAAAAGCAACTTTCTAAAATCTTTAGCAAGAACGGCCAGTAAATACTAGGTTCCTTGATAAGTTTACTCTTGATATCAAGTTCCTTAAGCACACTGTTGGGTTAATCCTACAAGGTTCATGGAGGGCCCCCTTCTTTTTTATTGATTCAGAATTGGGATTATATCAATGAAACTCTTGTGGGACCATAACATTCAGTAAGAATGCATTTACTTCTAATGCTGCTGCTGCTGTTCAGTTTCAGTCGTGTCCAACTTCTTGTGACCCCATTTGGGGTTTTCTTGGCAAAGACAGTAGAGTGGTCTGCCATTTCCTTCTCATTTTACAGATGAGAAAACTGAGGCAAATGGGGCTAAGGGACTTGCCCAGAGTCACACAGCTAGGAAATGTGTGAGAACAAATTTGAGCTCAAGAAGATGATAATTCCTAACTCGAAGCTCAGCTTCTATCCACCTACCTAGCTACTCTTCCTTATTTCCAATAAAAATTACTAATTATTCATCCAAATAGGTGGAGTCACTCCTTACAAACTGGATTTTTTATACTTAGAGTAACAAGAAAGTCATGTTAATGATTTAGACTTTAATACCTTGGACAAACCAAATACCAAGGCTGGCCTTTTTGCTTCTTAAAGGGAAAAAAAGGGCAGAGTCAAGATGGGGGCATAGAAGCAGGAAAACTCCCTTTGATCCCCCCATAGCCACCTCCAATACTTATAAAAATGACTCTAAACAAACTTTAGGGCTATAGAAACCACAAAATGACAGAGAGAAACAAATCTCCCACTGAAGACAGCTCAGCAGGTGGACAGAAAGGGTCCATTGCAGCATGCTGGGAGTAGAGCCGCAGCCCCACATGAGCCCAAGGTGTTTTGTTTTTTTTTCCAAATGCTTTATTAACTTCTGATTTACATCATTCACTTCTGCCAGATTTTGAGTTACAAATTTTCTCCCTGTTTTTCCCCTACCCACTGCCCCAAAATAGCAGTCCCACAGGATATTCCCTCCTCCTGTCTGCTCTCTCCCATACCCCTTTCAATGTATCCAGTGGATCTCTATGTGCCAGTGCCTGTATATTTTATTTCCCAAATACATGTAAAATAGTATATATGTGTATATATATATATATATATATATATATATATAATATTTGATTTTAAAACTTTGAATTACAGATTAATTCCCTTCCTCCTTTGTCACTCACCCTTACTGGGAAGATAAGCAGTTCAGTATAGGTTGTACATGTGTGGCTAATGCAAAACAATAACATAGTAGATATATTGTAAAAGACTGACTATATTTCCCTCCCTGCTATCCCACCTCCCACTTGTTCTATTCTCTGCTTTGATCCTGTCCCTTTTCAAAAGTGGGTGCTTCCAACTTCCCTCCCCCCCAGCCTGCCCTCCCTTCCATCATCCCCTCTCTCATCCCCTTCCCCCCCCACTCTCCTGGAGGGTGAGATACCCTATTTAGTGTGAATTTCATTCCCTCCTCAAGCCAAATTCAATGGGAATAAGGTTGACCCATTCCCTTTTGCCTTCCTATTCTTCCCCTCCATTGTAACCATTTCCCCTTGCCTCTTCTGTATGGGATAGTTTACCCCATTCTGTCTCTCCCCATCTCCTCTCATTATAGTCCTCTCTCACCTATTAATTTCACCTTTTAAGTATCATCCCTTCCTGTTAAATTGGTCCTGTGCCCTCTATCTATGTATACCTGTAAACATATATATATATATATATATATATATATATATATATATACACATTCACTTATGTATTCATATGCCAATATACCCTCCTATGTAGAAATACATATATATTTCTATTCCCTTCAACTACTGAGAAAAGTTTCATAAATTACAATTATTGTTTTTCCATGTAAGAATGTTAATAGTTCAACTTTGATAAGTTCCTTATGATTTCTTTTCCCTGTTTACCTTCTCATGCTTCTCTTGCTTCTTGTATCTGAATGTCAAATTTTCTGTTCAACGCTGGTTTTTTTCAGCAAGAATGCTTGAAAGTCCTCTATTCCACTGAATGACCATATTTTCCCCTGAAACATGATGCTCAGTTTTGCTGGGTAGGTGACTCTTGGTTTTAATCCCAGCTCCTTTGCCCTCCGGAATATCATATTCCAAGCCCTTTGATCCCTCAGTGTAGAAGCTGCCAGATCCTGGGTTATCCTGATTGTGTTTCCACAGTATTCAAATTGTTTCTTCCTGGCTGCTTGTAATATTCTCTCCTTAATCTGGGAATTCCAGAACCTGGCTATAATATTCCTAGGAATTTTCTTTTTGGGATCTTTTTCAGGAGGTGATCGGTGGATTCTTTCAACCTCTATTTTGCCCTCTGGTTCTAAAACATCAGGGCAATTTTCTTTGAGAACTTCTTGGAGGATGATTTCTAGGTTCTTACTTTGATCATGGCTTTCAGGTAGTCTAATAATTTTTAAATGATCTCTCCTGGATCTATTTCCCAGGTCAGTGGTTTTTCCCATGAGATATTTCACATTGCCTTCTATTCTTTCATTTGTTTGAATCTGTTTAACAGCATCTTGATTTTTCATAAAGTCACTAGCTTCCATTTGCTCCAATCTAATTCTGAAGCAATGATTCTCCTCATTGAGCTTTTGAGCTTCTGGTTCCATCTGGAAAATTTGGCTTTTTAAGGCATTCTTCTCCTCATTGCCTTTTTGAGCCTCTTTTGCCATTTGACTGTTGACTCTCATTTCGTAATTTTCTTGCATCATTCTCATTTCTCTTCCCAATTTTTCCTCCACTTCTCTTATCTGCTTCTTAAGGTCTTCTATGGCCTGTAACCAGCTTGTATTTTCCTTTGAAGCTTTTGGTGCAGGAGTTCTGACTTCACTGTCTTCCTCCTGTTCCATGCTTTGCTCCTTTTTGTCCCCAAAATAGGAGTGTAATGTTAGAATCTTATGTCTGCTTTGTTTCCTTTGCCTGGTCATGTTGCCCTTCAGTCACTTGACCCCTGGGCTTTTTGCCACAGTAGGACTCTACCACCAGACAGGGGAGCTTCGTTTCAAATGCTAGGGTTTTCTCAGCTGCCAGAGGTATTAGTTGGGTGCCCTCTCTGAAGCCTCCACACACTCTGGCAAGCTGGTCACACATCCCAGGACCTCCATCCTAGACTGCAATCCTGATCTAAGCAGGTTAAAGCAAGAGCAATTACCACTCAGCCTGGTCGCTTGGTCCCCCTCCACTCTGCAGGCCAGGAGCTGAAGCTGCCACGTGGTGCTGGCTGGCTATGCTGGTGTCTCAGTGGCTTCTCGCCCTGGGGGCAAAAGCCATGCACTCCCACTTACTGGGTCCCAAAGTCCAGACTGCACTGACCTCTCACTTTGTCCTTCTCATCTATGTGTTGATAAATCTGGAAATGGCCACAGCTGCTACTGACCTGGAGTTCCTCTGGCCTGGGGCTGGTCAGGCCTGCCCTGGGGCTAAAGCCTCAGTGTGGGACTGGGTGCAGCTCCCAGAGCACTGCGCTGGCCTATTCCTGCTGGCCTGCTGGGCTGTTCTCAGTGGGTGGTTAGCTTGTCTGTGTCATTTTGTGGGTTCTGCAGCTCCAAAGTTTGTTTAGAGGCCCCTTTTTACATGAATTGGGGAAGGTGGAGGCTGGAGCAATGGGGAGTTCCTGCTTCTACTCCAAGCCCAAGGTTTTAACACCTCAGGGCAGCTGGACCAGCCTCGGCTGGAGGGACTTCAGTAGAGAAGATCACCAGCAGCTGTGGCAGTTTCCAGAATTATCAATCCATAAATGCCAAAGACAAGCGAGAGGTCAATATAGACTTTAAGAACAGGGAGTCCGGGAGTGCAGTCTGGCTTTTGCCCCTGGAGGGAGAAGCAGCTGAGGCCCAGTGGTCACAGGTGCATGGCAGCTTCAGAGCTTCTGGCCTGCAGATTGTAGGGGGACCAAGAAACCATTCTGAGGGGTAATAGCTCTTGCTTTAACCTGCTTGGATCTGGATTGCTGTCTAGGGTAGAGGTCCTGGGGTGCATGACCAGGTGCCAGAATGTGTGGAGACTTCAGAGAGGGCAGCCAAATAATAGCGTCAGCAGCTGAGAAAACCCCAGCACTTTGGGACAAAGCTCTCCTCTCTGGAAGCAGAGTTCTGCTGTGGAAAAAAGGTCAAAAGTCAAATAATTGAGTGGCAACGTGAGCAAGCAAAGAAAGCAAAGCAAGCAAAGCAATCTGACTTTGGATTCCTTTTTTGGGGACAAAAAGGATCAAAGCATGGAATGGCAGGAAGACAATGAAGTCAGAACTCCTGTACCAAAAGCTTCCAGGAAAAATAGGAATTAGTTACAGGCCATAGAGGAGCTTAAGAAAGATTTTGAAAACCAAATAAAAGAAGTGGATGAAAAATTGGGAAGAGAAATGAGAATGAAGCAAGAAAATCATGAAAAGCAAGTCAATAACCTGACTGAAGAAAATAACACCTTAAAAAATAGACTAAATCAAATGACAAGAGAGGCTCAAAAAGCCAATGAGGAGAAGAATGCCTTAAAAAGCTGAATTTGCCAGATGGAAAAAGAATCTCAAAAGCTCACTGAATAGAATTGTTCCTTCAGAATTAGATTGGAGCAAATGGAAGCTAGTGACTTTATGAGAAATCAAGATAATATTAAACAGATCCAAACAAATGAAAAAATAGAAGGCAATGTGAAATATCTCATTGGGAAAACCACTGACCTGGAAAATAGATCCAGAAGAGATAATTTAAAAATTATTGGACTACCTGAAAGCCATGATCAAAAAAAGAACCTAGAAATCATCCTTCAAGAAATTCTCTGTAAGTATTTTATTTATCATTGAAGAAAAAGCACAGCAGCAAGTACTGTGTTGGCTTCAATAAGACCAAAGAGTTAATAAATAACATGGTACTACACTTCAAAATTGAAGTCAACACAGTCATTACTACAAAGTACTTGCTGAAAGAATCTATCCTGAAGACAAAAGAAATTAGGAAAAGAATTTAAACAATTCCTCCAAAACCACACATCTTCAATTTCTTTCTCAAGGAAAATTGCCCTGATGTATTAGAACCAGAGGGCAAAATAGAGGTTGAAAGAATCCACCAATCACCTCTTGAAAAAGATTCCAAAAAGAAAACTCCTAGGAATATTGTAGCCAGGTTCCAGAGTTCCTAGATCAAGGAGAAAATATTACAAGCAGTCAAAAAACAATTTGAGATTTGTGGAAACACAATTGAGATAACACAGTACCTGGAAGCTTCTACATTGAGGGATTGAAGGGCTTGGAATATGATATTCTGGAGGGTAAAGGAGCTGGGATTAAAACCAAGAATCACTTACCCAGCAAAACTGAATATCATGTTTCAGGGGAAAATATGGTCATTCAGTGGAATAGAAGACTTTCAAGAATTCTTGCTGAAAAAACCAGAGTTGAACAGAAAATTTGACATTCAGATACAAGAAGCAAGAGAAACATGAGAACGTAAACAGGAACAAGAAATCATAAGGAACTTATCAAAGTAGAACTATTTACATTCCTACATGGAAAAACGATCAGTGTAATTTATGAAACTTTTCTCAGTATGAGAATAGTTGAAGGGAATATAAATGTGTATGTATGTATACATACATATATGTCTATATAGGAGGGTGTATGGGTGTATGAATATATATGTGAGTGTGTACTGGTATACATAGAGGGCACAGGACCAATTGAATAGGAAGGGATGATATTTAAAAGGTGAAATTGAGAGGTGAGAGAGGAATATAATGAGAGGAGATGGGGAGAGACAGAATGGAGTAAATTATCTCATATAGAAGAGGTAAGGGAAAACTGTTACAATGGAGGGGAAGAACGAGATCAACCTTATTCTCATTGAATTTGGCTTAGGGAAGGAATGACATACACATTGAATAGGGTATCTCACCCTACAGGAGAGTAGGGGGGAAGGGGTTGAGAGGGGGCATGATGGAGGGGAGGGGAGGGCAGGTTGGGGGGGAGAGAAGTTAGAAGCACACAC
>NW_027187380.1:11544388-11610646 GCF_028583685.1 Petaurus breviceps papuanus | reverse complement strand
GTGGGGGGCAGGATAGGATGGAGGGAAATATAGTCAGTCTTTCACAACATATCCACTATGGAAATATTTTGCATAGCTACATGTGTATAACCTATATTGAATTGCCCATCTTCCCAGTAAGGGTGGGTAACGAGGGGGGAAGGGAAAGAATCTGGAATTCAAAGTTTTGAAATCAAATGTTTTAAAAAATACATATCTATATCTATAAGTATTTTTTACACGCAACTGGGAAATAAGATATTCAAGCACTGGGGTATAGAGATCCATCTTGCCTTACTGGAAAGTTGGAGAAGGGATGGGGGAAGGATATAGGAGAGAGCAGATTGGGGAGGGGGTATACAGTGGGATCGATGTTCTGGGGTCATGAGTAGGGGAAAGATAGGGAGAAAATTTGTAACTCAAAATCTTGTGGAAATGAATGATGTAAACTAAAAATAAACATAAAATTTAAATTTTTTTTAAGAAAGGGAAAACAGCCTGGCTTACATGAAACCAATTTTTCTCCTACCACAGCAATAAATTAAAGTCATTTACTTCTGGGTCTATGGAACTGGGCCAAAAGCTAGTTGAATTAAAATAGTGGGCTTAAACTCCCAAAGTATCTGATGCTGCCATTTCTTGGTGTCCTCGATCTAGCACCCCACCACCCCCTCCCTGTCCCTCACCAACTCACCACATATTCTAGTTCACCAGTGCCCTTAGCCTAGGTTAAATTAATCAAAAAAGCATTCAGAAGTATTCCACCCAGGGAATGGCTTTAAAAATTAAAAAAATCACTCTACCTGGCATCCTCCTCATATTACTTTGGTCTCTGTGGAGAGTGGGCTTTGACTAAAAACAGGTTCTACATGGTCCCAAATCCATAGAAACACATGTGTCACTGTTGGATGAGTCTATGTCTTGGCTACAGCTAGACTGGGTCCCAAAGGTTGAAGGTCATTTAAAAAATTCAGATAATAAGGGTCAAAGTAGGTCAATAATAGGTCAAAATGGTAAGAGAAAATAAGGCGGGTAGATTCATAAAACATTTCAAGAGAAGAAACAATAAGATCCTGCTGCTGTGATTCCCTAGAGCATCTTGTTCCAGCTTGGCTCCAAAACAGATTGGCATTTTTCTCTCCAGGACATCCCCAATCAATTTGGAAATGCTTTAGCCAAGCCCCAGGAGAAGGTTCCTTCATCCAGATTTTAATTCCTGGTTCACTCTCAGGAATGCCTTATCAGTAATAGGAGGCTTTTGATTCTCCATACTACTAAGAAGTAGTATAGAGGGAAAAGAGAAGAGGGTCCAGGTCAAAACCCTGTAGGATACAGTTAGAAGGCATGATATGGGTGATGATCCAGCAAAGGAGACAGAGAAGGAACAGTCTGATGGTAGGAGGAAAACAAGGAAAGAGTGATGCCCTGAAAATCTAGAGAGAAAGAAATATCAGGGAGGGAAAATTGATCACTGGTATCAAAGGTTGCACAGAGGTCAAGGAGAATGAAAATTGAGAAAAGTTATTGGATTTGATAATTAAGAGATTATTGGTAACTTTAGAGAGAGAAATATTGATGGAATAATGAGTCAGAAGCCAGATTGTGAAAAGAAATTGGAGATCCTAATGTAGATGACCTTTTCTTTTTTTTTTCAAATGCTTTATTAACTTCTGATTTACATCATTCATTTCCGCCAGATTTTGAGTTACAAATTTTCTGCCCATTTTCCCCCTGCACCCCCCGCCAAATAGCAGTCCCACAGTATATCCCCTCCTCCAATCTACTCTCTCCCATATTTTCTCCCATATCCCTTTCGACTTTTCCTGTGGATCTCTATGCCCCAGTGCCTGTATAACTTATTTCCCAATTACATGTAAAATAGTATTGATAATAGTATATATATACACACACACACACACATACATACATATTTAAATATTTGATTTTAAAACTTTGAATTCCAGATTCATTCCCCTCCTCCCTTGTCACCCACCTTTACTGGGAAGATAAGCAGTTAAGTATAGAATGTACATGGGTGGCTAATGCAAAACAATAACATAGTATATTGTAAAAGACTGACTGTATTTCCCTCCCTCCTATCCCACCTCCCACTTGTTCTGTTCTCTACTTTGATCCCGTCCCTTTTAGAAAGTGGGTGCTTCCAACTTCCCTCCCCCCCAGCCTGCCCTCCCTTCCATCATCCCCCCTCTCCTCCCCTTCCCCCTTACTCTCCTGGAGGGTGAGATACCCTATTTAGTGTGTATTTCATTCCCTCCTCAAGCCAAATTCAATGGGAATAAGGTTGACCCATTCCCTTTTGCCTTCCTATTCTTCCCCTCCATTGTAACCATTTCCCCTTGCCTTTTCTATATGAGATAGTTTACCCCATTCTGTCTGTCCCCATCTCCTCTCATTATATTCCTCTCTCACCTCTTAATTTCACCTTTTAAGAATCATCCCTTCCTGTTAAATTGGTCCTGTGCCCTCTATCTATGTATACCTGTAAACATATATATATATACACATTCACTTATGTATTCATATGCCAATATACCCTCATATGTAGAAATATATATATATATATATTTCTATTCCCTTCAACTACTGAGAAAAGTTTCATAAATTACAATTATTGTTTTTCCATGTAGTAATGTTAATAGTTCAACTTTGATAAGTTCCTTATGATTTCTTTTCCCTGTTTACCTTCTCATGCTTCTCTTGCTTCTTGTATCTGAATGTCAAATTTTCTGTTCAACGCTGGTTTTTTCAGCAAGAATGCTTGAAAGTCCTCTATTCCACTGAATGACCATATTTTCCCCTGAAACATGATACTCAGTTTTGCTGGGTAGGTGACTCTTGGTTTTAATCCCAGCTGCTTTGACCTCTGGAATATCATATTCCAAGCCCTTTGATCCCTCAGTGTAGAAGCTGCCAGATCCTGGGTTATCCTAATTGTGTTTCCACAGTATTCAAATTGTTTCTTCCTGGCTGCTTGTAATATTCTCTTCTTAATCTGGGAATTCCAGAACCTGGCTATAATATTCCTAGGAATTTTCTTTTTGGGATCTTTTTCAGGAGGTGATCGGTGGATTCTTTCAACCTCTATTTTGCCCTCTGGTTCTAAAACATCAGGGCAGTTTTCTTTGAGAACTTCCTGGAGGATGATTTCTAGGTTCTTACTTTGATCATGGCTTTCAGGTAGTCCAATAATTTTTAAATGATCTCTCCTGGATCTATTTCCCAGGTCAGTGGTTTTTCCCATGAGATATTTCACATTGCCTTCTATTCTTTCATTTGTTTGAATCTGTTTAACAGCATCTTGATTTCTCATAAAGTCACTAGCTTCCATTTGCTCCAATCTAATTCTGAAGCAATGATTCTCCTCATTGAGCTTTTGAGCTTCTTTTTCCATCTAATATTTTGAAAATTTTTATTTATTTTTTAATTCATTCTATTTATTATTTACAATTTATTTAAAAAATTAATTTAATTTATTTTATTTTAAAAAATTAACAAGCATTTATTACATTCTCCCTTCCAATCTACCTCTATACCCTCCAACCCCACACTGAGTAAAAAGAAAGATAAAATCCTTGTAATGCCAATATTCTTCTGTTGCTTTTGTGTAGTTGAGAGTCATGTATTACCCCAGTCTCTGACTATTTGAATTTGAAAATCATCCAAAGGCAATTGTGAGTCAGATGATAATTAGCATGAGGAGGATTTGACATATTGCAAATGAGGAACTATACAGGGGAAGCCAGATAAAGGATAGTCATCAGAGAAATGTATGTCCCTCCACCAGGAAAAAAAAAAAGATGGGACATTCACATGGTGAGAGCAAGGAATAGCTAATGGTCAGCCTACATACACCATAACTATTAAGGCCAATGAAAAAAACTTGACAAAGGCAGTAAATAGAATGAATCCCCTGCAACAAATTCATGGGAAGACCTGGACAAGAATCAAACAGGATAGACAGACATAGATGGTGTGATAGGATCCCCGACATATTGACCAGGCAAAGGTTTTGTTTTTGTTTTTTTTTCTGGCCTGAAAGACAAGGAAATTGTCTCTTAACTTGATTGGTCCAGAGGCCAAGGCTTAAGTTCTTGAGCATCCTGAATAAAAAAGGCCATCCCACAAGCTGTCATCTCAGATTTGGTGGATATTGCATTACTCTAGGAGTCACTGCACCCTGCTGACTACATGGAAATGGGGGGGTCAGGGGAGAGGGCAACTGAACCAGTGCTGTATCCTTGCTGAGTATCCTTTCCATACTATTGTTAAGTAAACCTCCTTTTGCTAAATGTCACATTGTCTATGACTATCCTATTTTTATTTCAGTCTCAAATTTGAACTAGCTTGAGTTAGTCTTGGCCTACAGTAGATGGGTTGTGAGCTCCATCACTGAAGGAAATATGTACTTCAGTGGTGTTCTCTTGGCAAAGATACTAGAGTGGTTTGCCATTTCCTTCTCCAGCTCATTTTACAGATGAAGAAACTGAGGCAAGCAGGTTTATGTGACTTGTCCCAGGTCACACAGCTAGTAAGTATCTGAGGTCAGATCTGAACTCAGGAAGATGAGTCTTCCTGAATTCAGGCTCAGTATTCTATCAACTGTGCTACCTAGCTGCCCTTTTAAGAGCTGTATTCTACCTCAGTAAAGCAACTGCTTGCTTGCATACTCAAGCTGAGTGCTCCCTTGTGTCAAATTAGAACTCTACCTAGAACACATAGCTAGTAGGTATGTATTTGAGGGTAAAGAAGTGGTTTGTCTTTGGACAGTTGATTCTTACTCCCACCCCCTACCTCTCTCCTACACATTGGGTTAACATAGTCACAAAAAGGAAATAGCATGTATCAAAGGTAATTAGGTATGGATTTGTTTGTGAGATATTAAACTAATTGTTAAGGTATCTCTATGCCTGTGTCCCCTTAAGAAATGTGAAAACGGGGTGGCTAGGTGATACAGTGAATAGAGCACTGGCCCTGGAGTCAGGAGGTCCTGAGTTCAAATCTGGCCTCAGACACTTGACACACTTATTAGCCATGTGACTTTGGGCAAGTCACTTAACCCCAATTGCCCTCCAAAAAGAAAAAAAAGAAAAAAATGTGAAAATATTTCATTGAGTGAATTGGAAGGAAAATTTAAGATTGGCTGAAAATTGCCTTCCCCCCAGGCTTTTAAATCACTACACATGCCAACTCTGGAGTCTTTTGACATGTATGAGTTTTGAGAGTTCTAGAAAGTACAGGTTCAGAAAAGCTTTATGGAGTGTTATCCCTGTGTCTATACCAGAGGGCAGAAGGGGTCAGAGAGGAGGGGAGCTTTTCTCCTCTCTCCATATCCATCATGGCATCTAATAGTAACTTCTTGCTCAGTAGGAGATATTGCATTCAAGAACTGAGCAGAGAGTGACTCTCTAGACAGAATTTGATACAGAGAAGTAATCACTCATGAGAGGTATCAGCTTCAAGGAGTATGACCCCTGGAAGCAGAGAAGAGAGTCAACCATGGAACTGAGAAAGAGTTAGCTTTGGCAATTAAGAGTCAATGTGTGGAGAAGACTGCCAAAGGAAAATATATGTAGAGTAGGTGGAACTGAGTATTGTGAAATAACCTTGGAAAGGTAGGCTAGGGTCCAACTGTAAAGAACTTTAAATGACAAACTGAATCAAGTCAACAAGACAACATAAAAAACCTATATTTAAATTATATCTATATGTACATATATGAAAATATATACACATACAAACACATATATAAATTGGAAATAATCTCATAGGGAAGACACTAACATTAAGAGATATCAGAAAAGGCTGCTTGTAGAAAGTGAGTTTTAGCTAGAACTTGAAGAAAGCTGGGAAAGCAAGTAGATGGAAATGAGGAGGGAGAGAATTTTAGGCATGGGGGCCAGTGATGAAAATGTTTAGTTAGGAGATGAGACTGTCTTGCATAAGGAGGCCAGTGTTATTGGATTGAAGAGTGGATGGAAAACCGTAGGTATAAGAAAGCTGGAAAGGGGGGTGGCCAGGTAGCACAGCGAGTAAGAGCACCGGCTCCAGTGTTGGGATGACCTGGGGATCAAATCCAGGCTCAGATACTTAGCACCACACCCAGAAATTACTGGCCGTGTAACCTTGAGCAAGTTACTTAACCCCGATTGCTCTAAAAAAAAAAAAAAAAAGAAAAAAGAAAGCTGGAAAGGTAGAAAGGGTCCAGGTTATGAAGGTCTTTGGATGCCAAACAAGATTTTACATTTGATGCTGGAGGTAATAGGAAACCTCTGGAGTTTATTGAATATAGGAGTGAGATGGTCAGAACTGCATTTTAGGCAGATCAATTTAATAGGTGAATAGAGGATGAATTAGAGTGGGAAAACTGCAACAAGGAGACCAATCAGCAGCCTACTGCAATAGTCTAGGCCTGAGGCAATGGGGAGCTTGTACCAAGGTAGTGGCAGTGTCAGAGAAAAGAAGAAGGTTTATAGGAGAGGTGTGGTGAAGTTAGAATCTACTGGATTTGGGAACTGATTGAATATGATGGGTGAGAGAAAGTGAGGAGTTGTGGATGATACCTAGGTTGTGAGCCAGGGGTGATTGGGAGGATGGTAATGCCTTGGGCAGTAATAGCAAAGTTAGGAAGAAGGGAGAGTTGAGGTGGGTAAGGGAGGGGGAGGGAAGAGGGAGTGGTGATAGTGAGGATGATGAATTAAGTTTTGTCCATGTTCAGTTTAAGATGGCTAATAGAAACTTTAACATTTTTATTATTTATTCCTTTTAATATTCTTTTCTTTTTAAATTTTGAGTTATAAATTCTCTCTTCCTCCCCTACTCACTGAGAAGGCAAGCAATATATCAGTTATACATGTGAAATCATGCTAAACATATTTCCATATTAGCCATATTTAAAAAAAAAGAAAATTATACGTCAATTTGCACCCAGAGTTTATCAGTTCTCTTTCTGGAGGTGGACAGCATTTTTTAATCCTTTGGAATGTTCTTGGGTCATGTATTGATCAGAGTAGCCAAATCTCTCACAGTTATCATCACGATAACATTGCTATTACTGTGCACAATGATCTCTTGATTCTTCTCACTTCACTTTATATTAGTTCATATAGATCTTGCCATGTTTTTTCTGAAACTCACCTCCTCATCATTTCTTATAAAACAATAGTATACCCTCAAAATCATATGCCACAACTTGTCCAGCGATTTCTCAATAGATGAGTGTCTCCTCAATTTTCTAATTCTTTGCCACCACACAAAAAAAGAGCTACTATAAATGTTTTTGTACATAAAGGTCCTTTTCCTTCTTTGGTCTCTTTGAGATACAGATCTAGTAATGGTATTGCTTTGGGCATAGTTCCAGATTGTTCTCCAGAATGGTTGGATCAGTTCACAACTCCACCAACAGTTCATTAGTGTACCTATTTTCCCCTCATCCTCTCTAGCATTTATCATTTCTGATAGGTGTGAGGTGGTACCTCAGAGTTGTTTTAATTTTAATTTCTCTAATCAATGGCGATTTTTAATATGACTATTGATAGTTTTGATTTCTTCTTCTGAAAATTGCCTGTTTATAGCCTTTGACCATTTATCAACTGGGGAATGAATTTTAATTTGAATAGAATTTGAAATGACTAAAGGTCAGGAGAGAGATTAGGGCTAGATAAATAGATTTGAGAATCATATGCATGAAGACAATAGTTGAATCCCAGGGACCTGATGAGATTACAAAAGAAAATAGTATAGAGGGAGAGGAGAAAACATCCTGTGACAGAGCAGTGGGGAACACACATGGTTGTTTGGTGTGTCTTTGATGAAAATCCTGCAAAGGAGAGTGAGAAGCAGTGACCAAATAGGGAGAAGAACCAAGAGAGGACAGCATTACCAAAACCTAGAGAGAAGACAGTATGAAAGAGAAAATGGTGACTAATGATATCCAAGGCTTCCAAGAGGTAGTAGAGAAGGATCTAGATTGAGAAAAAGCCATTAGATATGACAATTAAGAGATCATTGCTAACTTTCAAGAGAGTAGTTTCAGTTAAATGATAATATAGAGTTAAGAAGACAGTGTGAGGAGAGGAAGTAGAGGCACTGATTATAGACAGTCTTCTTTTAAAAAAAATACTTTATTTATTTATTTTTGTTACATTTTGAGTCCTAACTTGTTTCTTTCCTTCCCTCCCAACTCTGCATTAGAGGTCAAAATTTGATATAGAGGTATATGTTTAACCACACAATACATACTTCCATATATCAATTCTTTCTGTGGAGGTGGATAACATCTTGATTTTAAGATATATAATTATATATCTTAATATATATATTAGTTGATTTTAATGGTTGTATTACTAAGAATAGCTTAGTCATTCACAGTTACTCTTTGAACAATATTGCTGTTACTGTATATAGTATTCTCTTAGTTCTTCTCTTTCTGCCTTATTTCTTGCAAGTCTTTCCATGCTTTTTTCTAAAAATCAGCCTGTTTGTCATTTTTTACAGCACAGTAGTATTCCATCATAATCATAAATACAACTTATTCAGTCATTCTCCAATTGATAGACATCCCCTCAATTTCCAGTTCTTTGACACCACAAAGTGTCAAACAGTTTGACACAGTCTCTCAAAGAGAGAACTGTTATAAATATTTTAGAGTGTATAGGTTCTCTTTCTTTTTCCCTGATGACCTTGGGAAACAAGCCTATCAGTGGTATTGCTAGGTCAAAAGGTATACACATTTATATAACTCTTTGGACATAATTTCAGACTTCTCTCCAAAATTATTGGATGAGTTCATAGTTCCATCAACAGTGTATTAGGGTCCCAATTTTTCTACACCCCTTCCCACATTTGTCATTTTCCTCTTCTATAATTTTAGCCAATCTGGTAGGTGTGAGATGGTACCTCAGTGTTGTTTTAATTTAATGATTTAGAGTATTTTTTTATATGACTATAGATAGCTTTAATTTATTCATCTGAAAACTACTTGTTCATATCCTTTGGTCATTAATTAATTGGAGAATGACTCATATTCTGATAAATTTTATGAAGTTCTCTATATATTTGAAATGAGACCTTTATCCAAGAAAATGTCTACAAACCCCCCCCTCCCCCCCGGCAATTTTCCGCTTCCCTTCTAATACTGGCTACATTGGTTTTATTTGTACAAAAATTTCTTAGTTTAATGTAATCAGAATTATCCATTTTACATGCCACAATGCTCTCTATCTCTTGTTTATTCATAAACTCTTCTCTTATCCATAAATCTGGTAGGCAATGTGTTCCATGTTGTTATAATTTACTTACAATATCTCCCTTTATGTCAAGGTTAAATATCCATTTTGACCTTATTTGGTAAATGGTGTAAGATATTGGTCTATACCTTGTTTCTGCCAGGTTTTTTTCCAGTTTTCACAGTATTGTTTTTTAACCAAAAAAGTGAGTTCTTATTTCAAAAGCCTAGATTTTTATATTTATCAAACACAAGGCTACTATAATCATTTACTACTATGTATTGTGTAACCTACTCTATCCCACTGATCCACCATTCTATTTTTTAACCAGTAGTGGATAATTTTGATAATGACCACTTTATAATACAGTTTAATATAATACAGTCTAGTACTGCTAGACCTCTTTCCCTTACATTTTTTTTTCTTTTTTGGAGGGGGAAGGTAGGGCAATTGGGGTTAAGTGATTTGCCCAAGGTCACATGGCTAGATTTTGTGTTAAGTGACTGAGATCAGATTTAAACTCAGGTCCTCCTGACTTCAGGGCCAGTGCTCTATTCACTGTGCCACCTAGCCGCCCCTCCTTTACATTTCTTAATTAATTCCTTTGATATTCTTGATTTTTGTTCTTCCAAATTCATTTTGATATTATTTTTTCCAGCTCAATGAAGTAATTTTTGGTAGTTTATGGTACTGAATAAGTAGATTAGTTTAGGTAGAATTATCATTTTTATTATATTGGCCCAGTCCACCCATGAACAATTATTTCTCTAATTCTTTAAATGTGATTTTATTTGTATAAAGCATATTTTATAATTATGTTCATATAGTTCCTGGGTTTGTCTTGGCAGGTGTACTCCCAGGTATTTTATATTGTCTATGGTTATTTTTTATTTTTTTTGCCTTTCGGAGGGCAATTGGGGTTAAGTAACTTGCCCAGGGTTACATGACTAGTTTTTTTGTGTGGGTGTTAAGTGTCTGAGGCCGGAACCGAACTTGGGTCCTCCTGACTCTGGGGCCAGCGCTTTACTCACTGCACCACCTAGCCGCCCCGTCTATGGTTATTTTATTTTATTTTATTTATTTATTTTTGACATTCAAAGGCCTTTATTACCTGTCCTTGTCCCTTACCTTTCCAGACTTCTTACCTCTTACATGTTGCTGTTAAGTTGTTTCTGACTCTTTGTGACATTATCTGGAGTTTTCTTTTTTTTTAAATTTTATTAATTTGTTTGTTTCCTTTTAGTTTACAGGATTCAATTCCTTGAATTTCACATTTTGTCCCCCTTCTTCCCCTCCCCCCCATGGCGGCTTATAGTCAAGTATAGGATCTGTAAATACTTTCACATTATAATTGGTCAGGTTATAAGGATGGATTGTACCAGCTGGAATAAAAAATGGTAAAGAGGACATAAAAACAAATAAGAGAACGAAAAAGATCAGGTATTTTGCTTCCACCTGGATATAAACTTAGTTCTTTCTCTGGATGCACATTTCGTCTATGGTTATTTTAAAAGAAATATCACTTACTATCTCTTCTTGCAGGGTTTTGTTGGTGATATATAGAAATACTGATGATTTATGGGGGTTTATTTTATGTCCTGCTACTTTATTCTATACTTTATTCCCATCATTTATAATGCTTATGAGGATCTTAGGTAGATGCTTCTTGTCATTTTAAGGAAAAATCCATTTATACCTATGTTTTGAAGTGCTTTTAAATAGGAATGTATATTATATTTTGTCAAAAGTTTTTTTTTCTGCATCTATTAATGCAGATGACTTCTGTTGCTTTTGTTATTGATATAATCAATTATGTTAATATTTTCCTTATATTGAACCAACCCTGCATTCCCATTATAAATCCCACTTGGTCACAATGTCTAATTTTTGTGATATGTTGCTATAGTCTCCCAGCTAGAATTTTATTTTTAGGATTTTTGCATCCATATTCATTAGTGAAATTGTTCTATAATTTTCTTTCTCTGTTTTTGCTCTTCTGTTTAGGTATCAGCACTATATTTGTTTCATAAAAGTAATTTGGAAGGACTCCTTCTTTGCCTATTTTTCCAAATAATTTATTTAGTAGTAGGATTAGTTGATCTTTAAATATTTGGTAGAATTCACTTGCAAATCCATCTGGTCCTGATGTTTTTTTTTCCTTAGGAAGCTCATTTATGGTTTGTACACAGCCTTCTTAAGAAGTTTACCCATAAAATGGAGGAGAGATCTAGGATGATGGCTGGTGAAGATGGACAAAACAAGTAAAGGGTTTTGGAGTATGGGGGAGACATGGGTATGTTTATAGGCAGTAGAGAAGCAGTCTATAGAAAGGAAGAGATAGAAGAAAACTGAAAGAATGGGGATGATAGAGGGAGCAATATTCTGGTGAAGATAGGATGGAATGGGATCACTTGCACATGTAGTGGGATTTGTCTTGGCAAGGAGAAGGGCCACCTCTATGTGAGAGAGAGGGGCAAAAGAAGAAGGAATAGTAGAAGGCATCTGAGTGATGTGAGATTAAGGGGAAGGGGAAAGGTGCTCTTAGCAATCTTTCAGTGAAATATAAGGCAAGATTCTCAGCTGAGAGGGTGGGGGAAAGGGAGCCATGAAGGTAGAAGGGATAAAAAGATTTGGAAGAACCATTTTGGCGAGTGGGATAAGGATTGCCTTGAAGCAGTGAGGGCCCAGTGGGGCTTAGGTAACAAATATGCAGTGGACCCAGTCAGCATGGTCTTGTGATTTTCTTCAGTTCTGTTCAGCAGCACCTGAGTAGACAGTGGATAGTAAGAGTAATTCAAGGCTGAGGCATTGTGAGACAAGATAACACAAGGTGATGGGAATTTGAGAGAGGACAGTATGGACTTGAGTCAGTTCACCAAGCAGTCAAAGTGGGGATGGGGGAGAATGGAGCCAGTGCAGGGGTGATGGCCTGGGAGAGAATTGAGGGATGGAAGAACTGGAGGTCATAGTAAGGATGAAGAATAGGATTTGGGGCTGTAAAGCAGAAAGGTAAAATGACAACAGAGTATGATCAGATAAGGAAAATTATCTCTGGGGTTTGTCTTTTTTATCCTAAAAGCAATAGGAAGTTGCTAAAGACTCTTAAGCAGGAGAATGACATGGTCCTTGGCCTTAGCCTCCTGGAGATATGGCTGTCTTTCTATAAAGTGTTCTTCCAACCTCATCACTCTCTATTTTCAGGGCTTAGTTATTTCATAGTTCAGTCCATGCCTGGAGGAGAGAGTGGGACTGACAACTTTGTAAAGCTCTGCACAATCCAATTCATGCACAGGGCAATTAAATCCAATTCATGCACAAGTCAAGACATGAAGGTGATGTCAAGGTCTTCTTTGAAAACTTAAGACCAACAGCAACAACAACAGCAACAACCACACAGCTCAGTAGTAGTGCTAGATTTACAGGAGGCAGGGAGCTTCCTGTATGAGAATATTCTGCCTGTCTTTGGAGTCAGAGGACCTGGGTTAAAATCCCAGTTCAGCTGCTTTCTACCTCTGTGACCTTGGGCAAGTTACTTAATTTCTCTGTCTCTCTAGACCTCAGTTTCTCCATCTTTAAAAATGAAAAATTATACCAGTTAATTTCTAATGTTCCTTTCAGTTCGAAATTGATGTGTCTATGAGTTGACAGTAGGACTCAGATTCCTAAATTCTCCAAATTATTCATGTGTGTTCAAAAGAATATTTTGGCATCTGGGTGGAGTATGGGTTAGAGGGAAAAGAATGGAAGCAGGGGAGACATTGGAATGCTATTGCAATAGTCCAGGCCAGAGGTTATGAGGGCCTGGATTAGGTTGGTGGCCACGTGAATGGTGAGAGAAGGGGATGGATGTGAGAAGTGAAGGTAGTGAAAGAATCAACATGACTTGACAATTGATTGTGTACAGAGAGTGAGAAAGAGTGGTGAAGGGAGGGTAGCTTGAAGTTTGTAAGCTTTAATGACTGGAAGGATGATGCTGATCTCAACAGAAATACAAAAGTCCTGCAAAATGGGGAAAATCCAGAAAATATAGGGAAAACACAATATTCCGCAAAACTATTGTGAAGCTCAAATGCAATGATATACATGAAAGTGCTTTGTAGTACTATTGTTTGCATGCAATGTTAAGTTCTTATGACTATTATTTTTTAAAATGGACTAGGGATCTTTAAAATACCACTTAGTGAGGACTATGTCCAGCTACTAGCTGATTGGAACCTGACTAACAGAAACACACAACATTAACATTCTATGGTTCTATGATTCAGGGACTAGATGCCAAACCAAAGGTAAAATCTCATCATGCCCCTATCCTTTTATCTCCTCTTTTCTCCATCTATTTGTTTTTTCCCCTTTAATATCATTTTTTCAGATTACATGTAGAGATAGTTTTCAACATTTATTTTTATAAAAGTGTGATTTAAATTTTTCTCCCTCCTCCATCCCCAAGACAGCAAGCAATCTGATCTAGGTTATACATGTACAATCATGTTAAACATATTTCCACATTAGTCAAGTTGTGAAAGAGGAATCAGAACAAAAGGGGAAAACAATGAGAAAGAGAAAAAACAAAGTGAAAATATTTGGCTTGAATCTGCATTCAGACTTCACAGTTCTTTCTCTGGATTCCACCCATTTATTCTTGCAAAAGCTTCATAGGGCAGACGACAACAAAGTATGTCCCTGGGGAAGGGGGATGTTCAGTGGAACTTTCTGTAGGAGATGGGGCTAGCAGTGACATTAGTCCCTGGACACTCTACCCGGTGGCCTGAGCCTCCTGGTGACATAGCTGTCTTCCTACAGAGTGTTCTTTCCACCTCACCAACTTCATTCTTCAGGATTTAGTTATACCATAGCTCAACAATAGTGCTAGATTCCTATAAGAGCAGAGAGCTGGGCGCTGGATGCTGGAGGCTGGGTAGGGAGCTTCCTATATGAGAATATTTTGCCTGTCCTTGAAGTCAGAGGACCTGGGTTAAAATCCCAGTTCAGTTGCTTACTATATCTGTGACCTTGGGCAAGTTACTCACTCCCTTTAGACCTCAGTTTCCCCATTTGTAAAAACAAGAGAGTTGAACTAGTTCACTTCTAATGTCCCTTTCAGCTCTAAATCTGTGCATCTATGAGCCAGTGATAGTTGGATTTTGGTTCTTAGATTCTCCAAGTGGGCTGAATTAGCATAAGATTCCCAGCACCAGCCATCCCTACAAAATCTTCCCTTTACATGCTTCATCAAGGGGCATCCCTGATGAGTGTGCCCATCCACTCCCTCCTTCCATCAGAGGGCTTGACCTTGGGGGTCCTGACAATACCAGACTGTGTGGGAACTTCGCCCAGCCCCCAGCCCCCAGCTCCTTCACACCATACTCAGAGACACAGACAGTTCTTTATCCCCCTCCTCTCTTAGAGGGCCCTGTTTAATCTTTAGCCAAATATCAGGAACTAAGAATTTACAGCTTGTTCACAAATCCCCTTTCCCAAAGTGCCTTAAAACTTGATCTGATGTTCCTAGACTAGCCAGGTTCTTCCTGCGACTAACTCTTCGTTGCTTGCTGTGTTTGGGATCCTTCATAAAGTCTGGACTCTTCCCTCAGGTTCTGCCTGTCTTAGCTGATCACAGTTTAGAGCTTTAGGGTCAGAAGAGATCTTTAGACTCATCCAGAATCCACCTATAGAGGAACCAGTAAAGTGTAATGTCTCGGTTAGGGTCACATACAGCTAGCATTCATATTACATTTAAAAATTTCAAAAGTGTTCAACACATAGTGGATCATTTGTCCCCACAACATCTCTTTGAGGTAGGCTGTTTTCCCCATTTTACAGATGAGGAAACTGAAGCAAACAAGGTTACATGACTTGCCCAGGGTCACATAGCTAATAAGTGTCCAAAGCAGGACTTGAGCTCAGGTCTTCCTGACTCCAAGCCCAACATGCTACCTATCTACCATATCACCTAGCTAACACTTGTAGAATTAGTGGTGGAGCCAAGAATAAAATCAAGGTCTTCTCTCCACTTTACCAAGATTTTTGTTATTGTTGAGTTACCAGTGTACTTTATTATTTAGGGGATGACAGGGTCATCTCTCCACTGCACTTCCTTTATGGTAGCTATACCAAGGCATTTTCTATAGAATCACAGAATCTGCAAGTTTCAAGGAACTCTAGTGGCCATCTATTCCCAATGATACCTCAAAGCGAATCCCTAATCTAACAAGGGGTAGCTATGTGATGTAGTGGATAGAATGCCACTCCTGGAGCCAGGAAGACTCTTACTAGCTGTGTGACCCTAGGCAGGTCACTTATCCCTATTTGCCTCCATTTCATTATCTGTAAAATGAGCTGGAGAAAGAAATGGCAAACACTTGCAGCATCTTTGCCAAGAAAACCCTAAATGGGGTCACAGAGAGTTGGACATGACTGAAAAATGGCTGAACAAATCTAATATATACCTGACAAATGATCATACAGGCTCTGCTTGAAGACCTCCATAGAAGGAGAATGTATCCGGTCCATTTTGCTTTTAGACAGATCTGTTAGGAAGTTTTTCTTGACATTAAACCTAAGTTTATCTCTTTGAAACATCCAGTCACCTTTCTGCCCTCTGGAGCCACACAAAACATGGCTGTTCCCTTTTCCAGATTCTTTTTTTTTTTTGCCATTTTTGGAGGGCAATTGGGGTTAAGTAGCTTGCCCAAGGTTACACGGCTAGTTTTTGTGTGTGTGTTAAGTGTCTGAGGCCAGAACCGAACTCGGGTCCTCCTGACTCTGGGGCCGGCTCTTTACTCACTGTGCCACCTAGCCGCCTCCCTTTTCCAGATTCTTGAAGACAGATCTCTTCTCCAGATAATGTGCATTAACTCCAGTGCCTTCAACCCATCCTTACATAATGTGAATTTAAATCCCTTCACCATCCTCATTGCCCAACTTTGTCTAAATCTAAGAGCATAGCTTAAGAATCAACTTAGGGAGCAATGAGGAGGCATCAGTTGGTAGTGGTACCTAAGAGTAGGGGAGCTCACACCTCAGTGATAATAAGAGCTAGCATTTGGATAGTTTTTTAAAAGTTTTCATAGCACTTCCTATGTTATTTCATCTGATCCTCACAATGATACTCTGAGGCAGATGGATGCTATTATCCTCATTATACAAATAAGGAAACTGAGGCTGGGAAAGTCTGAGTGAGTTGGCCAGGGTCACTCAGCTAATGAGTGTCTCAGGCAGAGTTAGAACTCATATTTTCTTGACTCCAAGTGCAATGCTCTCTTCACAAATGTCCTCCCACCTCACTCCTCACCTCCAGTTAAGAAACCTTCACCAATGCCAAGACAAAGTCCTTGTCTGTGGGCAAGAATGACTTTTGCACTTTGGATGGGGAATTTCATACCTGGGCTGAGGTATGACATAATAAGCCAATTATGAAACAATAAGCCAAAGGCACATGCTATACTATTCTCCATACCCCCAGCACATAGTGCATGAGTGGGAACAAGGACAAGTGACTTCCTAAGATCTCAAAAAGAGGCAGGAGGGGAGAAAGGGTTTCAGAGAAGAGGCAGTTGGTGGGTGGGGGCAGTGAGGACTGGCTAGGCAGGTAGGAGACAGGAAAAAAAAAATTGGTTGTTCCCTTTCTAAGTTTCAACATAATTTCTTGGGCAAACAGCAGCCCTGGAAGTCTGCCCAGCCCAGCCTGGCCCAATACTGGAAGCTTCAGGCAGCTTTAAAGGGCCTTGGGATTTGGGGGTGGGGTGGAAGTAAGTAAAGTCAGTGGGAAGTATATGGCACCCCTTCAATTCTTTCTCCGAGTTGTTCTTGTCTTTCTTGGGGATACAACTGTGGCTGCTCCTTGAAGTGTGTCTGGCTTGTCTGGAATGAATGACCTTGCCCTATTGCCATCCCTTCTCTCTGGGTAGGGTTTCAAAACTAATGTGACTGAGCCAGGAGATAGCAGGGCCCTACCCCCCCCCCCCATCCCAGTATGAGAGCACTGGGGAGGGGGCTGGGGGAGTTAGGTCAGTTCTGGGAAGGGAGGCTGAAGCTGATAACCTGAATAGGAATGACCTTCAGACTAAATCACATTCTACTGGGTTAATGTGTGTCTATTGTATCCCCCCACCCCTCAACACTCCCTTCTGTCCAGTGTAGGCCCTGCTAACTGGGAAAATGTGTATTTATTTAACAGCATCCATCTTCTTGTCCTCTTCTCTTTCTCAAGACACCTTCAGTTTCCCAAGGAAAAGTCAGGTTCCAGCACACACAGAGGAGCACTGACCTGACCAACCTTGGGGCCCTGGAATTGGGGAGGGGAAGAGCCCATTCAAAGAAGGCCAATGTAGGAAGCCTATCAGTTTATATTCAAGCCTGGGCTCACAGGGGCCCATGTATCAGATATGGGGATTGTCCTGCCTGTCTCTCCACCACCCCTGAGACTGCTGCCTCTCTAGTTTCAACCTATCCATCCATCTCCCACTCCCATCCCCAACCTATTGCCATCCAACTTTTCTTCTTCCTCCAACAAGGCCTCAGGCGTCAGTCAGGCCTCTAGACTTCTGCTGCTGCCTCCTCCTTTCATTGTTTGTGCAGACCTATTCTTCTCCCCCATCCCCTGCCTCCCCCCCACACCCCATCTCAGGCAGGCCCAGGCTCGCCCCGCGGGCTCAGTCTCACCCCTATTGCCATGGAGGCCACACACACCTGTTTACCTCCCTATTTTAAATGAAGGTACAGGTACTATCTGGGTAAGAATGTGTGAGAGGGAGGGGGTAAAATAAGGATCATTTTGACTCTATCCTCTGGACCCCCCTCAAAAAAAAACAACAAACACCTTCCCTGATCCTGCGTCACATGCCTACTCAGACTGAAAACTTAGTGATTTTATCAGCTTGAGTGGATCTAATGTCCCCATGCTGATGGCTCCCAGATCTCTAAGTCCAGACCCAGCTTTTCTCCTATCTTGGGTCTCACATCATAAACTGCCTACTGGACATTTTGAACTGCATGTTCTGTAGGCATATATCAAACTTACTCAATGTGTCTAGTCCAGAACTCATTGTCTTTCTCCCCAAACCCAATCTTCTTCAGACTTCCCCCATTACTGTAGAGGTCGAACTTTTATTCAGATTTACAATCTCCTGTCACCTTTTTCTCTTTGCTGTCATTCACCCTATATATAAAACCAGTTGGCAGATCTGATTTCTATCTCCAGATCTTTCACGACCATCTATCCCCCTCTCTCCTCTCTCATGGCCATCCCCTCTAGTTCAAACCCTTATCACCTCTCCGTTGGACAATGGTATCACCTTTCTAACTGGTCTCCCTGACTCAGTTCTTTCCCAACTCCAATCCATCCTCCATACGGTCAGTAAAGTGATGTTCAATGTATGTGGTGCTTACAGAGGACTAGCCCCTCTGGTGTCAGGGCTTGCTGAGCCCTTTACAGGGCTGCTCATCCACCTGTGGTGTTTGCCTCTCACCCAACTCTCACCTGTGGCTCCAAGAAACTGTACGTGTGCATTGGCCACACCCCAATAATACCATCTTGGCAAGTGGGCTAACCCAGGTTGAGGGTAACCGACAGGTCTCATACCTGTCAGTAAGTTAGGTGGATGTCTACCTCCCACCATGTGAAGACTTTCCCTGATGGAGTGGGCAGATGAGAACAATTTGTTCTAATGGCCTTGGTTTGGCTGAAGTAGCCACTGTGGTGCTTAGACCCTGGTCAGATATCAAGGATGCCAGAGGCATCCACTGCATCCCAGGCCATTTGTCAGTTGTCTTGATTTTTGTCTTGCCAATGGACTTTGATTACCCTGAAAGAGATAGTGAGGCTGACATCTTTGCTCAACTCTGCCTCGCTTAAATCCAGTGTAAGTGCAAGTCAAGATGTCACTCATATTGTGGTACCATTGGTCCTCTTTGAAAATGAAGGACAGGGGCAGCTAGGTGGCGCAGTGAATAGAGCACCAGCCCTGGAGTCAGGAGGACCTGAGTTCAAATCCGGCCTCAGACACTTGACACTTACTAGCCGTGTGACCTTGGGCAAGTCACTTAACCCCAATTGTCTTTCCTTCCCCTTTCCAAAAAAGAAAGAAAGGGAGGAAGGAAGAGGGGGGGGGGGGGGAGAAAGAGAGAGGGAGAGGGAGAGAGAGAGAGAGAGAGAGAGAGAGAGAGAGAGAGAGAGAGGAAGGAAGGAAGGAAGGAAGGAAGGAAGGAAAGAAGGAAGGAAGGAAGGAAAAGAAAAGAAAAGAAAAAGACAGACAACAATAAAGTGATGTCTTCAAGTGAAGGTCTAGCCACGTCCTGTCTCCCTCCCCTAAACTCCAGTGGCTTCCTGTTACCTTTAGGATTTTTATTTGACATTTAGGCTTCATCTTCTCCAAATGTTCCCAACTGATGATTTGGCATATGTGGTCAAGGAGTCAGAAAGGGCAGCTCTGAGCATGCCCTACTCAATCTCTAATACACTGCATATTATTGCTCTCTATACACTGAATATGCTGATTGTACTGACCCACTTACTGCTGCTGCTATTGTTGTTTTCAGTCAATTAGGGTTAAGTGACTTACCCAGGGTCACACAGCTAGCAAGTGTCTAAGGCCAAAATTGAACTCACGTCTTCCTGACTCCAGGGCCCATGCTCTATCTACTGCACCACCTAGCCACCCCCCCACTTATTGTTCCTCATATACCACATTCCATCTCTTGTCTCTCCTGTGTATTTTCACAAGCCATGTCCTGCCTCTTAGGAACTCTGGCTTCCTTAAAATGCCGTCTTCTCCACGGACATTTTCCCTTTTGTTCCCCCCTCCCCAGCTGCTAGTATAATATAATAATAAAATCCCTCTAGGATAATCTTGTCACTTGTATGTATTTGTATATGTACAAGCTTTTCCTTCATTAGAATATAAGCTTCTTTTAGGTAGGAACCAGAGCTTAATACAGTACTCAGAATATAGTAAGCCTTTATTAAATACTGTGATTATATCCTTCTTGCCCAAATGGGTAGCTATAGTGTAAGCTTTGGGGGTGGCAACCAGTGACTTCTTCCTCATGGTCTCTTAATTCTGAGCTGAACCTGAAGCAGATCAGCAAGGCCATGCTAGGGGTTTGACCCTTGCGACATTAGCCATAAGCAAGGTACAGGGGAAAGGCATGTGTATAGGAGGAGAGGGAGGCAGGGGAAGTAATCAGGAAGACTAGAATTGGGAAATAGGGGCTTTTAAAGATATAACTGAGATGTCTATATGTCCTTCACTTACTCATTTGGAAGAACTGTACTTGTAAGTATAGAACCTAGGGGCTCTAGGATAAAAGGTTTTGGAATGAAGAATGAAGGAAGGAAAAAGAGGAGAATTTGATGCCAGGAATGGAAAAACCAGTCTCCACAATCCTGGCCTGCCTCCTGCTCATGAATAGTCACATAGTTGGCCCTGGGATGCTCCAAGCTCACCCCTTGAATTCAGAGGCACCAGGGTGGCCCCTGATATCAAGGCCTTCCAGGAGAAGTCAAAACTAGGTAACAAGCCTGGCATGGATTTGGAAAGGGGCCCTCTGCAGATAGATGGGGCAGCTCCATGGTTCAGTGGATAGAGTACCACACCTGAAGTCAGGAAGAATCATCTTCCTGAGTTCAAATCTGGTCTCAGACACTTACTAGCTGTGTGACCCTGGGTAAGTCACTTAACCCTATTTGCCTCAGTTTCCTCATCTTAAAAATGAGCTGTAGAAGGATATGGTAAACCACTTTAGTATCTTTGCTGTGAAAACCCTAAATGGGATCACAAAGAGTCAGGAGCAACAACTATGCAAATAGAAGTGTGCATGTGTTGTGGGAGATAAGGCAGAGAGGGAAGAGTAAGGACTATCACAGATTGTATTTGGACAGGACTCTGGTCAAATCTATGTTTACATTCTGTCTATACCACTTGTCCCTAGGAAGGAAGGCCAGGGTGTAACGTAATGCCAAGCAAAGGTAACTTCCCAGGTTCAAAATACCAGCATAGGTGCTCTCTATTTTATTCAGTGACAAACCAAGAACAGAGAAGATCAAAACATGACATCATTCAAAATACAGCATTTACTAAGTGTGATTAAATAATCTCCAAGGACTACCCCACCCCAGGATCTTCCAATCATTCAATCAATTACAAAGTCTCTGTTCTAAATACTTCTCCACCCCTAGGCTATACCTTAATTAAGTCCACCACAAAGCCCCTCTTCTCAAATGGAGATTAGTTTCCAAACATAAGGTCAAAAGTTCCCCACCCCTGGATCACAATTGAATCTACCCCAGAGTTACATCAAGTTTAAACACAGCACTTAATACCCAAATGGAGGTCTTTTCTTCATCTTGACACGAGGCAAGTTCTCAGCAATCTTAGTTCCTGGGGAGACAAGGCTTAGCAAAGCCACAAGATACATTGCCAGTCCCTTCATGAATTTATCCTCTGTCTGTAGAACAGTCCTAGAACCCCTGAACACATTAGCAAAGCCCTCTCCCAGGATTTCTGTAAACATACAACAAGAAAATCCTTCTTCAGGGCTTCTGAGCCAACAGAAAGGCTCCCAGACCCCTGCAACAACAGCACTGTCCTTCACCAGTGGACAGTATTCACTCTGTCTGCAGGACAGTCTCCAGACCCCTGCAACAACAGCACTGTCCTTCACCAGTGGACAGTATTCATTCTGTCTGCAGGACAGTCTCCAGACCCCTGCAACAACAGCATTGTCCCTCACCAGTGGACAGTATTCACTCTCTGTCTGCAGGACAGTCTCAGGGCTTCTTAGCAAACAGCCAGGTTCCAGGACTTCTTCAACAAAAGGACTGTCTTTCACCAGTGGACAAATCTGGCAAAACAACATCAAAACAGACAGACAAAGTACCAGCAAAACAGCCATGTCTCCTCAGTCCTTGGCAGCTCAGGGGGCAGGTCTCAAAAGTCCAGGGCAATCCAAAGCGGCCACCAGCAATTCTCTTAGTCTCTCTCTCTCCACGAGGTGCTGCTTCCAAAAAGATCTTCTGCCTCTCTCTTATCTCTCCAAATCTACGTCACCAGCTCCTCCCAGTTCAGGACTTTCTTTTCACATCAAAAAGTCCATCCCACAGGTGGGATTAACAAGCTCTGGGTTTTAACACAATCAATTTGAAAAACTAAGCCAATACAGGGGAATCTTTAAATGCCATTACTATCACACAGGGTCAAAGGGGTATTGGGCAAGTTAGGTCCCAGACAGAATATGGCCTGGAGCTGGTTTGTGTACCTAAGTGGTCTCACACTTGGGAGTTCTACTTGGAGTTCTCCAGGAGATAAGAACAGTTATGTAAGAACAGTTAACATTTATAAAGCACTTACTATGTGCCAGGGGCAGCTAGGTGGCCAGGCCTGCAGTCAGGAAGACCCGAATTCAAATTTGACCTCAGACACTTACTAGCTGTGAGACCTTGGGCAAGTCACTTCACCCTGTTTGCCTCAGTTTCCTCACCTGTAAAATGAGCTGGAGAAGGAAATGGCAAACCACTCCTATATGCTTGCCAAGAAAACCCTAAATTGAGTCATAACTACTCTGTGCCAGATGTTGCCAAGCACTTCACAATTATTATCTCATTTGATCCTCATAACAGACCTGGGAGACAGGTGCTATTATTTTCTCCATTTTATAGATAAGGAAACTGAGGCAAACAGAGGTTGTGACTTGCCCAGGGTGAGCATCTGTGGCTGGATTTGAACTTGGATCTTCCTGAGTCCATGTGTCATCTAGCTGCCCCCAGATTGTGGAATGGGTAGGTTATCTCACTCAGCTTATTCCATGAGATGAAGAGTGTGGATGAAGTAAGGGATTGGCTTCCATGTGACAGGTCCTGACCCACATGGGAGTACTGGTATTTGGAATGCATAGTAAGTGAGTTGAAGCAAGAGAGGGCAGTAGCTGGCCAGGCTGGCCTCCTGCCAAGGTGGAATGCAGAAAAAGGGGTATGCATGTGTGTGCGAGCACGTGCGTGCATACGCACAAGTATCATTGTGTACATGGGATCCAGATACACAGGGGTATCGATGTTATGATCTCAGCATCTATGAGACTTTGCAGTGCCCCTCACAGGGGCTCTGGTGGGTGGGTGGGGAATGACTACCATTGTGCATGCTTTCGTCTGAAAGGCAAGAATAGTTTGGAAAGGGTTGATAGCTTCCCAGTTTTTGTGCCTCAATATTCTTCCGTGGAAGGATATTGGCCTGGGGTGGTCAGTGGGCACTCACTGGCAATGAGAGGGACAGGTTCTCCTCTATCCAGGGCTGCATCTCTAGGAGGGTTGGCACTGGAGGGGAGTGGGGAGTGGTGGGGGTAGGGGACCAGAGCCTGACCTATTGATTCCCAGACTAGATGCCTCAGTCCTCTTTTCTCAGTACGTTGGAGGAGGGGGATGGAGAAGCAGGGCTACCGCTGAAGGACCAGGCCCAGGACCTGACTGACTCTGCTGGGCAAGTCCAGGCAGGCCAGCTCAGTGGGGGAGTGGGGGTTCTGGCTATGACCTGGGCACACACGAAGCCTTTGTATGCCAGTGGGAGGAGAAGACCATGGCAAGGCAGGGCAAGGCAGTGGGGCTCCTCTCTTCTCATCTTTCCTTGGGGGCCCTATTGTGCTGCTTTCCTTATGGGCTGCCATAGCAGTTTTCACCATTAAGATGATGGAGGGGTCACTTATACCTGGGCTCCAGAGTGAAAGGGCTTTCTGCTCCTTTTCTTTTCTGGAGATGAGTTCATCAGTTCACCTGGCCTTGCAGGCAGTTCTGTATAAGTCCCAAAGCTCAAGTCCTATGGAGAGGCTTAGGAAGTGGAAGGGAAGTTCTAGCCTGAGTACCCTGCTCCCTCCCCACTCTTCAAAGCTCAGCTTTCCCCCATAGGAAAAGGTGTATATATGTGTGTATCTGTGTGTGTACTCGTGTGTGGGGTGGGGGGTAGGGGTGGTTGGGAAGATTCCCTGTGCCTCAAGGCCCTAGAAAAGGCTCCCCAGCCCCCAGCCAGAAAGTTTGTTAGTAACAAGATGTGGGAAACTGCTTTTCCGACAAAACCCAGGATCCCTCCCCTCCTTTATTACCCCTAAAGAAAGGAAAGGGCAATATGTTTTCAGTTCTTTTATTGTAAATAACTTTCCATGAAAAAGGTTAAATTGTCCCCAATGGGTGGGTATGGGGCTTCAGTCCACTGGGACCCAGGCCGAGACAGGGCCCCTGCAACAGCCCCATCTCTGGGGAGCTGCAGGGACCCCACCCTCCCCCACACCCAATTCCTATACCTCAACCCTCTGAGCTCCAGTTCCAGTGACTCCACTGAGTCAGGGGGTCCCATTCCCAGTTAAATCAGCCTACTCTCTCTTAGCTACAGCTACACTCACTAAATTAGTTTGCTCCCCAGCCCTGCAAGCTCAGCTGCCCCCCCCACCCCACCCCAGGAAGGGGGGACTTGCCTGTGAATCCCAAATGCCTCCTGGACCTAGAGTCAAGCCTCTGATTCAGAAACTCTACAATCTGCACCCTCAGTTCTGCCTCAAGGGTTTGGGGCCCAAACTAAAAGGAAGCCACTGCTGGACCCCACTGTCCTCAGAGAGTAGTTGTCTCTTTCCCCCTGAGCCCAAGAAGCCCCTTCCCTTACTCCTGGCTCTAGTTTCACAGCCCGCCCCCCCCTACATCCTAGCCTTCCTCCTGCTCCTCCCCATTCGTTGGCCAGGTCCCCATCCCCAGGAAGGCCTTGCTGGGAGAAGCCCCCAGGGATTTAATTTGCTTTCACCTAATTAACATCTGTTGTACCTGGGAACTTTCCCTGGATAGAAACCTGGGCAAGAGAGAAAGAGACATCGGCAAAGAGGCCCACTGAGAAAGAGGAGACAAAACCGGACGTCCAGACCTCGGGGGTTGCTTGCTGGAGGTAGTGGGAATAGGAAGAAATCTGGGGACAACACTGTGTGTAAGGGGATGCTCGGTTCCTCCGGGTTTTCAGTTGGGATTGGGTCCCAGGGGCAATCTTGCCTAGGGGCAGCATGAGCCTGAAAGTTGTCCCATCCTCAGAAGACCTGTCTTAGCCCCTGCCTGGGAGAAGGAGGCATATCCTTAAGGCTCCTGTTTTGGAGGCATTCTAGGCCTGATTCTGAGGCTTATGTCCAGAGGTGTGCGTGTGGGGGGGGAGGGGTCCCAGCCTTTTACAAGAAGGCACCCACACTGGCCCACTCATTTAGGTCAATAGCCAGGGTGGCATCACCAGCCTCAAAGAGGGGCTCTGGGGGCAGGCAGCTCCCATGGCTCTCATCCCAGGGATGCTGCAGGAAGGAGGTGGCCAAGAAGGTCTCATCAAAGTCCAACCCATCCATAGCTGGCTCAGTTGAGGGGCCCCAGGTGGCAGGGCAGTCGATGTGGTGACCATGTACTGTCAGGTCGACATTGTTGCGGTTGGCTGGGCTCAGCGGTGGACTCAGATCCAGGGCCTCCAGGGTGCCCAGCTCCCCACCTAGTGTGCCTGCATCAAAAATGGCCTCCCAGTCGAAGTCTCCCTTGAGAGGCTCTAGTTCCCCCTGCTCCTCCTGGCTCAACAGAGTGGTGCTGGTGGGCCGTGGTGCCTTGGCTACTCGCTTAGGCAGAGGCTGCTTGCGCTTGTGCCCAGCCCGGACCTCACCTGCTCCCCAGCCTGTCTCACCACCTGTGGCCTCCTCAAATTCTCGAAGCAGCTGCTGGGCCTCAGGGTTTATGGCCAAGGGGGCTGCCCAGGTGCCTGTCTCAGGCTCTTGGGGGGTTTGGCGGGCAAAGGCCGGGTGGATGTGGACGGGGGGTAGCCGCCGCTTCTTGAAGGCACCACTCAGTAGCCGCTCTGCATACTGGGGGTCAATGCGCCAGAAGCCACCCTTGCCTGGTTCATCCTTCTCCCGAGGCACTTTGATGAAGCACTTGTTCAGGGACAGGTTGTGGCGGATGGAATTCTGGGCAGAGAGAGAAGGGTCAAGGGTTACTGGGGGAAAGAAAAGCAATCAGACCAGTCTGGGCACAGGAAGGCACGCAGGGGGAGAGGAGAAGTAGCACCCTCCTTTGTGCTATGATCTCCGTAAGGCAATAGATCCAGGGAAGGGGAGCCCTTTGGCCTGACTCACTGGCTCCCCGATCCCAGACCCCAGCTGTGGGACACTGGGAGCTGGGACACTGTTGGGGGCTTTTGTTTCCTGTTGCTGGGATATCTGCCTGTTCAGCCATCTGAGTTCTGAGCCACAGGGTGGCTCTGAGTGCCACCCTCCTCCAATCCCACTCCCTCCCTTTCTCCTGCCGTTCCCGGCCCTTGGCCAAAATCCTCAGCTCCCCCAGGGCCTGGACCTGCTGTCACTCTCTGCCTAGGGCTGGCAGGACCAGGCTGTTTATGGAGCTTGTAGGCTGGGAGAATGAAGACATAGCTGCTCAATGGACTGTGTATGTGTGTGTGTATGTGTGTGTCTGGGTGTGTGTGTGCGCGCGTGTGCCCTCTCGAACATATGTGGGGAGGGGTGGGGGGCAGGGCTTGGGACCCAGGAACTTTCACTGTTTGCTAAGCCTGAGGCTGGCCCAGGTCCTTAGCCTCCAGAGCCCCTTTCCTCCCACCCACCAACCTCAGTTGATTATTATCCAGCTAGAAACATAGCTCTCATTCCTGGTGCCCCAGCCTCTCCATGCAATAGGGTTGGGGCTCTGTCTCAACTCTCCCACCTCCCCCACTCTGTCAAAGTTCCAATTCTTTAGATAGCAATTACCTGGAAGTCAGGGTTCAAATTTCAGGCAAGTGTGAATGATTTGGGATTAGGAATCTGTGGTCTGCCCCTCAACCCTTCTTACCTCCACCATCCACTTTCTCCCAGACTTGGGACTGTCAACATTGCTTTTGGGGAAGGAGATTCAGAGTCCCTTACAGAGACTGTTGGGAAGAAGCCCATACTAGACTTGGTGGGGGAAGAGTTCTCTTGGGACCTTTGTTGCCCCTAGGGCCCCAATCCCTCTGCTGGGAGTCTGACTTAATTCCCTGTTCTACCAGCCTTCCTTTGGTTCCCTCCTCCAGAGAGCTCTAAACCACAGATTACCGTGTGTGTGTGTGTGTGTGTGTGTGTGTGTGTGTTTGTGTGTGTAAGGAACTCTGAACTCACCTATTTCCACAGGAGGCGTGAACCCCACCCCCCACCTCTATAATATCTTAGACTAGTTGAAGTCATCAGGGAACTCACTACCCTTTAAGCCAGCTCATTCCATTTTCCAACAGTAGATGAGCAGTGGCTGCCCTGGCAAAGCTGTTTACCTGATGGCCTTGGCCTCTTGGCTGTGCTATGTCAAGTTCCAGAGCCATGGAACAGTTAATAAGAGCCACAGGCAGATCCCCTGTGGGGAGCATCTGGCCCAGGTAATTGCCCCCCCAGGGAGAGTAGGAAGAGAGAAAGGGGAGGAGCTGAGTCAGGAAAGTGGGGAGAGGCCTCCAGGGGGGGTCTGCTGCTACAGGAAGGGCACATATTCACACAGCCAGGAAGGGTGCATATATACACACATCCCAGAAGGGAGTCATAGCTGTTTGTCACACCTCACTGTTTCCTCTCTTCCCTGAACAAACACCCCCCAAAAGTTCAGCTTGTCAGTTTCAAAATGGGGCTTGGGGGAAGATAGTGGCAAAAAAAAAAAAATGTTGGTTAGGCCTGGGGATTCTTAAACCTCTCAGCCTTTAAGTTCTTGGAATCCTCAGACACTCATGTGACCTTGAAACAAGGTTCTAGGGCCTTGGATAAAACTTTGCACCCTTGGAATAGTCTCCCTGAGCACACACACTGACTCTTCCCAACCAAACACACCAAGTGACTTGGAGAATCTAAATGTCATCAAAGTTCACACTTCCTATGTTCTCTAAGGAGGCACTGTTTTAGTTCTTCTTCTGGTCCAATTTCCCTACCACTAAGACCACCAGGAGACCATACTGTCCCAATTCTGATCCACTTTCCGGATCAGAAATCTGGGCAACCCAACCTTTCAAACACCTGGAATAAGGATCCAAGCCTAACTGAGATAGATATTGGGAGGACTGCACACTTCAAAGCGTCCTAACTAGGAGGAAGAAGTGCCTGGTGACAGCTTTCCTGCCCACTCTGAATTTGGGGAAGAGGAGAGAGGGAGAGTAGGATGAAGGATGTTGAGTTGGTGCCACAAAAGGGTTAGGTTTAGTCCCTATCTTGGAGGAGAATGGGGGGAGGGAGAATGGTCCCTGCCTGTGTGCCCTCCCCTACCTGCCATGTGGGGTCAGCATGGCGGAAGTAGCAGAAGTTATCTGTGATCCACTTGTAGATAGCGGAAAGCGTGATCTTGGTAGCCTTGCTGGCCTGCATGGCCATGCAAATGAGCGTGGCGTAGGAGTAGGGTGGCTTCACGTGGGGGTTGGTGGCATAGTCCACGTCGTCTGGGGGTGGGGCCTGCAGCCCAACAGGAGCACTCCGAGAAGTACAGGACGAGGTGGGCTTGCCTGGGGTGTGTGGCTGTCCCAGGCAGGCGGGATCTGCAGCCAGTGGTGAGCCAGGGGCTGCTGAGCCTGGCACCTGGTGGTAGCCATGGGGGTCAGTCCCCGCAGGGGGCAGGGAAGGGGCCTTGGCGTTGAGGATGGAGAATTCCTGCAACCACTGCAGGCTAGTCAGGCTGTCATCCAGGCCGCTGGGTTCCTCCAGACCACCCTCCTCCACCGCCCCGGCTCCGGAGAGACGCAGCCAATTCTCTGCCATGTCTGGCGGGCCTCCCCGCGGGTGAGCTCAACATCCAAGTGCTGATCGCGGAGACGGTCCTCCTGCGTTCTCTGGACCAGTGATCGCAGCTCCACTTACAGGGGGCCCCGGGCGGCTGCGGCGGTGCTTAGATCCATGCCGAAGCTGCCTCCAGGAAACACGTCGGGCCAGTCAAGCCTGGGAAGTGGGTGGATGGGTGGGTGGGACAGAGCTAAGACTGAAGGCACCCCTCACCCCAGAGGAGAGGCAGGAACCGAGCCCCGGGGACGCGTGGGCTTTTGTTAAATCGCCATGCCAGGGTGGGACGGAGGTGGGGGGGGGGAGGTAGGGGGCAGAGGTGGAAGGGTTTATCCCGTTGTCTTGAGCTGGGATAAAGAAGGCAAGACACGGAACACGTCGGGTCCGGGATGAGTCCAGCCCCAACTTCAGAAAGCCCACCCCGTTTTTCTCGCCTTCTCTTTCCTGCCCAGAAACGCGCTAGGGTGGACTTTCCTAGCCCAAAAAAGTCAAGGGGCAGGTGGTCCCGGTCCCCTGAGCGTTCCCGCTTTCTTAGAAGAACGGGCATCCAGTGGGTTCGCCCCCAAACCACAGCAGAAATGGTGGAGAGCGGAGCAGGGAACCTGCTCTACAGGAAGGGAGGGTGGAAAAATGAGAAGTCAAGACGGGAGAAACCACAGGGACAGCTGGGGACTGGAGCAGAGGCAGGCGGGAGGACTTGGGCCCCCGAACCCGTGGGGGCGTCGGCTCCTGGGACAAGGAAGCCCGCTTAAGACTGGCTGGCCCCTCTGGCCCCTGCCCCACTTCTCCCTCCCGCCTTCTTCCCTCTTTATTTTTCCCTCCCCGCTCCCTCCCCTTACCTGGCTCAGAGCGCGGCCCCGGCCCGAGGAAGGTTCTGGAAGGAAAGGTCTCCCCCCCGCCCCCACCCCGCCCCCCCCCCCTCTCCGCCCCCAGCTCGTGGCCCCGCCAGCGCCCCTCGTCCCACCCCCCCTCCCAGCTGAGCTTCTCTGAGCACTGGCGGCCCTGGGACCGGCATTAAGTAGCTGCTCGGGAAGGCTTCTCTAGCTGCCATGGCGACGCCCCACCCCTATAAACAGCTTCTGCGGTGGCTATTGGTCCGCACGTTTCCATGGAGACCGCGGGCACTTTCCACTCTCAACCCCGCTGCCTTGCTTCGAACTCCGTACTTCGCCTGGGTCTTCACCCCGCCCCCTTCGCTCCCCACATTCCCGCGCCTAGCTCTGTGGGCCCCGCTCTGAGAGCTGGAGACCCGCGCAGTTCCCAGCTCCCCGCCTGTATTCCCGGGAGGCGGCTCTACCATTTCGCCGGTTGCCCCCTCTCCCCGCCCTGCTTGACTAGATGTTGATGATCTTAAAACTATGTGAAGCTCCCTGGGATTGAGCTTCTTGCGCGGGCTCCGGGACTCCTCTGGGCTGTGCGGGACACTCAATCAAGCTCGTGCAGCCTTTTCTGTTCCCTTGGTTTTCTTTCTGTCCCCCGACCCCTGATCCCAGGGTCTTCCAAAGTCGCTGCCATGTCTGTCCGATGCTATCACCAAGTAAATGAGGCTGCAGGCCCGGAGTAGAGCTCAGGGGCATTAGCCTTCTTTTTGCCTTAGCCAGTCAGCTAGGGAAAGCCACTTTTCACTGAATACCACCGTGCCTTCTCTCCATCCCCTCTCCTCTAATGTATCAGTGGGAAGGGGGGCACAAGACAGCAAACCTCAAAGAGCAAGGTGAGAAACTCCAATGTACCTGCAGCTTTTGGCAAAAAGGAGCCCCCTCCCCCCTCTCCTCCATTCCTCAGGCCTCCGCCTAGTCACTAACGTTCCTGCTGTTTAATTATTGAAGGTCTCAGTGTGCTTAGAAGTTCTCCAGTTTGCCTTAACAGAATCAAGGGCTTGAGAAGGGGAGTTCATCACTTGGTCCTGTACAGGGAGAACTAAGGTCATCTGGGGGAGGGAAAGGGGAGCTGTTGCCCAGGAGGTCGGTGTGGAAGTTCTGAGAAAGGCATGTCAACTCCCATCAAGAAGCATACACCGCCCCCCCCCCCCTGCCTCTTACTCCTGCACACCTCCTACCTCCAGGGAACTTCTTTAGTAATTGCCGGATGTTTGGGGAAAATCGGTACAAAATCTCTCAGAAGCAGGCCAAATTCTCAGTCACCAGCTGCCCTTTCCTCTTGTAAACAGTTTTATTCACTTTTGAGAACCATGCAGCAATCCATAAATATTGCATTGTTGACGTGGCACCTGCAGCATACCTATGTATGCACCCCAAAGGTAGCAGGGGATGCATACACTGTCACCAACAGTAAGCACACAAACACACACACAAAGTGTGCAGAGTTTCCAGGAAACATCATGCCACTTTCGCACCAGCCCCAGCATCACTTTGTAGTAAGATACTTTCTTGGTTATGAAAGTGCTCCACATGCACTAAAAGCTCCCAGAATGGTGGGGATTCCAGTTGGAATATAACTGGGTTGGGGAATCAGAGGAGGAAGAAAATGTCTTGGTGAGCAAATCAAAACCATCCCATCCTTGGAAAATAATAGGATGGGCACGGATCGAGGTGTGGCAAGGGAGTGATTTGCTGTTATAGCTCATCCTATTCAAGGCATTTCCTTATCCCACAGCTCCCACCAGACCTCTTCTTCCCCCATTGGATCCACTACAGAAGAGGGAGGTGGTCTCCCTCTGCTGGTGCTTCTTAACGTGCCTTTTTCACTCTTCCTCTTAGAAATAGTGTGGCTTTATCCCCCATGTGTTTTCTTAGCCTGATGGGGTGATCATTTCAAAGCCAGGCTGGCAAGTGCCTCATGTCTTAGTAGGATGGGCTTTGTCAGGTCCTACTGAATGGGATAACTACCTGCCAAGTATCTAAACAGGGAGGAAAAAAAGAGGAACCATCTAAGGAAGAAGGGGCTAAGGGGCTGTTTCCACCACATTTACATCTTTGTGGTGGGGGGTAGGGAGACAGTTTTGAAACAAGGAAAGGATTACTACTGCCTTCCTTTAGGGATGAGTTTCTTGCTGGCTACTTGAGGAAGAGGGATGAGCTGTAGGTTCTGACACCCCGGCATCAAAAGACACAGGTAATCAGTAAAGGGAATGAGGATATTTATTTTGGTTTAAGGTTCCTGGCCGCCTTGGCTACTGTTTAACTGTGGTCTCCATTCATCTATCTCCTCCCCCAAGCATCCTGTTTAACACTACCCAGTGACTGCTGGAGGTAGGTGGGCATGCTCACTGATGTAACCACTCAGATTACAGAAACCTAAGAAAAGGGATTATTGCTTAACTATGCTTGTTTTAATTTTTGCTTTAGGAAAGAAAGTGATTGTGGGACAGGTAAGGGACCAACATACCAGCCAATCCACTTCTACTGGGGTCTTTTGAGAGGTTGTTAATAATTACTGATTCGAAACACTGTCTTAGTTATTAAGCTTTTGGGTTGTCAAGCCATAACCAGGAAGACTAGAGAAAAAACAAAAATAAAAACTTGGTTTGGATCTATACCTGGACAGGCTTCTTACATCTTAGGGAATGTATAGTTAGACCACTAGGTTGTATACAGATCTTTCCTGGGGCAGGAAACCATGGGGAACAGTGGAGGGGATTGAGGCTCCTCTCAGGGTTCCAGGTCTTTACAGCATGGACTTGCATAGACTTTCCAGCACAGGAGTACAAGAGAGCTCCCCATGGAAAATAAATATTCCCCAAACACACCTGTGCCCTGTCACTGGAAGCTTCACTTTTCCACATTCCCTGCCCACTCTCCCCCTACCACAAGAGCCTATGATCCCCCTTTTAAATGCTATTAACCGAACAGTATTCAGAATTCCTCCAAATAACCCTGATGGGGTGATAGGAATGATACCTGACTTAGAGGTTAACCTTTTTGGTTCAGGATTTTTATTGTATGCACTTACTTATGTTTCAAAGCACCTCATTTGACCTGAACTATATTGCAATCCATGTTCTATGTAGTAACAGATCTGCTCCTCCATTGTACCTCTTAGTATTAGCTAAGGCTAAGCAGGAAGGAATGTGAGGGGGAAGCCCTGGAGGTGGAGGAGGCCTGCTCACTCCCTTCATATAGCTCAGTGTGTTCACTGATGCCACATGCCTCCCCTCCCCTCCCCTCCAGCTATTTGAGGCTCTACTTCCTTTCCCCAGCATTCCTGGTCACTAATATGAGAAACACTGGTAAGTACTACACATATCTGGAAGGAGGATGGCAGACCTTCATGTATATTGCCCAGGGCACAAACATTGAGAATTTAGTGTCAAGGTTCCCCATAAAGGGAGTGGTCCGGTCTACTGGACAGAGCACAGAGAGACAAAAGCTAAACTTCTATAATAAGAAAGACTCAAGCATCCCACTGGATGTCACTTTTCAGAGTAGGTGGAGAAACTGCTTCAAGATAGCTTAATACTGGATACCTGCTTTGCTCTGCCATGGATGTGGGCTAACCCAAAAGGAGAGTTGCCAAGGTAGTTTAATTGTGCTGGAGGTCAGATAATGTAACATGGGTAAAAAAAAGTGAAGCAGCCAATTTTCTGAGCCTTCCTGCTGTAACCATAAGGAGAGAAAAAGGAGACCAGGTAGCCAGCACACAGGCAGCTGTTCTACCTAAGAGAGTAGATGGGGCAGAAGTCTGTGAAAAGACAATGATGAACTTTCAAGTCAAGTTCATCAACTTGACTTTAGCTCCAGGTAGAGGGACTTCCAGTCTGTTCCAAGTGGAGATCCAGGGAGTAGGAGAGGCTGGGCAAGGTGTAGAATGACCTCGACATCCAGTTTTACACACAAATATAAAAAGTCAGCACAGGTCTTAGTGGGAATACCCAGGAGGTCAGCAGTCCAGTGGGGGACACATTGGAATGTGAGGATGGAAAAAGGGCCCTGTGATAGGGGCTAGGACTCTTCAGACAGCCATGGAGCCCCTTACACAAGGCTTGTTCTCAGGGTCCTCCAGGCTGCTTGATGACAAGCGCCAGCACTGGCTGTTCCTGCAACTGATAGCATTGTTGTCCACCTGCCAGGTGCCTGGGGGAGAGAAAAGGAGGGTTACTGGAACCAAGCCTTTGGCTGGGTCCACAGGGCTTCTCCAACATGGGCAGCATAGGAGTGCAGCACTGAGGGGAAAGCGGGCATTACCTGAAGCTCCAGTGGTTGAAACAGTGGAGGTGGAGGTGTGCCCCTTCCAATTAACAAGCCAACAGTGATTGAAAGAGAGTCAGGGAAAATCAGAAGAAAGAAGACAGGTGTAGGGCTTAATCCCTATGGGAATGATCTCTGCTACTGTCACGGGAAGCAGGTTACAGGAATGTAGAAAATCCTCTTTGGTACATTGAACCCCAGATTCCTTGGATTAACAATCTGATATCTAAAAGATGTCTATTTGTGGGCCAGGGAAGTGAAACTCTGGGAGCTGAGATTTCCATTCAGGGCCGGAAGGATGAGAAGATCGTGAGATGTGTATGTTAATTTAGGCCTGAGGTGCTATTGTTTGCAAAGAAGGCACATGTGGGGAAGGAAGTGATAAGTAGCCATGGAGGGTGTCAGAGACAGGATGGTATCAGTAAGTTCTTGCAGGAAGATGGCTTAATGGCTTCCAGTGTTCCCACTGACATGGCATTGCTTCACACCACTCTGAGAGCAGACTAGAGCCTGCTGTTCACAGCATGGAGTACTCCCTACCCCTCCACTGACACAGCTCTGAGAACACCAGCCTACTGAACCTAATTAAGTAGAGGGACACAGGTATGGGGCTTAAGTGAGTGCAGAAAACTTGAGGTGGAAAGAACACTGGCTTTGCAAAGATGGCCTACTTTAAGCTCTGGCTCTGACACTAGCACTGTGACCAGAGGCAGGTCCCTTAGTCTGTGAGCCTCAGGGATTTTGTCTGTATGGACTGAACCTGTGACTTCTTTCCTCTAAATAAGGAAACTCCTTCCATCAATGGAAATCCACACCTGCTTTCAATTTTTTCCCCTTTTTACAGAGTTGGGGGGGAAGTGGAGAGGGTGGAGATCAAGGCACAGAAAGACTGTGACTTGTTCAGGATCACAAAGAGAGTATATGTCAAAAGAAGAATTTAAAACACAGGGTTGTTGGGTTTTTTTTGACCCTAGGGTCACATCTTTAGCTGCCACACCAAGCTGCTTTTCCCTCCCTTTGATCTCTACAAATCCAAATTCCATCTATGTTGTATATTTAGCATGTCTATAGTTAATTATGAGTTGTCTTCCCCATTAGAATTTAAGCTCCTTGAAGGCAGGGACTTTTCCCCCTTTGTGTCCCTTAGTACAGTACCTAGCACATAGTAAATGCTAAATAAATGCTTGTTTATTGACTGACTGAAGCTGCCTTAGTTTGTGCGGACAAAATGAGATTATGTATGGGAAAAGGCTTTGTAAATGTCAGCTAGAACTGAAGTCTAAAAGGGACCTGCTATGTCTGACTTTTGGAGATAGGCCAAAAAATTCAGGCACGCCCTCAAGGTTACTTACTTATGACCCTAAAGGGGGAAGTTTTCCTAGTCAGAGAACATCAAGATGGAGTTGTAGATATTTAGGGGCAGCTGTGATCCATTTCAACCCAAGAGGAAAATGGTTTTCTTTATTTCCCACAAAGGCAGTGTTACATAGTGGACACTAAGCTGACTTCAGAACCAGGGAGGTCTAGGTTCTGCAGGCTAGTCCTCCCTGGCTCAGTGACCCTGGGCAAGTCACTACCTCTCAGGGCTCTAGGAAATGCTCCAAGGCTTGATATTTGACCTGCTAAAAGAGTTTCCTCATTAAGGAGTTCCTTCTATTAATGAAATCACATATCTAGTTCCATTTCCCATAGAATTCCCTGGATTGATGTTGATTCTAAAGTGTTCTATGGCTTAGGCTGAATGATGTGTGTGTGTGTGTGTGTGTGTGTGTGTGTGTGTGTGTGTGGTGTGTGTCCCTAGTTAGGTGGCAGGACAAGAACAGGACCATACTGCTTTTTGAGAAACTTAAAAGCCCAACAGTGAGTTAGTTATTAGTTATGCTTGTTCAGATATATGACTTGGTGGATTTCATACCTATTCCTCAATGTTTATGGGGCAGGATTCCGGAACCTCGGCTGTTCAGTAGGAAAGACCAAAAGCAAATGGTAAACAAGAGAGAAGACACACGAGCATGCACAAAGTAAAAATACCAGCAGTAACACCACCACCACACTGAGAGGCTTGGGCTCAGGGGCTACTGTTCAGATACCACTTAGTTGTGACCAGGCATCTTCATGAGCCTTAGTGACAAATTTCACTCTTTGAACAGGCCCTTAAAAAACCACACCTGTGGTTTTCCTAGGGAAAGGAGGAGGGAAGGGGGGGAGGCAAGATTTTTATAGCAGTATTAGAGGATCAGGGTTGAAAATTATGATGTCTATCTTCCCCAGCCATTCATTACCCTAATATGAGGAGGGAGGATTATCAGGACCAGTGCAGCACCTTGTCTCCACCATTAATTTCCCCAGTGGCTTTCTCATTAAACTCATTCAGATGGAGGGTCACCTACAGAAATTAAAGAACTTCCTTAAGAAAGGGAGTGGCCATTTTTGTCTGATTGAAACATTTCCTTTAGACCACCACAGACTGGGAAGAATGGGGGAAAAGGTAACCAGGGCTGCTTACCATCCACCTTCTGTTTTCTGAATTAGAAGTGGGAGGACAAAGTGACCTCTAGAGGTGAACTTGGGAAGTACACTTAAGAAAGTAAACGCCATAGATTCATTTTTTTCACACACAAATATAAGCTTTTAAAACTTTGACCTCTACAAATCGACAACTTAATTAAGTTGAAGAGATACAGAAATATGTGGTCCCAGGGCTTGGATCTCAGAATACATATGATTCTTTTTGTACAGCTTTTCCCAAAAGAAAAACAAAACACCAAAGTTTTTCTGACATGATCTGACAGATTGTAGCCTCCAGGGATGGGAGCCCAAGAAGTGGCTGACACGCAGTAGGCATCTTACTAAATGCTCGTTGATTGGTTAAGAAGGGTTTAGTTTATTTCAGTTCTTTCTGCTATTCTCTAAATCTATAGCACAGTGCTTTTATTGTAAATAGGTTTGCATTTCCACCAACAGACCCAAGTTTGCTTCCATTTCTTTCCATAAAGATCCTGCCCCCAAATTCTGATTCACAGCTGGATTCTAGTGAGGCTGTCAGCTGTCACCTAATCTCTAACCTGCTGCCTATTTAATTATCCATCAAATCCTTCGGCATCAAATCCCTCAGCACCACATCTAGCTAGTATAATCTTACTGTTCTAACCCTCTTACCATTCATGCCTTTTCCACTTAGTTTTTTGCCCAGGGCTACTTTCAGACAAAACCTCAGAACATATGCCCAAAGCCACCCTCAGTGAGACTCAGCATCCAAGAGTGGGGTTCAAGTTCTTCTGCCAAGAGAGGGCTTAGAATGGATGCAGGCTATTTAAAAGTTATCTAAAAACGTACAGGAGAGGTGACTAATATTGGAACTTTTTTCATGAGTTCATCTGCCCTAGAGCAGAGGTATGAAACCCTCTCAAAACTCCCCATGCTACAACAGAACCAGATTAAAATATAACTAGGAAATGTTTAGCAAAAAAAAAAACCCCAAAGTGTAATATAATATTAATTTCTGATTTTTCTAAGTTAATGTGCAGTCTCCAGGGATCGCTTTCTATCTGAATTTGATACCACTGACCTAGAGCACCTGTGCTTGGGAAAGGATGGTTGAGTATCCCCTTCTGACAGAACATTTTTGGCAGAAGGTCTTAATCTTCATCTGCCCTCCATGAAAAAAAGCAGCATCTGCTTTAAAGGTGGGAGAATGGACTTGAACAGACAATGGAATGCCCAGGGAGCAGGTGCTGCTTTGATGGAGGAGATGCCCTGATGGTCACTGGGCTTACAAACAGCCAAGCCATCAAACATATGTCCCAACCATAAGAAGGAGGTCTTGTCTTATAGCTGGTCATGAAAAGGTCCAATTTATTCCACACTGATTTCCCCAGTCATCAATCCAGTCACAAGGCATACCCAGCATTCCAGACATATCCCTGCCACTTCTGAGCAGAATAACCACAGAAAGGCTGGCCCTCCCCTCCTCCACATCTCCCATAATGATTCAGGGGGATCTCTGGTTGGGATTCCATAGGCTTCTCAAGTACCAAGCATACAATTTTTAAAGTGGTCCAACCCAACCCCTTCCTACTGACTGATTGTGATTCGACTTTATGCCCTTCTTAAACTGTGAGGCCGCCTTAATCCTAAAGTGTATCCTCTGACTATAGCCCTCATCATAAGGGGCTCTTGAAGTAAACGGCTTCTTTTTGAGAAGCTTTGTGTCTGACCACCTCCACTAATCCCACAAGTGGAATAAATGTCAACAAATGCTGGTTGGCTGGGAAAGGGTTGGGAGGTGAGGAGGAAGCCCTGGGAAAAGCTCAATTTGCACCAGAGTTGTTGGCTAAGAAATTCTCCCTCAAAAATAGAAAGTTAAACTGCATTTCCTGAAGGGAAGCAGGACAGTCCATCTTCATCCTGATTCCCATCAGGTATTGCCAAAGACCTCAGTGGAAAGCCAGGCAGGGTGGTCAGTGCTTGCTTTACAAATTGCCTGACCAAAGAATGCAATGGAGAACAAACTTCCCCATAGTATAGAATTATCACAAACGAACTATTTACTTCTATTAAATTGTTCTTTATAAAAGCTCAACAGGAGTGGAATTAGCTGACTCCGAATATTTTTCTTGGGGGTAGGGAGAGATGGCCTCAAATTCAATATAAACCTTTACCAATCAAATATTAAAACCCCTTGTATGGCTCTGTATAGCAAGGGAGCACCAATAAATTTGTGCATATCCAGCAACCCTGGTGTAAGGGACTGAGCACAGCCAAAAAGGACAGTGTTGGCACAGAGTGAACATGAACTTCATACCGACTGAATCCAGGTAAAATAAATGTTTTAAAACAAACAAACCAGACAGACAGATCAGAACTTGGCAAAAACACACAAAAACAAATGGACAGACAGAAGCAAGTTAATAAGTGGAAAGGCAGGAGGTGTATTTTGGGCCCCTCATAGCACCAGTTCCAAATTAACTGAGGGATTGGCCACTTAATTCAATGTTCTTCCATAATGTCCTTCTTTTAGCAGATGCTTCCTGAGTCTAGTACAGGAGAAGCAGGTGAAATGAAGTTATCTCAACTGGCCTCACTGAAGATTAAGAGGCCTTGGTGAATAATGGGCTAACCTCAATGGGAAATTACTTAAAAGCTTTTTTGAAAGCCTGGTGAATGATTCCTCTGGGAGATCTTTTCTCCTCTGTATACATGGCTGCATGGGGCAAGAATGTCTTTTTAACTATTTTTCCTCCTACAGTTTGATGGAGAGTGGCAATCCACTGGAAGAGTTCCCTTTCCTCTACTCCAGTTGCTTCATAGAGTATGTGAAGCACTGGACCCATGAGGATATCCAAGTAACTTGAACAGATAAGCATATCCCAGGACTCTGCAGCTTGAAGGAATCTTTATAGCAGGAGATCTCGCAGGTCACGAACAACAGTGCAGTGGAAGGGGCAACCTCTGGAGAAAAGCCAACAGGTTGAGCACATGGACCATCTAGGGAGGGGAAGTGTTTGCCAAGACTACTTGGGCAATCCTTACCTCTAAAGAAATAGTTCAAGGAACATTTAAATGGCTTTGCAGGGTAGGCAGAGGTCCAGTCTGAAAATATGATTAGAAAAGCTCCCATCTAAATGGTTATTCTATTTTCAGTTAATTATCTCCAGAAGGAAGGAACAACAAATTGATCAGATTTCTGGGACTCCAAGTTAGGGTCCCAGGGAATGCAGTCAACTTTTGCTTTTCAAATTTCTTTCTTCAGGATTTACAGGTTGATTTTTAAAGGGCCTTTGGCTTTTGGCAACCCAGCTAGGATGGAAGGTCACCACTTCAAGTTTCTTGCTACTGCTGGATTAAAAATCCCGTGGGTCCCTGACAGAGCACTTATAAGGTTCTAAAAGAAGGGGTGATAGGTACAAACAGATAAATTCTGCCCGTTTTTTTCTTCTACCCTAGGGGTGGGTACTGTTCTTTGTCAAAGGTTTAAGGACTCTCCTGGGCCTTGTTGCTGCCTTGCCTGTTCCCAGTATCTTAGTGCACACCCCATGCCTTCTTTTCCAGGAAACTGCAGGATAGGAGATGGGTGTGTAAAGGGGTGAGAGCAAGGGTGAAGAGCAGGGGGGATTCTCCTCCCAAGTTCATGTTCAGCAGACTGCCACTCACCGGGTAAGCAGACCTCAGAGCACAGCTTATTGTCGAGTGTTTTCACGACTGCGATGTCAATGTCATTGTTATTGTCACACTCCATACCTAGGAATGCGCAAGTCCTCTGGCCTGTAATGGAGTTAATGCAGTTAGAGAGGTGTTTTTATTTGCTTTACTTTGCTTTACTGTCTTTTAAAACGAAAATCTTAAAGATGGAGACAAAAAAAATCAAATTATATATTAAAAAAAGACAATAACTAAGTGGGTAAAGAGTGGACAATAAAGGAGTCACATTGTGTAAGGGTGTGAATGTCTCTGTTCTCAAAACTACCCTTCTCTGAATTCCGGACCAGCTTCTTCTCAATTCTTGTTCAGTAACTTTTCAGATCACTGAGGAGGAGGGCAAAGGAATACACAGGGATTTTGAAGAGAACAACTAGGAAGTGCAGTAAATATGCAGGTAAAAGGCAGACAAAAGAGTAGCTGGGAAAAGCTAAAGAAAGCAGCTGGGAAAGCTACCCCTGCTCATGCTTGTGTCTGTCTCTGGTCCATGTCAGGTGCGTTTATGACCATAGGGGAGTGGGTTCTGCAAAATGAGTAAATAATAAAATCAAAAATTAAAGATTCCAGGTTCCATTATTTTGCATGTAAAATCCAAATTGCCACATTAACAAAATTAAGATTTTGCTGATGAATATTTGTTTGTTTTGTTGTTTGGAGTATCATTTAAATGACTGACCAGAAACCTACAGACATGGGCAAGGGGATACAGAAGTCATTCTTTAAAGCGCCCCCCCCCCCGCCCCTCAGTGAAAAGGAGAAAGAAAATCACGAGTTTGCCAAATGGGCTATAGGACATCAGGAAGAACCACAACCCTGTACTTCAAAGGAAAAACCAGGAATCTGGCAACCCTGCATTGTAGAGGAAGAAGGCTAATTTGTGAAAAGCTAAGATTTTAAAGCAAATCTGTTTGTTTTGGAATGAGCAAGCAATTACTTAGGTAACCTGAGGTCCTACCAACATGGTCTGAGTTCATGGTTTGTCTCTCCAGCTGGTGTGCAAAGGGTGATGAGAGGCACAGCTCTAAGCAGTGGTCACCAGTCTGCCTGGGAGGCTCTTGGGCTGGGTTGGCCATAAGCATGCACACCCTGTGAAGTTTTCCAAGCAGTGGCCAGCACTCAAGCTAAAGCAACTAGGATGATGGCAGCTGAGGGGTCTATAGCCAGGCTGGGAGTGGGGGCTGGCTTAGGCCTGGCACATGCTTTGATCTGTCCCCTTTTACATGACGAATCTCACAGAAAGAATAGATTCTCAACCCCAGGACACTTAGTGTCTATTTTTGTCCTAGATCCTTCCTGTCTGGACTATCCTTTTATTAACTGCAAAGCTAATTTTTAGTGGAGAGAGGTGAGGGAAGAGGAAAGAATGCCCTTTCCATTCCAAGAAGAGAACATTAAAGTCTCAAATGTTGTCAATGAACATCATTGCAACAATTTGCAGACATATGCCTACATGTTATTGTTAAGGAAAACTTGCGTCTCTACTTTCTTGACATTTCTCTTAATGTATCAGCTATAACTTCTCAAGGTCTTTCCTTTACTGGAAGGAGAGCAATATTCTGAATTAAGGTGAATAAAACCAAGGCCCTCTCCCTGGAGTAGAGAAATTACTGTAAAGCACTGTTGCTGTTTCTACCACAGAAGGGCAGCCTGAATGGCCCTGTGGCACTTGGCTGAGGAGATAGTGGGGGAGAAACAGAGTGATCAGGCAACTGTCCAGCAGCCTCTGGAGATGACAACACACAAAAACATGATGTCTTAAGTAGAGTCCTTAGCCTAATACCCCAGAACTTAGCACAGTGCCTGGCACATAGTAGGAACTTAATAAATGAATTTCCTTCCTTCCTTCTTTCTTTCTCTTTCTCTCTCTCTCTCTGTGTCTCTTTCTTTCCTTCCTTCCTTTTCTCCCAGAAAAGTCAGAAAGATACACTGGGATCCTCCTGCCTCCCCCCACCCCCGCTATCTTGCATACATTATGTTCATAACTTTCTTTTCATAAATCAAAGACCTAAATAATGCCACCAAGCCAACTGGTCCTCTTTTCTTTGCCTTAACATCTCCACCCTGGAAGGAAAATGAAAGTAAAAGAAGGCAAAGGTCCAGTCTGTTACCATCTTCCTGTGTAGGTGATCCATCCTCTTCTTCCAACATATCGTTCCCCTAGGACATAGCAAAGAGGCTATGAATGATGAAAGAACAAGCCACTACCCCAGACCCACATAAACACCTATAAATCCCTACACTTACCATAATGAAGACACAGTTGGAAAAAAAAAAAAACCAAGGAGCTCCCATGCTATTGGTATGGCTAGGGTTGCAAAGTCTCCTTTAGCATAACCTGGTTAGTCTCCAATTCTACTTTCAATATGTATTTTGCTCACTACCACATGGAAGCTGGTCTAACCACCATTCTCTGTTCTTACTAGATAGCATCCCTAAATGCCCAATCAGCTGCTACCCCTTGTGGAAAGGTCAGTACCAACAGACTCTCTCCCACTCTATCCATCTGCTCCTTATAATGCCTTGACAGTAGGAATATCCATCAGAAATTTCTCTCACTCTGCTCAAGGCCCCTCATGTTCCCCCTTCTGGCTCTACACTCCATAATGTCCCATTCTCCCTGTTATGTTGACTGGGGAAATTCTGCTCAGTTAGTCTATAGCGGTCTGGGTCTGACCAATTTTACACCAATGTGCCCTAAGGAGAGGGAATTTTTTGTTGGGAGTGCCCTTGATTAGTCTTTTTTCTCTCCTGGATTGAAATCACTGCAATAAATGTGGTTTCTTCCAGGAAATCAGAACAATAAATGATACACAAGATAAATGACAAGTATAAAAGAAACTCTGGCTTAGGAATCTCTAGAGAGCTTACATCCTAACTAGAGTCTTAAGACTGAAGATCTGGCTCAATGGAAAGGTCTACAATGATCCTTCCTCTTAATGGTTAATCAACTAATGTGATCAAAGCTTGGGATTCTGCAACAAAGTCACCTCTTTGGAGTCTCCATCCCATTAAACATTTGTGAGAGTACAAAGATGAGCAGTTTCCTGGATAACATGACCCTCATCAAAACTCCCTTCTACACTGAGTATGAATATACCAATGTTGCCTTAAGCAACAGCTCCCCAAACTGGACTGAGATCCATCCTCAAAGCCTTAGATTATTGGCTTTTCAGTTCAAACAGCTTCACTAACTATATAGCAAAGGGGGCCCTGCTGTTTAGCATATTACCTCTGCATCCTGCTCTTCTGCTGGGACACCAACAAAGTCAATATCTGGGGACTCAACAGGCATAAACTGCAAAATAACAAAATGGGTAAGTGACAAGTTCACCAACCTCTTCTTGCTCTATTCCAAGAACTGTGGAAAACTCAGGGCTCAAGTGCTTCAATTCTAAAGTGGGAGACATAAGATAAAGGCCAGAGAAATTTCAGACAGAGGATAGTAGCATATGAGGGGCCCTTGAAATGACACTACTTACAGCTTTGCTCCTCCATGGCATTTTTTCCCAAGGAGTTCACAGGGTTGTGTAGTCATGTCTCAGCCCCTACCTCATCTTTCTCGGTCTCTCAATCCAAATCTGCATCTTAGAATCCCTAGATCCCTTTAAGGCATAGCTAAGTGCCACCTCCCACATGAGGCTTTTACTAGTCTCCTGAGTGTTAACTGTCCCCTGAGTCCCCTATCAAAATTATTTTGTATGTCTTTCATATACATGCAATTTCCCCCATAGAATGTAAGGAGTTTATTGTCGTCTTTGCATCACCAGTGCCTATATACTTAAAAGGCACCTAATAAAGGCTTATTGAACTGAGTTGTTGCATCTTTTCTTGGGGTGAGAACAGACCCCACTTATCTCAAGCTGCTTTTCCAAGTGTGTTTAGTTTGAGGAGCAATGATGATTCTAGCAGCTTTTCCCCTACCTCGCCTTCTTCTGATGGGGCTCCACTGGCAGCAAGTGGGGAAGGGAGAGCATCTCCCTCTTCTTCAGTTCCAGGGGCAATATAGGAACCAGACATAGAGGAGGCTGTGTCAGTGCTGATCTGGGAGTTCTGGCTTTGAGAAGAGGCTATGGACATGACAGACTGTGCCAGGCTGCTGCTGACAGGGTCTACAGGGAGAACAGATGAGAGAGGCCTATCAGCCATTGTAGTTACAGTGAACCAGGAGAGGAAAGACATGGACAATCGGTGTTGTTTTTATTTATAGGAGGAAAAGGTGGAAGTCTCCTGTCCACCCCTCAACCAGGGACTGCATTTACCACCCTCGGGTATTAAATGATTAAGCTCTAAGGAAAAATTTGAGTCCCTATGACCAAAGCCAGAGGGAAGGTCCAGAGCAACTGTGAGTCCTATTCTCTTAAGGTACCCCAGTACCTTCTGGGGAAGAAATAGTGGAGGAGAGTGGGGTCCCTGTGCAGGATGACTGGCCAATGGCTCCTGATGAAGATAACGTGAGGTTCTCACTCTCTGGAGTCGCACCACACTCCTGGAAAAGCAACAAAGGGAAGACAGAGTGAGCTTGAAGCAGAAGTGGTTGGCAGCAGTATAGAGGGAAAGGAAACCTGAGGGAAAGGAAGAGTGTGTGTGTGTGTGTGTGTGTGTGTGTGTGTGTGTATGTGTAGGAAAGAAGAAACCAGCAGCTCAGAATCTGAGGCTGTGTGTCCTCAGAAAAGGCAGGTAACAGGTAACACTAGTGCTAGCATCTCTTTTGTCATCACTTCTCTCAACCTTAGCCTGGAATGACAAGTCCCTCCCTAGGGAAGGAGGGAAAGCTCCAGTCATCTCAGCCTGCTCAGGGCACAGCATCTGCTAGAATTGTATACAGTGATGGCTCAAGTGACACAGGTCACCTAGCAGCTGTTCCATGGGAAAACCCTTGGCACTCATGATTATGGACAAGTTCTTCCATTCTGAAGACAGGAGTCTGTCTGCATGACAGGCACAAGATAGGTCGCTCTGTTCCCCCAAAATGTGTCTGCCATGAGCCCCAGAGAGTAATGGGGCTGAAAGGAAGGGGCGTGTTATTGGGGTGGGGCAGGAGGGCAGGAGGTACTTAGAAGCAGGGTCCTGAGTCCCAAGAGAGGAGAGGAAGCAGAGTGTCTGTCACCTCTTCAAGCTGATGAGGAGACTGCCTGTGGGAGAGGTGCATTTCGGACTCACTGCAGGACTGCTCATCATCTTCTTTGTGCAATATGGATGAATTCTGGGAGATAGACCTAGGTAAGTTTAAAGGAAATACTTGTGACCCAAATATACCCTTGAATAAACAAACTCTGCATCAGATCAACCAAATTCCGTACACAGAAGAGGAGTGAGTGAGAAAGATCAAGGGTGACCTCTGTCAGAAGCAATTCTCAGGGGAGGAATGAGGCTGTGGTCTAGGAGTGACACCATGTGAGCAGTTTTGCTTTAGCCCCACTCGTGATCCATGGTGGTCTCGCGTGCTTCCACATACACACACTCTCTCGGGGCTCCAGTATAGACACCAAAAAATGCCACTCCCCCCATTCTACCACAAACATCTTGCAAATACTAATGACTAGTACAGTTTTTAAAAAAAGTTACAAAATTAAAGTGTGCCATTATTGTTTTGATCTAGACTCCCTTGGAGCATCAATACCACCTATTGCTTAGGTCTGGAAGCATCAGCACTTCCTCAGAAGAGTATGCAGGGAGCCCTCCAGCATACATTATTTATTTCCAAACACTACTACTACCGCCTTAGGCTGCTGTGTCTAAATCTCACACAATCAGTGGGAGTGTATTAGTCCCTTCCTTAATGTTCTGAAGGCACCTCAGGTGTTTGGTGGGATCACTACATTCTAGGAAAGGGTCAGTTTCTCCACAGGGAGCCAAGATAAAAGCTTCTGCTATCACTGGGCAGGTGAGAAAAGCATTGGAAGAGCTTGGATCAATGTGATGATTAATCCTGGCTCCACAGAGCTGATGGGGAAACACATTAACCCCTCTCTTAGTATAGAGGTGGCAGAATGATGCCTGTGCTGTTAGACACGGTCCTTGTGATGATCTCTGTGGTTTAACTGTACTTCCTTGTTACTAAGGAGGGTTTGAATCCTACTTGGGACATTTACTTGCTGTGTGACTCTAGGCAAATCATTTAACCCCAATTTGCTTCAGTTTCTTCATCTGCAAAATGGAGATAACAATAGCACCTTTCTCACAAAGTTGTTATAAGGATTGAGATAACATAAGTGCTTTGAAATCCTTAAAGTGCCATGGAAATGCTATTATTATGACTGATTATGATTATGGCAAGTATTAAGAAATGCCCATCGTGTTTTTTAAAAGCATTGACAGAGCACTAAAATAAAAAAAGGAAAAAGAGTGCTGGAAAGAGCCATCACTCCCAGTATCTTAAAGACATGAGCAGCACTTGATACTCACTTGGAGAGACTGTTCTTGAGCTTGAGCTCTTGGCTGCTGCAGTCAGAGAGGCGATCGAGGGGGGAGACGGTTCTGATCGGGGGCAGATGCCCATCACTGCCGTAGGAAGGCAACATCCCTGACAGGTGGCTTTCTCCAAGCACGTGAAGTGGGGGAGCAGCTGGGGATGGAGTGAGGGGCCCATTTAGGGCCTCCAGCAGAGATACCACTTCATAACCCAAGGGAATGTTCTCTGAGGACTAGGAGAACCAGAGAGAGGTTGTTAAACTCTACGGATGGCAGGTGTCTACAGCAGGTGACTAGGAATCCTCGTTTCAAAGCAAATCCTAATTTCATGACAAGGTATTATTTCTGGCTCCACATGAGAGGTTCCTTCCAGATTTGCTTTGAGAGTTTAGTAAAAAATAATTTCAACACTAGTGAGAGAGGAGAGATTCATGTGCCAAGCAGCTTCAGGAAAGGAGGGCTGTATCTATGTAGTAATTCTATCTGGAGCCTGCCAATGGGTTAATTTTAAGAGAGATAGTGTCTAAGTGAAAAGGGAGAGCTGAAAAGTTGGGAGACTGTCCCTAATCCTCTGTCTTCCACTATGAAACTCTGTTAGATTAATTTGTCTTTCTGAACTTTGTTATTATACCCAGCTATGAAATGGGAGAAAGTTAAGCACTCAGCTTTTAGAGGACTGATAAGTATAGTACCAAATTACAGAATAATTATTTAATAATGTAATATAATAATTTATCTGCCCTGCCCCTTCCCATGGTTAAATCCAGAGTTAGGGTTCTCTGAAGTGGTATTTACCATCAAAAATTAGAAAATAGGTATTGAGGAAGGAAAGTGGTTTTATTTACTATGGGACTCAAATATTGATTTTGCTGGTTTCAAAGCAACTTAATTTTGCTGGGTTTATTCAAAGGATACATAAGACAAATTAAGGTATGATTTAACTGCCATAGTGTCAGGGTAGTAAAGAAAAGGCCAGTGGAAATTAGAAGTCAGTAGGGATCCTCTATAGCATCTGTTCCCCAGTCTAATGGCTCCCGTTTTTAGACTGTGGCCCAACTTACTGAGTGCTCTTCAGAGTCAGATGTTTGGGAAGAGATGATGGGGTTAAAGTTGGTTGGGGACAAGGGGCCCAATTTCTTCCTCATGGCCCGGATCTGAAGCAGAGCCCGAAATGCTGTGAAGAGAAAAGATGAGTTAGGCTATTGTGATAGAGGGGAGAGGGCATGTGGGAAGGAGTGGATGCCCAACCACCCAGAAAAGACAAAGATTCCCCTTGCCCTTTTCCCAGACTCCCCATGTATTTGCCACATCCCAGACACAGGATGGACTCTAGTGATTCATACATCAAATTCTTTTTGTCTCCACTTGCTGATGGTGCCTTTCCCTCCATTCCTGAGACTTACGCAATCGGCAGATGGGGCAGTTGTTGGCTTGGTAGCGAAGGGTGTCTGCACAGGTGTTACAGAGGCAGAGGTGGCGGCAGGGTAAAATCAAGGTATCCCGAACATCCGAGAGACATACCACACACTCAGCACTGTTGTCATTTACTTCATCCTCAGCCACCTGGTCAAGGGGGATAAAATTGTTGAGAGCACAAGAATCTCGATTTCACATACCTCACTGCTAAGACCATAAGGGAGGGGAAGCAGATGATTCTACCACTGCTACTCCTCCCCAGAATAATACAATCTCATGTAAGCACAAGAAAATTTTAAATATGGAAATAAGAGGAGTTTATGTAGCTTGTGATCACTTTATGAAGGGCAGACCTCTTTGTGTCACGAAGGAAGCAGCATGACTGGCTAACTAAACAAGATAACTGTACATTTGGGGACTTCAGAAAAATTCCAGCACCTGGCCAGTCTAGCAGAAAATAAGATTCAGAGTTTGCTGGAGAGTTTGAGCCAGAAGTGGAGGAAAACTGCTCTTTGAAGGAGGAGGGGGCTTTAGGATTTTCCCTAATCCTTCCCTTTTCCCCTCCCTCCACACCACCACTGACCATGTTATCAGAGAGAATGGACTAGTAAGAAAAATGCTTACAGCTGTGAGAGGAGAAATACATCAAGGACAGATATGGATCCCAATACAAAAAGAGAGTCATCTAAGAGAAGAAATAGCTTCAAGGAATATGACCTCATGCACAAGAGAAGAATGCCAGCAACATACTCACGAAAGGGCTTCTAGCTCATAAAGTGCCATTAAGTTGTCCTTTGCTGTACATGTATATAATGCATATATGTCTCACTACCACTATTAAGTTTAATCTCACTCTATCCATGAATGTTGTGTATGTATGTAGGAGAGTGAACTCCAGGTATTGGTGGGAAATGTTTTGTACCAACTGTTTTTACTCTACCAAGTTAGTAAAATGTCTTTTCTAAAAGCTAATTAAGTCTGCTGGTTGCTTATTAATGGGGAGAATGTCAGTGGGGGCTCTTGGGGTATAATATTAGATGTAGAGCCCAATAGGATTACTCTTAGAACCTTCGGTAGCAGTCGCCCCTCAGGAGATGGAACCTTTGGGTATGAGTTAAAGTTTGAAGGAATAGCCCCAGAGGGTATCATGAGATGATTAAGCAAAAAGACTGAGCCTTGTTACTTCATGAAACTACTAGCTAAACGTCTTACTTGGCCTAAAATGGCATTCTAAGCTTAGGAGACTGAAGAGGACAGAAGCAAGCAAAGCCAGAGCTATTGCAGGGAACTAAATGTGTAAAATAGGGAAGAATATTAAACTATGTGACCGGAAGAGAATTTGCAACAGAGTATAGTGAGAGAATAATACAAAGCACCCATTCTCTTTCAACTTCCTTTTTCAGTGAAGATAAAGCTAAAGTAATATAAGCAAAATTTAAAGTTGGCACAAAGGCAAGCATGTAAAATATAAAAGGAGAAAATGCCACCCCCCAGACCCAAGTTCTTAGCTCGGGCTGTTAAGCTCCTACCTCTGTCAGGGAAATGTGCCTTCTGCTCTGAGGCATTAAGCTTTACCTTAGAATCCTGTGTGTTGTACTTGTTTTCAATCCCATAGATTTCTTGAAGGAGGTAACTGACCCCATCCACCTGGAACCCACAAGGAGAAAAATTCAAAGAGGCAATATTTGTGAACAGTAGATGGGGTCTACTACAGAAGGAGAAAAAGCTTTTTTTCTACCAAAGATCACTGATTTACAGGGGGAAAAAAAAACAGAAACTCTACAATGGAGTTTTTTCTTTGGTGGATTATTTGATCCCCCATATTCAAGAGGGAAAATAAAACACATATTTTAAAGTAGATTCCAGTCCTATATTATAGCCAGTTAAAGAAGAAAAGAAAAAAAGCAGGGAAATAGAAGAGAAGATGACAGACAGAAAGAAACAGATATCACCAAAGGCCTAGGAAGAAGTTTCTAAATCTTGTACTGTTTTCCTTTTACAAGATTACTGTAAATATTGCTCTTATTGTTTTTATATTATAGACAGATACTGACTTTATATATGTATATAGATTTTAAGTTTACATTATTTATTATTACTATTATCTATTCAGAAGAAAACTTCTGATTGGAATCATTGTGATGTGGTAATAGCTGAGTATTTGTTAAATATTAATTGGATAAATTAAAAATATCCATGAAGTCTCAGTTCCCCTTAGTCTAAACAATCCATCCTACCATCTAACATTTGTCCAAAATCCTCTTCTACCAGGAACCTTTTTAAAACTTCAACTATAAAGGATGCCCATTGACCAAGTGGTCCTACTTCTATCACTCTGATGCTGACTAGCAATTTGTGCCTACCCCATTTAATCTCTATAACCCTAGTTGCTGACCTGACACATTTTCATTCCCCAACTGGCCAATATTTACTTCCATTTTGGTTGGCTCTAGGCAAAACTCTGAACTAGATTCACGGTATATTGGGAAGATTATGAGAATTGGAAGGAAATATTGGTCATAATCTTTGCTCTGCCACTTACAGAAAGATAGTCAGGCAAGTCACCCTTCTCTGAGTCTTGTTTCCTCATGTGCAAAATGAGGTTATTAGAGTCTGCCTAGAATCTTTCACATGCCTAGCATTCAAGGCTTTTTGTGATTTGGTTTCTACTTGACATTCCCAACACATTTCATACTACTGCCCCACAGCAACAACTCTAACCACATTGGCCATACCCACTGCGTTCCGTTCAGATCAGCAAATCCTCTTCCAAACTTGATCTTAGCTGTCCTTTTAGAAAGGATCTCAAACTAAGTTACACTAAAATGTTTTTAACTAAGTAAGCCACAGTGTGTTTCATTCCCAGAACTATTTGCATTTTTATACTGGAAAAATGGTTACTCAAAGAAATGAATCTCCCTAATGATTTACTTTCAGATTACTAGATCTATAGGAGAATAGGAGGTTGGGGCTTCTTTCTCTTTCAGATGTATATAGTGTTGCATTTGTTGAGCTTAATGGTAAAGGATCCTGGTAGGCAACAAACATTTCGTTTTTGAACAATTGTGTTAAGCTGAGGGAAAACTCAGGCTAACAGTTCTGAGCCTCTCCTTCCACAGAGGAATTTTCTTCATTTGCTGAAACTGTCCTCTAGTCTCTGGAACCAGGGATGGCTTGAGGGTTTGCATCTTTCTCCCTTCCCACACATGGTGCCAAAAACCTAAAGCAGAAAACTCTTCCAATCCTTCCATTCTTTGAATTTGTTGTCTCAGATTCAATAATTCTGAGTCCATAAAGTTGCTACATATCAGAATCTCTTTTAGGCCAGTTATGACATCCAAGAACCTGAATCCTCCCTCCCCTACTTTTTTTGTGCCCATTTAGTGAAGAGGGCTAACAATAGGTCCTGGCCTTCAAATACTTACCACCTGTTTCTGTTTCAGGGGCTTTACGCAGAAAGTGCCATCTGTGTGCTGAAATGAAAAGATTATTATCATGACAGGGAAGAGGTCAATCAATCTGGCATTTAAATAAACGCCTGTTACATGTCAGGGACCATGCTCGGCGCGAGGGACACAAACACAAAGACTGAAATCACCCTGACTCTTGAGGAGTTTACATTCTAGCAGGAGGAGATGCCATATTGATATGTAAGTATGTTTAGGATAAATAGAGGGATGGAGACTAGTCTTGTGATTTCTTTGGTACTGGTGACCATCAGCACCTTTTCTGAAACTCAAGAGTCTAAAAGAGTGCTTGGGGTCATTCAGCCAGTCTGTGTTAGGGGCAGGAATTGAGCCCAGGTCTTCCTGACTTCAAGGCCAGCTTTCTATCCACTATAACACTTGTACAGACTAAATATATACAGAATAAATAGAAAACAAACCCTAAGGAATTTAAACATGCAAAGTAGGTGGGGGAGTGTTTGGGGGGAGTACTAGCAGATGTTCTTTTATTTACTCTTACATGTTCTTATATATTCAATACATATTTGTGAAGGCTACAAAAATATAATGGAAAAGTCATCATAAGGAAATAAGAATATGAAGAATCCAGAAAAAAATGGAAAAGCTTAGATCAAGAGTAGAGAACCTGCAACCTTAAGGCCACATGTGATGCTCTAGGGATCCTCAAATGTGGTCCTTTGACTGAATCCAAACTTCACAGTTTCACTTCAAACTTCACTTCACAGAACAAATATTTTGATTTTGATTTGTTCTACAAAGTTTGGATTCAGTCAAAGGGCCTCACTTGAGAACCTAGAGAACCTCACTTGGCCTTGAGGCTGCAGGTGCTCTACCCCCTGACCTAGATGAACTGATACAGAGTGAAGTAAAGAGAATGAGGAGAACAATATGACTAGTCATATGTACTACAATGTAAATGGAAAGAACAAAAACCCTAAACTCAATGCTCTGTAATTAAAACAACCAAGTTGGGCCCGGAAAAAAAGCTGAGATGTGCCACCTTTCTTCTTTGCAGACGAGCCCTGGATATGGAAGACAGCAAATACTGTTAGACATGAGGTGGTGACTGGTTCTGCTGAACTGCTTTTCTCCTTACCCTCTTTTCTTTTAAACTTGGGGTGGGGGGAGGAAGAATATTCTCAGAAATGAAAGTGGTGTATAAACCAAAAATACCAATAAAATGAAATTAAAAGCCCAAATATTTAATAACTATTATATCTACGACACTGTCCCAAGCACTTGAGGCATAAGGATAAAAATGAAATAGTCAATACAACACAGAAAACAACCAGCCCCAGACTTAGGTCTACTAGAGCTCAGATAACCTGGACACTGGCCTTTTTTGTGGAAGGGCAGGGAAATGGGTTATTAATACTTGGCTTAATCCAAGAAGAGGAGAGGACTTGCTGGTTTACTTACTCACCTTTTCAAATGTAGCGAGAAGTACATGGCAGTGTCCAAAATGCTCTGCAAGACACAAAAGCATAAGGTGAAGAAAGAAAAGTCAGATTCCATACCCCAACATCCCCATCTCACTAATGATGCTCCCAACATAGAACCTACTAAATGATTACAAGGTGGTGGGAGAGAGACTAATACATGACAACACAAGTCATATCAGTCCAAAGACCTTTAAAATTTTGACAGTGAAGGTGAAGAAAACCCTGTTTGATCATATGACTTTAAAAAGGCATGCTGCCCTTGGGCAGCAGCAGCTGTGGCGGGCAGCACCCACCACAAGAGAGCACTCACTATACAGAGAAAGAGAGTCCATGTCCCATCGTACCATCACCTTCATCCACTACGGCATGGACAACCATTGGGTAGACTTCTCGGTCCAGGTCAAAACCCAGCTACAGAGGGAGCAGAGCAAAGGAATACACAGAATAAGGAGCTGAGAAACTTAAATGTACTAGTCATTGTAACATGTGGCCAAACACTTTCATAATAGGTCATAAAGGGACATCCTGCCTAGAAGCCTTAAGCATCATCATTCAGAACAAGTCCAGGCTCTCCAGGGACTTGATATACCCTTAATTGTACAAGTCAATTTGGCTATTTCAAAGAGAGCTCTTTTTAAAATTCCTTTCTGATTTAAGCCCATTAGAATTTAAGCCCCACGCCACTCCCTCAGGGCATTGCTATCTTAAAACACACTGATCAAAAGATTATGCTGCTGTAAAAAAGATGCATCAATTAATCAATCAACAAGCATATATTAATACCTACTATGTGCTGAGCACTGTGTTAGGCACTAGAGATACAAAGAGAAATGCAACAGTCCCTGCCTTCAAGGATCTTATCAAGTGAGACCACATGTACATATAAGGATATACAAAATCTATACAAGGTAAATTTTTAGGAGGGAGACAGGGCACTATCAGCTGGAGAGAATCAGGGAAGACTTCATTTAGAAGATGGTGCTTGAGCAAGTCTTGAAAGAAACAAGGGATTCTCAGAGGCAGAGGTGAAGTGGGAGAGCATTCCAGGCATGGAGGAGATTCAGTATAAACACATAGACATGGGAAATGAAGTGCTCTGTGTGAGGAACAGCAAGGTCTGTTTGGCCATTATTCATTCAATCAACATTTATCAAGCACCTACTATGGGCCCAAAACTGTGCTACGAGCCGGGGGTTACAAAAAGAGGCAAAAGACAGTAATCTCATGGAGTTTACAATCTAATGAACCACCGAATCCATGGGTAGGGAGTAATACATAATAAGGTTGGAAAGGTAGGTTGGGGACAGGTTGTAAAGATCTTATGAGTTAAATAGAGGCGCTTGTATTCAATCAGAGAAGAAATAGGGAAGCAATGGAGTTTGGTTTTAATCGTGGAAGTTACATGGTCAGAGCTGCATTTTAGAAAAATCACTCTGGCAGTTTTGTGAAGCATGGACTAGAAAGGGGACAAACTTGAGGCAGGGAGACCAATTAAGAGAGTACTGCAATAGTTGAGGTAAGAAGTGATAAGATATAAAAATAAAATAAAATAAGAGAAGTGATAAGATAAGCAGAAAGAAGGGGATACATGTGAAATATGTTTTGGAAGTAGAAATGACAAGATTTAGCAACTGACTGATACGTGGAATGAAAGAGAGTAAGGAGTTAACCATAACACACTGGGACTGCCAGCCTGGGTCACTGGAAGAATGGCAGTGCTCTAGATGGGGAAGTTTGAAAGACAAGTGGGGTTTAGGGAAAAGATACATTAATTCATTTCTGCACATGCCAATTTTGAGATGCTTATGGGAAACCCAGTTTGAAATATCCACCATGCATTCTACCAACCTAGAATTAAATAGATATGTGAAAATCACTGGCATAGAGAAGATAATTAAACCAAGGGCAGCTGATGTGGGCCACAGAATGAGAAAATGTAGAGAGAGAAATGAAGACGACTTTGAACAGAACTGTGAGGATATAGCCAGAATTAGGCAGGGTAATGTGAATGATGATCCACCAAAAGAGAGAAAACCTGGTCAGACAGAGAAGAGGAGAACCAAGAAAGAGCAATGTTATAAAGATCCAGTGCATCTTTAGGAAGTATCTAGAAGGAGAGAATGTCAAATGCTTCAAAGAGGTATGAAGGAAGAGGACTGAGAAAAGGTCATAAAACTGTGGGCAATTCAGAGATTATTGGTAATTCTGGAAAGTCATTTCAGCTGAGTGATGAGACTAGAGGCTAGATTGCAGAGATTTGTAAAATGAGTGAGAGGATAATAAATTGAGATAACAAGTACAGGAAAAGAGATTCTTCTAGAAGTTTAACAAAGAAATGGAAGGAAAATCTAAAATGATGGTTTGAGGAGATGGAAAAGTCTAGTGAGGGATTTTTCAGGCTTTGTAGGTAGTAAGGAGAGAACTAGTAGATATGGAGAGATTTAAGATCTGAAAATGGATAATTGTTGGGGGCAATTTACTGGAGAAGAGGGAATGGGATGAAGGGTACATGTAAAATGGTTGGCCATGGAAAGAAGAAAAGTCACCTTTTCATCAGAGATAGATAAAGAAGGGAAGAATGAGGAATGATTCTAGGGATTTCAAAAAGTAGAGAAGGGGAAAAGAGGGGATTCACTACAAATAGTCCACTTTCTCAGTAAAAGAGAGAACAGCATGGGAAACTTGAGGAGAGAAAAGAGTTTTGGAGCAGCCTTTGTGGGAATGGGAAAGAGAATTAATCAGAGAGGAATGAAAAGGACTGTCTTGCTGTGGTGAGGGCCCAAATGAGATTAGATCACTTAAATCTGTAGTGCATCCGGTTGGTTTGGTTGCCTAATTTCCTCTAGCTCCGTTCAGCAACACATGATTAGGAGTGGGGGCAGTTAGTGGGAGTTATCCAAGGTCTGGCAAAGCAGAAATGGTGATAAGACAAGGAATTTGAGAACAGAGGACAGGCTGGAGTTGAACTGGTTAACTACAGGCTTGAGATAAAGAAAGAAGAAAGTGAGGTTAGAGTATGGGTGATGATCTGGAAAGGTAATGAGGGATGGAGAGTTTGAAGATTGTGAGACTGAAGAATAGGTTGAAAAGAGGTAAGAAAAATATAGGAAAACTCTGTGAAGAAGAGGGAAAAGGATATGAAGAAAATTTTTGATTATGTGAAAAACAAAACAAAAATTTTATTTTATTTTTTGAAAGGAAAGGCATAGGGAGAGATGGATTGATAGACTGTTGTGATACAATAAAAGAATATGATATATATGTCTTTGGGTATGTAAGTAGTGTGACAGAATCAAACACATCCAAAGACACGATATGCCTTACTTGCAGAAGTCAATGCTCAAGTTGGCTCTTGCATGCTTATGAGTCTCCATCAGGAAATTATATTCTCCCCTGTGGCTCATGTCCCAAGACACTTAAGACAAGAGACAGCTTACCTCTTCTTCAGCCCACTCAGATGGGTCAACAGTATGGGAGGGCAGGCAGAACTGCTGACACACTCCTCGCTTATAGTGCACAGTCTCTGACTGAAGGCTGTTGTCTTTTGGGATGTAGCTATAGATCAGAGGAGGGGGTCAAGTTAGCATCTTGAACAGTTATATTTGACATTTCCCTCTCTTTCATTCTAGTTCTTAGTGATGCTCAGTCTCAACCCATGGAAAATAAAGGAGAGAACATGTTTTATCACAGGTTTCCTTTTCCTCTCCTCAAACTACATGGCCTCAGAAAGAATGATTAAGTCTGTTACATCCTTTAGATGACATCAGGAGTCAAACTGCTACCTTGCACTGAACCAAGATGGCACTGAAAAAATGTAAAAAAAACAAAGAGCAAGTCTGTCAGCTCAGGAAGTAGATCTTGTTCAGGAGGGAAAATGTCCTACTGATAATAGTTTAAGACTTGGGCTATTTCTAATTTGTCTCTAGAGGAAGGGGCTCATTTGGTCTTCATCCCTTTTTTACCTGGCTATGCCATTCTGGAACTCTTCAGTGGCCTGATAATAAATGGTGATTGCCACCCGGGCATCGGTGTCAAAAGTGAACTCTACGTTGTAGTGGACTTTGGCTTTGCTGACCTCTTCTCCAGGGGTTTTCACTTCCTCGGTGCACCTAGAAGACCTCAGAGAATGAGAACTTACTGTGTTGCCCAAACCCAAGAAAATCCTGTGCCACATGCTTCCTAAATTATAGGCCAGGACTCTTTATCAGTTCAGTAAATAAGTCAAGTGCAACTAGAAAAACAACCAAAATTATTTAAAATTAAATTCAACAGGGATAAGTATAAAGTCCTATTTTAAGGATCCTTGGTTTCTTAGTGTGGGTACTGTCACCATGACTCTACTCTAGGCTTTCACAGATGGGCTGGTGAGTTGTTGAGGCTAAAACTTTCATTACTCTGAGCCTCTCCAAACTTAGGGAAGCTGACTTTTTGACAAAAGGCATACAGTGTACTGCTATATCCATAATGAATATCTTTCCAGTTTAGCAGAAGTCATGGAGAGTTTGGCCTCTGTTAGCATTATCTCTAAAAACCTAGAATTACCCTTATACAACGAGGAATCTGAATGAAACGCTGAAGCCAATGTAAAGCCCAATATATAGGTTCAAAAAATCAACTTCACAAGTATAGGACTGAAGGAGAAGAGGTTAAACAATAGAATTAATTTGATTTTTACTGTAATCAAAGGAGATAATCGTGGGCCATGATAGCCAAAAAGGGGTAATCAGATCTTAGCCTACACTGACATAAGTCCAATACCCAACATAAAGAAGATGAAAGTTCTATGTATTCTGGAGTCACATTCTGGAGTACTGTTTTTGGTTGTAGGAACAATATTTTATTTAAAACTTTAATTATAAAAGTAACAATCCATGGAAACAAATGAATACACATACAAAACAAGGAACAAAAATTTACATCATTCTCCTTCACCCCCGCCTTTAATGAGGAAGAATCAAAAGAACGAACAAACAACCAGCAAGCAAATAAAATTCTTTTCTTCTGTGTTCCAAGACTGCCTGAAATTCAGTTGCTTCCTTCTTTTCTTTTCTTTTTCTTATGTAGTTTCAGAAAATGTCTGGTCCTGCTAAATTCATACTAGAACAACCTTATACAAGAGAAATAGATACATATTTCCTTAGAGAATTAATTTTATTATTTTTATGGCACTTTAATATTCTACTATATTAATATACCATGATTTAGGGCCTGGTGAGAAGACTGACTCAAGAGTAGAAAATATCTTCTTCTCACCTCCCCATCTTTACCACTACCCTGTCTGGAGAGAAGTTACAACTGCAATAACCCTCTTCAGTCCCCTCCCCTAAGCCCCTTAAAAGAAGAACACCCCTGGGGACTACAAAGAGCCTTCTACAACTCCTTGCCCCCAGGATGATAAAGTCATAGAAGAAGCTTTTTCTTTTGGGTTGCAAACCTAGCCTTCTACCCTTTCCCCCCAGAAGAGCAGCTGGTGGTCAAAGTACCAATTCCTGGGTTTTGCCCCAGCACTAAAAACAAAGCAATTCATCTCAAATTTAGTGTTAGGATGATAATGTGAAGGTATGTAGAAGAATCCAATTCTACCATAGACACTCTAGTGAATGTCTAAAAATCATCCCAAACAAAAAAACAGAGAAAATCAAAAATAAAAACAAGTCAATCCCTCCATCCAATTCAGAACTTCACAAAAAGACAACCAGAATGGGGCAGGTAGGTGGTGCAATGACTAGAACACTGGTCCTGGAGTCAGGAGAATCTGAGTTCAAATCCAGCCTCAAATACTTGACACGCTTATTAGCTGTGTAACCTCGGGCAAGTCACTTAACCCCAATTGCCTTGCCTTCCCCCTTCCAAAAAAAAAAGACAACCAGAAGCAGCAGTAGCTGAGAGAGGGGTTCTACCAGGAATGCCAGCCCCAAACCCAGTAAATGGACCTGAAGCCTACAAGTGCTGGGAAGACTGTACCCAAGAAAATATAAGTAAACAGAAGAAAATATCAGACAAAATCAAGAAATATGATGGGCTAAAAGAAGACTAAAAGGTAAGTAGAAGAGAATAACTGTACAAGAAGCACAAATAGTGTCACAGGGGGGAAAAGGGACAAGAATGGCAAGAAAATGAAATAATATATAAAAATTAAATTAGAACTGGAATAAGAGTTCTGAAGGAAAAAATTATAAGGAAAATTGCCTAAAACAGAAGGGAGAAAATTTTAGCAAAGTAAAACCCTGAAAAAAAAGAATAGTGCAATCAGAACGCATTGATTCCATTATATAATAAGAAATATTAGGGAGCATCTAGGTGGTGCAGTGGATAGAGCACTAGCCCTGAGTCAGGAGGACCTCAGTTCAAATCCAGCCTCAGACACTTAACACACAGACACGCGCGCGCACACACACACACACAAACTAGCTGTGTGACCTTGGGCAAGTTGCTTAACCCAAACTGCCCTCCAAAAAGCAAATATATATATAAAACAAAATGAAAAGAGTGAAAAAATAGAAGAAAATATAAGTCAACTACTATAAAAAACAACTGACATGTAAAACAGATCAAGGAGAGATAACTTAAGAATCATTGGACTCCTGGAAAAAAAAAGGGAAATAAAAAATTTGAAGAAATCATAAAAGTTAACTGCCCAGATCTATTCGAACCAGGAGGCAACATGAAAAAAGAATCCACTGATACCCTCTTGAAAAAAAAAACCCAAATTGAAAATATCCAGGAATGTCATAGGCAAAATCTAGAGATATCTGGTTGAACAAAAAGAACAATTAATTCCAATATTTTAAAAATCGTGTGCAAAAATAGGGAGAGAAGAGATCCTACCAAAATACTTTTATAAGACAAACATCATCCTGAAACCTAACTAGGAAGTGATAAGCAGAGAAAGAAAACAATAGAACACTATCTTTAATGAACATAAATGCAAAAATAATGATTAAAATATTAGCAAAAGACTAGAAAATTAGAAAGAAAATCATCACCAAGTATAAGCATTTCCACATTCAAAGATGACTGACTATGAAATCATGAATGTATTACAGTTTTTTAAAAAAAAAGATATATTAAATTTTAACATGGTAGTACTAACACCTTTTTCTTATCTGCATTTCCAATCTCTTCTGTGTATTTTATAAATGTTTCACTGATCTTTATTGCATTTTTTTACATCACTATTACTACCTCTCCATTCTTTTCTACAACTTCTTCCTACCCCTTCCCAATAAAGCACACTTTGCAGAAAATATGTATAGTAAAGCAAAAAAAAAAAAAAAAAGGATATCTTATATGCACCTACTCTCTACCCTAGCACCTCTTCACCAGACAGTTGGAAGTATACTTTAACACTGGTCTTTTGAAGTCATGATTGGCCAATGTGCCGATCAGAATTCCTAAGTTTTTCAAAGATCTTATCCTTTACAATGTTGTCATTAAATGAAGTTTTCCTGATTCTGCACCTAGATGGCACTATAAATAGAGAACTGGGCTTGGAATCAGGAAGGCACATCGTCATAAGTTCAAATCTGGACTCAGTTTACTAGTTGTATGATCCTGGGTAGGTCACTTAACCCTGTGTGCCTCAGTTCCTCATCTATAAAATGATCAGGAGAAGGAAACACTCTAGTATCTCTGCCAAAAAAAATCCCAAATGGAGTCACAGAGAGTCAGATATGACTGAAACAATTCAACAATGACAACAAAAACAATCTCCTGAACCTCTACTCTGAGGCAGCTAGGTAGTACAGTGGATAGAAGCTTGGGCCTGAAGTCAGGAAGACCTGAGTTCAAATTCAGCCTCAGACACCTGCTAGCTCTGTGATCTTGGGTAAGTCAACCTCTGTTTGCCTCAGTTTCCTGAACTGAAAAATGAGGATAATAGTACCTACCTCACAGAGTTGTTGTGAGAATCAGATGAAATAATATTTGCAAAGTGCTTAGCACAGTGTCTGAAACTATAGCATTATACTAGCACTATAAATGTTTATTATTCCCTTCCTTCCTTTCTCTATTTACTTCACTTTGCATCAATTCATCCATTCATTCTAGGTTTTTCTGAAACTTTACCTTTTGTCATTTCTCAAAGCACAATAATATGTCATTGCATTCATATTCAATAATGTATTCATCTATTTCCCAATCATTGGTCACAGTTTGTTTCCAATGCTTTGTCACAACAAAAAGTGGTGCTTTGCTATCAGTAATTTTGTATGTATGGGTTCTTTCATCTTTTGGGGATTATATGCCTAAAACTACATTATGTAGTTTTAGAAATGCTAGTTACAAACTACCTCCAGAAAGAGAACTGATAGAATCTGAGGGCAGATTAAAACATAATTTATTTCACTTTCTTCATTTTTCTTTTTTTTTTTTGCAAAATGGCTAATATGGAAATATGTTTTACATGATTTCATATGTATGTCTGATATTGCATTGCTTGCCTTCTCAATGGGTGGAGAGGGGCATGAGGGAGTGAGAAAATTCAGGACTCAAATTTTTTTTAAAAGAATGTTAAAAATAAATTAAAGACTTTTGGTTTTGTTTTGCAAGGCAATCAGGATTAAGTGACTTGCTTTGGGTCACACAGCTAGTAAGTGTCAAGTATCTGAGGTCAAATTTGAAGTCTGGTGTTCCAACTCCAGGGCTAGTGCTCCATCCACTGCACCACCTAGAGGCCCTTAATAGATGTTTTTTTTTTTTTAAAGAAATGCTTGTTATAGTAATAAAATAAAGAAACTGAGAGAATAAGAATAGGCAAAGAGGAAAGGAAATGATCACTTTTGTAGACATATGGTTTACTTAGAGAATTCTAAACATTTAACTAAAATTAAATGAAGCAACAACTTCAGTAAAGTAGTATAATATAAAGTAAACATGCAGAAATCATCAGCCTTTCTGTATATTATAAATGAACCCAGCAGGAACAGATAGAAAAAATTCCTTCCCAAATAATTACAGAATATGTAAAATATCTGGAAGAGCCCCTACCAATACACACGTAGGAATTATATGAATACAACTACAAAACACTCTTTCCAGAAATAAAGACAGATGTAAATAATTGAAAAGATATTAATTATTAATGTTTAGGCTGTGCCAATATAATAAAAATAAGAGTACTACCTAAATTAACTCCCAGATTTAGTGCCATACTAATCAGACTACTTTGTAGAACTAGAAAAAATAATAACGAAATTTGTTTGAAAGAAAAAAAAGATCAAGAATCTCAAGGGAAAAAATTGAAAAATGTTGGAAGGAAAGGGATTAGCCCTACCAAATCTTTAACTTTATTACAAGCAGTATCATCAAAACAATAATGATATTGGTTAAAACAAGTAGAAAAGGTAAACACTGCACACTTTAGTTTAAGACTCAGAGGCAATTGAGCTTAGCCTTTATTAAATCCAAGGACTGAAACTACTGTGGCAGGCACTCAGTATTTAATAAAAACTGCTGGGAAAACTAGAAAGCAATAAGGGAGAAATTAGGCTTAGACCAACATCTCACACTGTATATCAAAATAAACTTCAAATGAATACATTACCTAAATATAAAAGGACATATAATAGGTGAAACAGAGAGGCAGAGAAAGAGACACTTTCATAACTACTGATAGGGAAAGTTATATGTTTGGCCAAACAATGAATAAAAAAGATCAGAGATGATAAAATGGAAAATTTTTATTAAAAATTTTTAAAGTGCACAAGTAAAATCAATGCAGTGATAATCAGAAAAATTCTCCAAATCAGTAATTTAAAAAATGCAAATTAAAACAATCCAAAAGCTCTATCATATACCTAACATATTGGCAAAGATAAAAAAAAAGGAAAGTATTATTTGTTGGAGAAAATATGGGAAGACAAAGACATTAATATGTTGTTGGTGGAACTGAGGATTAATCCTACCATTATGGAAAGTTGTTTGGAACTATTCCCCCAAAGTCACTAAATTGTGCAAGATCTCTGACCCAGAAGCATCACTACTATAGCTATACCCCAAAGAGATGAAAAAGGAAAGAACCCATGTATACAGAAATATTGTTAATATTTCTTTTTTATTGCATCAAAAAAAACTGGAAGCAAAGCAAATACCCATCAATTAAGGAATGGCTGAACAAATTATAGTATGTGAATGTAATGGAATATTATTGTGCCTTAAGAAATGACAAAAGGGACAGTTTCAAAGAAATCTGGGAAGTCTTGTGTATGTAAAGGAAAACAACTGTGAAAGACTTTAAAACTATAATCAATGCAATGACCACTCGTAACTCTAAATGACTGATAATGATTCCGGTTTCCTGACTCTTGGAAGAGAGGTGTTGGGCTAGAGGGGCAAAATGATGTATACATTTTCAGCATGTGGATTTTCCGTTTTCGCTGGCCAGTCTGTGGATTCATTTTGTTTAACTGTACTTATTTGTTACAAGGGAGGACACTCAACGGGGAGGGAGAAAAGTGAAAAGAGGACTAGGGATATAGTGATAGTGACTAAAAAAAGAAAAAGAAAACAGCATCAATGACACATTAAAAATACAGAACAAAGGGGCGGCCAGGTGGCTCAGCGAGTAAGATCACCAGTTCCAGTGTTGGGATGACCTGGAGATCGAATCCCGGGCTCAGACACTCAGCACCACACCCAGAAATAACTGGCCATGTAACCTTGAGCAAGTTACTTAACCCCAATTGCTTAAAAAAAAAATACAGAACAAAGAGCAGAAGGGGACAGACACAATCAGAGCAGTGTTGGAAATACCAAGTTAAATTTAATATATACGGTTTCATGGTATAGTATACATTCCACTTTTTCTGTTCTTCATTTTATAAGGAAATATTAACATTTATTGATGTTTGTCAAGTTCATAATAACAATAAAAAATATGTCATGATACATTGACCTAGAAATACCATTACTAGGCCTGTATCCCAAAAGAGATTAAAAAAAAAAAGAAAAGGACCTATATATACAAAAATACTTCTAGCAGCTCTTTTCTGGTGGCAAACAACTGGAAATTCAGGGCATGCCCATTAATTGGGGAATGGCTGAACAAACTGAGGTATATGATTATAATGGAATGCTATTCTGCTTTAAGAAATTATGAGCAAGGGGTGGCCAGGTGGCTCAGTGAGTAAGAACACCGGCTCCAGTGTTGGGATGACCTGGATCAAATCCGGGCTCAGATACTCAGCACCACACCCAGAAATAATAACTGGCCGTGTAACCTTGAGCAAGTTACTTAACCCCTATTGCTTTAAAAAAAAAAAAAGAAATTATGAGCAAGACGGCAATGTAGAAGCAGGAAAACTTCCTGCGCTCCCCCCATAACCACCTCAAATACCTATAAAAAATTACTCTAAACAAACTTTAGAGATATAGAACCCACAAAGTGACAGAGAGAAACCTCCGGCTGAAGGCAGCCTGGCAGCCGAATAGGAAGAGTTCATTGCAGCACACTGAGAGCAGAGCTCAGCCCCATGTGAGCCTGTGGTTTTAGCCTCAGGGTAGCCCCAATCCTGGGGTGGACTTTGGGAAAGTGGATAACCAGCAGCTGTGGCAGTTTCCATATTACAAAGTGAGAGGTCAGGGGACTTTAGGAACAGGGGGTTTAGGAGTGAGGTCTGGCCTTTGCCCCTGGAAGGAGAAGCAGCTGAGGTGTGGCAGCTTTGTCCCGCATGACTGCTTCAGAGGTCCTGGCCTGCAGATTGTAGGGGGAGCAAGCAACCAGTCTGAGGGGTAATTACTCTTGCTTTAACCTGCTTGGATCTGGATTGCTCTCTAGGGTGGAGGTCCTGGGGTGCATGATCAGGTGCCAGAGTGGGTGGAGGCTTCAGAGAGGGCACCCAACTAATAGCTCTGGCAGCTGTGAAAACCCCAGCAATTTGGGACAAAGCTCTCCTCTCTGGAAGCAGAGTTCTACTGTGACAAAAAGCTCAAAAGTCAAGTAATTGAGTGGCAACATGAGCAAGCAAAGGAAACAAAGCAAGCACAGCAGTCAAACCTTAGATTCCTTTTTTGGGGACAAAAAGGATCAAAGCATGGAACAGGGGGAAGACAGAAAAGTCAGAACTCTTGTACCAAAAGCTTCCAAGAAAAAAAGGAATTGGTTACAGGCCATAGAGGAGATTAAGAAAGATTTTGAAAACCAAATAAGAGAAGTGGAGGAAAAATTGAGAAGAGAAATGAGAATGATGCAAGAGAACCATGAAAAGAGAGTCAACAACCTGACTAAAGAAAATAACACCTTAAAAAATAGACTAACTCAAATGGCAAGAGAGGCTCAAAAAGCCAACGAGGAGAAGAATGCCTTAAAAAACTGAATTTGCCTGATGGGAAAAGAATCTCAAAAGCTCACTGAAGAGAATAATTCTTTCAGAATTAGACTGAAGCAAATAGAAGCTAGTGATTTTATGAGAAATCAAGATACTACTAAACAGATCCGAAAAAATAGAAGGCAATGTGAAATATCTCACTGGAAAAACCATTGACTTGGAAAACAGATCCAGCAGAGATAATTTAAAAATTATTGGACTACCTGAAAGCCATGATCAAAAAAAGAAACTAGAAATAATCCTTCAAGAAATTCTCAAGGAAAATTGCCCTGCTCTTTTAGAATCAGAGGGCAAAATGGAGGTTGAAAGAATCCACTGATCACCTCTTGAAAAAGATTCCAAAAAGAAAACTTCAGGGAATATTATAGCCAGGTTCTGGAGTTTCCAGATCAAGGAGAAAATATTACAAGCAGCCAAGAAGAAACAATTTGAATATTGTGGAAACACAATCAGGATAACACAGGATCTGGCAGCTTCTATATTGAGGGATCGAAGGGCTCGGAATATGATATTCTGGAGGTAAAAGAAGCTGGGATTAAAAGCAAGAATCACTTACCCAGAAAAACTGAGTGTCATGTTTCAGGGGAAAATATGGTCATTCAATGAAATAGAGGACTTTCAAGCATTCTTGATGAAAAAAACAGAGTTGAATAGAAAATTTGACATTCAGATACAAGAAGCAAGAGAAGCATGAGAAGGTAAATAGGGAAAAGAATCAAAGTTGAACTATTTACATTCCTACATGGAAAAATGATCACTGTAACTTATGAAACTTTTTTCAGTAAGAGAATAGTTGAAGGGAATATAAATGTAGATAGATAGATAGATAGATAGATAGATAGATAGATAGATAGATAGATAGATAGATA
>NW_027187380.1:11353763-11544378 GCF_028583685.1 Petaurus breviceps papuanus | reverse complement strand
ATAGATAGATAGATAGATAGATAGATAGATAGATAGATAGATAGATACACACATATATGTCTATATAGGAGGGTATATGGGTGTATGAATACATATGTGAGTGTGTGTATATATGTGTACAGGTATACATAGACAGAGGGTACAGGACGAGTTGAATAGGAAGGGATGATACTTAAAAGGTGAAATTGAGAGGCGAGAGAGGAATATAATGAGAGGAGATGGGGAGAGACAGAATGGGGTACATTATCTCATATAGAAGAGGCAAGGGAAAACTGTTACAATGGAGGGGAAGAACAGGAAGGCATAAGGGAATGGGTCAACCTTATTCTCATTGAATTTGGCTTAGGGAGGGAATGACATACACTAAATAGGGTATGTCACCCTACAGGAGAGTAGGGGGGAAGGGGATGAGAGGGGGGATGATGAAGGGGAGGGCAGGTTGAGGAGGAGGAAAGTTGGAAGCACCCGCTTTTGAAAAGGGACAGGGTCAAAGTAGAGAATAGAACAAGTGGGGGGTGGGATAGGATGGAGGGAAATATAGTCTTTCACAATATATCAACTATGGAAATGTTTTGCGTAGCTACATATGTACAGCCTATATTGAATTGCCTATCTTTCCATTAAGGGTGGGTGATAAGGGAGGAAGGGAAATAATCTGGAATTCAAAATTTTAAAGTCACATGTTTAAAAATATATTATTATTATTATTTCTTTTTACTTGCAAATGGGAAATAAGATATAGAGGCACTGGGGTTTAGAGATCCATCTTGCCCTACTGGAAAGTCGGAGGGGGGATGGGGAAGGATATAGGAGAGACCAGATTGGGGGAGAGGGTATACAGTGGGATTGCTGTTTTTGGGTGGTGGGTAGGGGAAAGATGGGGAGAAAATTTGTAACTCAAAATCTTGTGGAAATGAATGATGCAAACTAAAAATAAACATAAAATTTAATTTAAAAAAAAAGAAAGAAATTATGAACAGGATGCTCTCAGAAAAACCTGGAAAGATTTACATGAACTGATGCAAAATGAAATGAGGAGAACATTATACACAGTAACAGCAATGTTATAAGATGATCAACTGTGAATGACTTAGCTATTCTGATCAATACATTCACCCAAAACAACTCTGAAGGATTTATGATGAAAAATGCTATCTATCCCCAGAGACAGAATGGATGGAGTCTAAATACAGATTGAAGCATCCTTTTTTAACTTTTAAAATTTTTCTTGGGTTTTAATTTTGGTCTGTTTTCTTTTACAACATGACTAATATGGAAATGTTTTGCATGACTACATATGTATAACTTATATAAAACTGTTTGCCATTATTATAAAAAAATGTAATTTATACAAAACAGGGGTGGGGAGGGAGGAAAGGAATTTAGAATTCAGTTTTTAAAATGAATGCTCGAAATTGTTTTTACATGTAATTGGGGAAAAGGAAAATACTAAAAAAAGAGAAAAGAAACATTATCGTGATATATTCAGTCACTCTCCAGTTGCTAAATATATATATATATATATATATGTATGTGTCTGTGTGCATGTATATGTGTACTGCTTCCAACGTTTTGCTATTACCAATAAAACAAATTTGAACAATTTAACACAGATAAGTCCTTTCTTCTTTATATTTTGGGGGTGTCACATTTTAGAAAGGGCATTGAAAAGCACAGAGAAGAATAATCAAGATGATGCTGAGAACTCAAAACCATAAAGAATTGAAAGAATTAGGTATATTTAGTCTGGAGAAGAGAAAACTTCGTTGAGGACCAGGGTGGTTTTCTTAGAGCACTTTTTTAAAGGGCTAGAATATTAGGCAGAGAGATTACACTTGAAAAACTTCCAAGTTAGAGCTATACCAAATGGGGAAGGGAGAGCCTAAGTAGGTACAGTTCTCCACTCCTGGAGAGCTTTACTTAGAAGCTAGATGACTACTTGTCAGAAAAGCCATAGAGGTAATATGCTACCCAGGAATGGGTTGGACAAGATGATCTGTAAGGTCCCCTCCAACTCTGAGATTCTATCATTCTATAAACTGAGTATCTGATAGCTGGTAGGCTCCTGAGGCTTTATTATATACCTCAGCTCAGCCCTGAGTTCCTGCAGCTAACTCCCCTGTGTACTTTGGAAACCCTGCTGCAGTTTGTTCTGAAGCACGGCCTTGGTTCCTTCATCACTGGAGTTGGCCCTAGGGATGGACTGAGAGAGATCTAAAGATAGAGAAGCAGATGGCAATATGCTTACGGGTGAAATATTTTCCTTAAAGAAATAAAAAGAAATACATCTACCTCATGATAATGAGGATGACCAATAATTCAATCCCACAATCAGAGTCAGGTAGTTCTGATAATTCTGTACTAGCTGTCACCAGATGGTAATCCCCAAGGAAAGAGTGAGGCAGGGCCGGCCCTGTGAGGGCCCAGCCATAGCATACGAGATGCACTGGGAGCAGCTTCACTTTAGCAATTGTGCTCTCATGGACATCAGAGTGAAAGCAATTAAATAATACTATTAATGATGATGATGATTTAAATAGTCTACACAGAACATTAATTTTCTCAAAGGAAGAACATATATAATAAAAGAAAATCTCATATGTATACATTAATAATAAAAACTAAAGACTTAGAGCTTCAAGCTCTCATTTCCACTTCTCTGTGAGAGCCCTGAACAAGTCACCCAGCTCAGTTATCTCACCTGTAAAATGGGATAACACTGACCTAATATTTTCTTAGGCATGTAGGAAGGTATTAGTTTAATCCTCGTGAAGTTCTTCATCAAAACAAAATACTGAAAATCCTTAGTTACAAAGCTGCCTGATCACAATACTAAATGGCTGGTGGGGACAGAACATACTTGCAAAGTCAGGGATCAAATTTTGGGTATAGGCAAAAGCACCTTTTCCCCATTTCATGACTTAGATCTCCAACCCTATCACATTATCTTAGAACTTACTTTACTATCCTTAGAGTATCTTTGCGGATGTTGATTAGGCTTCTCAGTGTCTTCACAGGTTCTTGGGGAGGTGGGGCTGCATAAGGAAACTGGATTGAAGACAAAACAAGAGAGAAAAGTTTGGTTACAAAGCTTATCTGGGTCACTGTGCATTAGTTCAAAACCTGGAGAATTAATCCAAACAGTTCCAGATGCCTTAAGTGAAACACTATGGCTAGGTTAATCATGAAAGGCTTTTAAATTTGACCTTAGATGTCAGAGCCAGACATGTATGTCTTTTCCTTCAGAGATGCCACATGGTGCCTTAGGAATTTAAGAACTGAAAATAAAGGGAACCGTATCATGTGTACAAAACTAGGGCTTTCAAATAGTGAAGTAAAGGTTTTGGCCTCAGCTGACCATAAAAAAAGCTATGTTCTTCAAAAATGTGGGCCAGTAGCTATTTCTGGAAGAGGCAAAGGTTTGTGGTGATCTTCATCATCTCTCTTCACTATCCCTTTAACTATCTATCTTCTGCTGGCCTCTACCTCTGATGTTAGAGATCTGGACTAGTGATAGTAGGGGAAAAACAAGAAAGTAAAATGTGGAGCAAAAAATGATAAATTTATTTAAAATTGAACACAAAAGTATATCAATATTTATAGCTGTACATGTGCCAAATAGCATTCCTTAAGTTTAGTAGACCATACTCCCTCCAGAACCACTGATATTAGAGAATGTGTTTTGTATCCATCTTACTCATTTTAGGGAAGAGGTAAATATATACATTTTTCAAATCTAACAAAATTCTGTAAAAAAAAAAACATTTATATTATATTTCATTAGTGTCCCTAAAGAAAATCCTAATGATAATCAATTCTCAGTTATCTTGGATTTTGGACTTTGTGGGTTATATGACAATCTTTTAATCCTAAATGTAAATCTAAATTCACAGTAAGAGATATTTTTCTCAATTCCTCAGTGTTTTTTACAATAAATAATAATAATGTTCACAGAAAACTCAAAACAATGATAATATTAGCTTAAGCAAAACACAACTAAGCAAGTGAAACATAATACCATACTAAAACATTGAAGTTACAGGAATAACTTTTATATTATCCTTTTGGGGGGAGGGCAGCAGAGGGTGATTGACATTCACGTTCCAAATCTCTATTTTAACACAGCTTAACTGGGAATACCTATAAAAGAAATATTTATGTGCAATTGCTACTTGAGTTTTTAATCAAGAAAGGGATTTTTAAAAAGAAAATAATTTAAAAATTCCTCCTCTCCCCCAAGTCAGATTTCTTTTTCCCTTTTGAGGATTAAGATATGAAGTGATAAGTAACTGACAGTCTCTCAAGTTACACAGCTCCTCAGGAAGGACATAAATATGATGGATAATTTCTACTAGAATTCTATAAAATTTAAATACACTTGCAGAGAAGTGATCTTTCATTCCAGGTCCCAAAACAAAATAAAAATTAGGTTCTTGGCTGAGAATCTGCTCAAAATTCCTTGATCCTGTCTGCCACCTTTTTAGGGGGTGGGGGTGGAAGGAGAGGAGCAAGATCTTCTTTTGTGACTATAAAGGAGATTACTAGATTATAAACCCTTAACAGTAGGGATCTTGTCTTATACATACTTATATATCTTCCCCAGTGCTTAACACAATGCCCTGTATATAGCAGATATCTTGCCTAAATGAATCAATGTTGAAGAAAATTTCTTGACAGAGGCAAATACTCTACTTCTCCACAAACAATTAAGCATATTACCATTACTTGAATGCCCTATTGCTTCTCACTGAACCTGTCCACTTTTCTCAAATGTTCTTCTTAATAAAGATCATTAGACTAGCGATAGAGCTATCTTAAGACTGAAAAATTAATTGAAACACCTATTTCTCCATTCACTGTCTACTTTGTCACTAGAAGGAGAGAGCTGCTTCCAGAAGCAGGACAACTGGTACTAGAGAATGCAGCCAGATGCAAACTCAAGAGAGATGTCTTAGCAAAGGCTTTAATCAAGATGGGATAGCTAAGAACAGCAGCTCTAAAGTATTTCCCCCATAGCCCAGGAGTGTACTCTCCACAAATACACAGAGCATCTATAGGAATAGTGAGCACAAAGGGGTTAGAGTGGTAGTCAGGCAGACATAAAGGTGACACATATGGCTTAGACAACTTAAAACTGTGGCACTGCCCCACCAGAACACTGGCAAGGTCCCAATGTCCTTTCTCCCTTCAGTAAGTCCTCACTCAGGTCTGCCCTGGTTGCAGCATCTCTGCTCAGCAGGGTGCTCAGTGAGACTCCCACACTATGCTCCTCTCTAAAGTTCTATTCTAGATTGCTAGGGCTCTCTAAAGCTAGCACTATCCTCTGCTGCTGGCTGTCCTCTTCCTGAAAGCTGCTCCCTCCTTCTAGTTTCAAAGTAGACCTCAGTAAATGTCTCCTGGCTGACTGTTAACTAGAAATACACTGATGGGGGTTTATGAACTATAGTTTTAGGAGTAGCTACTCAGGATATCCAAGAAACTATCATGGTAGTAACCGTCTTCTAGTGAGGTAACCTAGAGGGAGTACTATATAGTCATTCCCCCACTAGAGTCAACATTTAACAAATGTTTTTCCTCAACCCACATCTGTAGATTTTTCTGCTTTCATTTTTACAGTTTAGACTTGGTAATGATTTTACCATTCCTAAGTATACAAAGTAATAGAATAGGTGGTGATGAGTTAAAACAAATATAAACTCTCTAGTGTTAGCATAGATGTCTTAAGAGAACTAGGTTAGTAATGGGGTAGCATTCCTCTTCTCTTACTCCTTTACAAAATATGCCCACAGATGAGTTCGAAGAACCCAGGAAAAGAGAGGGACAAACCTTCTATAAGGTAGGCCCCAATCTCTCACAATCAGCTATATGCAGATTTATAGGATGCCTCCTCTCTGCTTCCTATGTATCTGGCTGGTGAATAAGCTATAAGAATGGTGCAAAGAACAAACTATATACAGCTTCTGGAGTTCTTCAGGGGTAACCTCATTTTTCATAATAAGGGCAAGCTTTATATGAAGACTACTGAACAAAATGGATGAAATCCACTGCTCAGTGCCTTGTGGACCAAATTCTTCAGGTCAGTGCCTTCATTTTGGAGAGACATTCAGGTCATTCTAATCAGTCCCATTTTATAGACCCAGGAGCAGGGAAAGGTGTCAAAGGTGGCCCTGTTGGGTTAGTGAAACTTGAGTTACTGTTAACCTAAGGCCTGCCAGTACCTATCTATGAAAACCAAAACCCTCTGCTCTTTCAGAGAAAATAAATAGAAAGCCTCACCCAGATTTCTGCAGAGATCTTACAGGAGGTTCTGACCACAGGTGGCATTCTAAGAAACAGTATGGTAAGAATACAGTGTTCACCTACTTGTATGACTTAAATCACCAGAGGAAAACTTGGTTCAGTTTCTGAAGGCTCTGAAGGTACTTAGGGATCCTTAACCTTTTCTGTGATTAAATGGCTATGGACCATATGCAACTGTAAAACTAGAGTTAAGGTTGCAGAACCATTCTGACTCAAATAACCACATCCAGCTTCAGCTACAATTGTTCTTATAACAGCACACAATAAAATCTTTTTCCTTCCATACATCTCAGCAGGCAGACCAAGGACTGTAGAATTAGTTATCTAACACATCCACCTGATTTTCTCTGTACTTAACCACCAGGGTCTACTAACTAGCAACTGCAAAGAAGAAACAAATGTACTTCTAATCTTTGGGGGCACAGATATATCAAGAGAACAACTGCTAGCAGGGGCGAAGAGAATTGATGAGATGCTACTTGTAGTTCAAACTCTGCTGAAGATGCTCAAATCTGTTTTATGGGCAGATGTTTCTAGGTCTCTTAGGTTATATCTACGACTTCATTTTCAAAGTACAAGTATGATCTCTTAGTTCTACTTAGAAAGGGAAGCCAGGGTTATAGTAGAGAACTCAGTATCTGGTCAATAGCATATTTCAGTACAACTCTCCCCTGGGGCTCTAGTGCAATGTCTATACTGGCAAAAATCCCAGTCTAGCCCGGATCTCAGAGACAGCTGAATTCAGGTAGGCCCAAGACAATATATTAGTCCGAAGAAGTACATTTTTAATTAACTCATGAGAGCCATCTGGTGCCCAAAAAGTATAAAGGCAGGTCTATACTTCATCATTACTATCATCATAATAGCAACTCACATTTATATGGTGATTTAAATTAAGTGCCTACTACATCCAGGAACTAAGAAAATACAAAGTCAACAAGCATTTGTTAAACGCTGACTGGGTGTCAGACAATGTGCTAAATACTGAAGATACAAAGAAAGGCAAACAACAGCAAAACAAAAGCAGTCCTTGCTCTCCCAGAGCTCACAATCTAATGGGGAAGACAACATATAAACAACTATATAAAAAACAAGTTATATTACAAGATAAATTGAAGATAATCAACAGAGGGGAAGCACTATGATTAAGGAGGATCAGCAAGGCTTCTTGCAGAAGGTGTGACTTTAGCTAAGACTTCAAGGAAGCCAGGGAAGCCAAAGGTGAAGAAGAGGAAGAAGAGAGTTCTAGGCCTGGGGAACAGCCAGAGAAAATATCTGAAGTCAAGACATGGAGTCTCTTGTTTGAGAAATAGCAAGGAAATCAGTGTCACTGGATTGAAAAGTACATGAGGGATAGCAAGGTGAGAGAAGACTACAAAAGTAGAAGGGGGACAGATTATGAAGGGCTTCAGAAGTCAAGAGCCTTTTATATTTGATACTGAAGGTAACAGGGATCCACTGGAGTTCAGAAAGATCAATTTGACAGCTGAGTGGAAGGTGAACTGGAGTGAGGAGAGAGTCTTGAGTCAAGGAGACCAAGCAGTAGGCTATTGCAACAGTCCATAGCTGAAGTGATGAAGGCCTGTACCTGGGTGGCAGTGGTGTCAAGAGAAAAGGGGCTATATACAAGAAGTATTTCAAAGTTAGAATCTACAGGATTGGGCAACATAGGAAAAGGGGTGGGGGAGGGATGATGGTGAGTAGTTGAGGATGGCACGTAGGTGGTAAGCCTGGGTGCCTGAGAGAGCTTGATCGTAATAGAAATGTTAGGAAAAGGAGAAGGTTTCGGGGATAAAGACACTGAGTTAAATTTTTAATATACTGAGTTAAGATGTCTGTAAGACATCTAGTTCAAGATGTCCAACAGGCAGCTGGAGATGTGAGACTGGAGGACAGGAGGGAAGTTAGGAGTGCACAAACAGATCTGACAATCATCTGCACAGAGAAAAACAGTACCTGGCCTTGAGGACCTAGAGTTGAATGAGGAGACAACATGTGAACAACTATGTACAAACAAGATACATACATCACAAATTGTAGATAATCACAGAGGGAAGGCACTAGCCCTAAGAGGGATCAGGAAAGGTTTCTTTCTTTTTTTTTTTTTGATAGCATGATTTTTATTGTCAGATTTCTATGGGACTTCAAGGTCTTTCTTGCTTCTTTTATCTGAATGTCAAATTTTCTATTCAAGTCTGGTTTTTCAGCAAGAATGCTTGAAATTCCTCTATTCCACTGAATGACCACATTTTCCCCTGAAACATTATACTCAAGTTTTGCTGGGTAGGTGACTCTTGGTTTTAATCCCAGCTCCCTTGACCTCGGGAATATCACATTCCAAGCCCTTCAATACCTTAGTGTAGAAGCTCCCAGATCCTGGGTTATCCTGATTGTGTTTCCACAATATTCAAATTGTTTCTTCCTGGATGCTTGTAATATTCTCTCCTTTACCTGGGAATCCTGGAACCTGGCTATAATATTCCTAGGAGTTTTCTTTTTGGGATCTTTTTCAGGAGGTGATTGGTGGATTCTTTCAACCTCTATTTTGCCCTCTGGTACTAAAACATCAGGGCAGTTTTCTTTGAGAACTTCCTGGAGGATGATTTCTAGGTTCTTACTTTGGTCATGGCTTTCAGGTAGTCCAATAATTTTTAAATTATCTCTCCTGGATCTATTTTCCAGGTCAGTGGTTTTTCCCATAAGATATTTCACATTGCCTTCTATTCTTTCATGTGTTTGGATCTGTTTAACAGCATCTTGATTAATAACTCATAAAGTCATTAGCTTCCATTTTCTCCAATCTAATTCTGAAGCAATTATTCTCCTCATTGAGCTTTTGAGATTCTTTTTCCATCTGGCAAATTCAACTTTTTAAGGCATTCTTCTCCTCATTGCCTTTTTGAGCCTCTTTTGCCATTTGAATCAGTCTGTTTTTTAAAGTGTTATTTTCCTCAGTCAGGCTGTTGACTCTCATTTCATAATTTTCTTGCATTGTTCTCATTTCTCTTTCCAATTTTTCCTCCACTTTTCTTATCTGCTTCTTAAGGTCTTCTATGGCCTGTAACAAGCTTGTATTTTCCTTTGAAGCTTTTGGTGCAGGAGTTCTGACTTCACTGTTTTCCTCCTGTTCCATGCCTTGCTCCTTCTTGTCCCCAAAATAGGAATGTAATGTTGGAATCTTCTGTCTGCTTTGTTTCCTTAGCCTGCTCATTTTGCCACTCAATTACTTGACTTTTTGGGCTTTTTGCCACAGTAGGACTCTGCCACTAGACAGGGGAGCTTTGGTCCCAAACGCTGGGGTTTTCTCAGCTGCCGGAGGTATTAGATGGGTGCCCTCTCTGAGGTCTCCACACTCTCTGGCAAGCTGGACACACACCTCAGGACCTCCACCCTAGACTGCAATCCAGATCCAAGCAGGTTAAAGCAAGAGCGATTACCCCTCAGACTGGTGCTTGGTCCCCCTACACTCTGCAGGCCAGGAGCTGAAGCTGCCACAGGGCGCTGTCTGGCTGTGCTGGCGGCTCAGTGGCTTCTCACCTGGGGGGTGAAAGCCACGCACTCCCACTTACTGGTTCCAAAGTCCAGACTGCACTGACCTCTCACTTTGTCCTTCGCATCTATGTGTTGATAAATCTGGAAACTGCCACCGCTGCTGCTGATCTGGAGTCCCTCTGGCCAGCGGCTGGTCAAGCCTGCCCTGGGGCTAAAGCCTCAGCGTGGGGCTGGGCTCAGCTCCCAGAGCACTGTGCTGGCTGATTCCTGCCAGCCTGCTGGTCTGCCGGGCTGTCCTCAGTGGGAGGTTGGCTTCTCTTTGTCATTTTGTGGGTTCTGCAGCTCCAAAGTTTGTTGAGTCCCCTTTTTACATGGATTGGGGAAGGTGGAAGCCGTGCTTCTACTCCACCATCTTGGGTCCGCCCCTTCCCCCCAGGAAAGGTTTCTTGAGAAAGGTGAGACTTTAGTTGAAACTTGAAGGAAGCCAAGGAATCCAAGAGGAGAAGATGAGAGGAGAGAGAGCCCCAGGCATGGGGGATAGCCAGTGAAAATGCCCAGTTGCTTTTCTGGGGTCATTTTTATCTCCTGTGTCCAGAGGGTGAAGACCACAGTTCATATATACATAGCATAAAGGTCAAGAGCCGAATTGGTGAGAGGGGAAGGAAGTACTTCCTTCCCCTGCTCTCCCTCTTTTACCCCTGATATGAGGATTGGCCCTGGGGATACCTGTTTCTGTTCTATGTTATTTGCTCTTTTCCGTTTCAGGTCTTGGAGGTGATCACCATGGGACCCAGAAGTTCAAGCCATGATGACAACTTTGGAGTGAGGACTGCAGGAGAAGTGGGTACAGCCAGCCAGAGCCTGACATGGAAGCCCTGAGAAGCTGGGGAGCCTGGGACTTGAACTCAAGGGGGTGTTTTGAACTTGGAACTGGGACTATGATCTATAGGAACTGATTTTAAGCTATGAACCTAATCCCCTTTCTCCAGAGACTGAGGTGGTACAAGGTAGATGTGCAGGAATTGAGAATCTGCCTTCTACCTACTGGGGGAGTAAGTTTGTATATTGCAAATAAATATTTTGGTGAGAGAAGGAGGAAGGGAGGAAAGAAGGAAAAAATATAAATAAATGAATGAAGCAAGCCTGGAGTCAGCAGATGGAGCAGGATAGAGGAGAAGCAGCAAGGAGGCCAGAACACCTTACAGGTATCATCTCATTTGAGTATCACAAACACTGGGTATCACTATTTTACAGATAAGACAACTGAGTCTCAGGTTATGTGACTTGCCTAGAATCTGAACCTACATTTTCCTGAGTCCATGTCCAGTGTGTTAAATCACCCCACCTCACAAAACCACAAGGAGCGGGTTTTCGGGGATGTGCTGTAGTCCTTGATCTCACTGACACGTGTACTCTCATCACCAATGCCTCTCACAAACTGTTTATCCATGCTTTCTCATCCTTTTCAATACTTGTCCATGTCCTTTCATAATTTCTTCACAGAAGATCTACCCAATATACAAGGTGCTCTAAATCTCTTAATATTTTGTAGCTGTTAAGGTTGAAACACTCAAGGCTGTTCACCTGTCATTCCTCTCTCACCACAAAGCTGACTCCGTGTCTCTTTTCCAGTCATACCTGTCCTTGACGATGTCTCTTAAAAGCAGAGGCTGTTCCTATATGACAAGTTTGCCCTTTTACTCAGCATATGAATTCTGGGAAAATCCCAGTGCCACATTGTGGCAAACACTTGAAAACAGCATTCTAGTTTCTTTGGGAAAGACAGAAAGAATCCTGGGAAACAAGTCACTGAATAGTCAAAGAAAGTAAGCCCCTACCATGTAATTCAAAAGCATCCAGAAGCATCTTTTTCTCCTTCACCCTCTCAAGTTTCCATCTTTCCTCTCCCCTTCCCCCCCCCCCCCCCAAGGAGATATGAAGAACCTTGGTTTTCTAACAGCCCTTCAAACACTATGACAAGTGACACAAACCTTTGCCTCTTCAGCCATGAATGAAGGAAGAAGTTGCCAATGGTGTACAGAGCTACACCCTAATACTCCATGGAATTTGATATGATTCTCTAGCCTTCTAACCCCAATCCTATCACCTATTATGTATAAGGTATGGGATAATAATAATGAATATTATATATATAATATATATTTTAATAATATATAATTAAAAAATATATATATATAAAATATGAATAATAAGTATGGGAGTGGCTAGGTAGAGCAGTGAATAGAGCACCTGCCCTGAAGTCAGGAGGACCCCTGAGTTAAAATCCAAACTCCGACACTTAACACTTACTAGTCATGTGACCTTGGGCAAGCCACTTAACCCTAACTGCCCTGCCTTTACCCCTCCAAAAGAACCCAAAACAATAAGTACCAGGGTAATTAAAGAGGTGGGAAAGAAAATAGTTTTTTCTATTCTATCTTTACTCATATATACTAGCTATGAAGGGGTCCCCTCTAATAAAATCTGAGGACTTTGTGCATATCTATCACTGTTACGTGGCACAAAGTTCTGAGTAGCATATAAGTCATCCTAACCATGAAGGCAAAAGTTACTCAAAAATTAATCCATAATAGTGAAATTTTAAGGTATCAATGGCAGACATGAAGAGGAGATTTTTAGGTCAGAAAACCCTTACAGAAACACTCAAATGAAATGAGGCTGACCCTAAAAGATAGCCTTGTCAACTGACCAACTTGTCCAGTATAGAACAGACCTAATCAGTCCTGACCTTCACCCTTACCCAATGGTAGAGACACCAGCTTTCTTACATAGCAAGTTGTAGAGGTCTTGGAGTGTACCGAGGAAAGGACCAACAGGAATTGGTCATTTTTTAATGTAAGTTTTAATGTAGGTTATGCTGCAGTGGTACAGACAGTAACTCGTCCACATTTCCTCCTGTTCCACTCCTATCTGTGACTTCACCTAAATTCTTCACATTAGATCCACCCAACATGTCAGGGTCCAGATCACTCAGTATTACACAGATATAAAAATATTTGCAAAGGTTTTTTGGGGGGAAGGGTAAAGAACTGGAAAGTAAGGGGTGCCTATTACTTGGGGGAAAACTGAACAAAGTATGGTATATGAATGGAATAAAATACAATGTCATGAGAAATGGTGAAATAGATGGTTTCAGAGAAACCTGGGAATACTTATATGAACTGATATAATGTGAACAGAACCAGGAGAACAATTTACATAATAAAAGAAACAATACGAAAACTAACAATTCTGAAAGACTTAAGAACACTGATCAATGCATGGACAAACCATGATTCCACAGGACTCATGATGAAACATGCTATCTACCTCCTGAAAGAGGTAATGCACTTAGGGTGCATATGAGATGCACATTTTTTTTTTAGATAGGGCCAATGTGAACTTTTTTTTGGTTTGATTCTGCATATTTGTTTCAGTGGGTTGGAGAGAGGTGGGAGGGAGATATAGATTTATATCAATTGAAAAAAATTAATTAAAAAAATTTACATTAGTACAAATGGAGCACAGGGATGCAAGTTAGGATTACAAAAGTCAAGAAAAGGTGTAATGAGAGCCTGAATCACAATTCTGGCGATGTGAATGGCAAGGATGGATGGGTGAGAACAATATGGTAGAGATAGGCCTTGGCAACCAACCTTGGCACCAACCTGTGGATGGTGGAGGAGGGGGAAGAATTAAAGATGTCTTCAATGTTTTTACCCTGGATAACAGAGAAGATGCTAATGTCTTCAATAATAAATTTGAAGGAAAGGAAAATTTAGGAAGGAAAGGTGGGAGGTTTGGTCTTGGGTACTTTGAGTTTGAGGTCCTGGAAGGACATCCAGATAGAGATAACACTGCTTGTTAATTCTATTTTGTGGTATAGTACCATATATTTAAAACTCAGTACCCCAAGAAAGGTTGTATTTTCCTTGCAAGGTCTATCCTACATAAAGTGTTACTATGTATGTATGATGGTGTTGATTAGGATTTATACAGGGATTCATTTTTTAAAGGACTTTTAAAAATACTAAATTTATCTAAGGTTATTACTATTACTCTGGCTCTAGGATTTAGATAATGCTAAACATGATGAAAAGCATCAAGATGGGGCACCAAGGAGGAAAGTCTCTATTAGTTCATGATTACATAAGTGAAACAGCACTTCTTCCTGTCTGTCCACAGCTTGCCTGCTTAACCTTACACTGCATTTACACATAGCTCATTAATGCTCACACAAATTCACAGGAGTCTGAGCCTTTAAACTGGAACAATCATTCACCTTAAAGAAGGGGTGGGGATGGGATGGGGTGGAGCGAGGCAGTAGAAGAAAACAACTGCAAAATACATTTGTGCAATTTTACTCATAGAAAGTAAAAAAAAAAGTTCTGTTGCCAATAGGACATGAAGCCTTTTGGTACAGCACATATAACTAAAACAGAAAAGATCTAATTTTATTATTTTTACAGGTGCATAGTATTTGCACCAAGGAACCAATTCACTGTTGCTATAGAAACCAATATTTAGGGTTATGCAAAGACCAGCATTTATAGTAGTACCTAAATTTAAATTTTTTTGCATTTAATTTCTGGTTCATTCTGATGCCTGGATAAAATGCCAGATACTTTTTTCTCTTTTTCCATTCTCAGAAGTGCAATGGGGCCTAATAGTGGATATTTTTAGATTGTTGATGCTTCATAACATTTTCTCAGATCAGTATCAGGGGAGAAGAGCTATTCTCTGCCTGGCTGCTACGGAATGAATACAAATTTACTTATTTAATCAGCTGCAGTCTTGAGATAGCCTGGATTATGCTTATTGTATACCAGAACCTCCATTATCTCCATGGAACAACACTGAAGCCCTTTCCCATTGATTTCCCATGTAATTCTCCCCATGGGTGAGTGAAGCAGGCAGGGACGGTTTCAAACAACCAAAGAAGACAAGAAAGACTGACAATCCTAAGGGCTGACAAGATAACATGACATTCCCTTTTCACCTGTGATCAAAGCTATGAGGAATGCACTGAGATGGTGTCTTGAGATGACCTTGAATACAAAAGTATTATGTTCTCGGGTTCAAACCTGAATCGTAACCTTCATAAGAGACTTTGGGGGGAATAAAAAGCAACAACAACTTTTGATCCAATCAATGCAGGGAAATCCCAGTGTGGAAACTCTCCACTAATGCAGGTTGATATACTCAGTAGCTTAACTGTAACCAATGGAGTGACAATACAAAGGTTAAATCTGTAACCTCTTAGTGAAAGGCTTAGAGAGGTTAATAAACGTGCCCAAATCCTCACACAGCTAGTAAAAATCAGAAGCAGTACTGAGAAGCAGGTCCTCTTGATTGAGAGACCATCATTCTATTTCCTTTATCAAGCTGCCTGCCTCTAACTGTAAGAATTAGAGCATCTGAAATATCTCTAGTTATTAAAAAAAATCAGGCTATGAAGCTGCCTAACCAGTGAGTTTCAAGGTGCTTGTGCTAACTCTGATCACTGGGGAAAGGCCCATCATGCAGGTGGTAAGTGGCTGCTCCTCGGTGGAATGTGAACCCCAATCTAGCACTTACTGGCTGGGTGACCACAAGTGAGTGAGTTCTAGGTCTCATTCTCCTCATGTGTCAAATTGGGATAATACCCACAGGACCTACCGTTGTGAGGTTCAAATGAGATAATTTATGAAAAGAGCTTTGTTAACTTAAAGCATTTTATAGATGCTGGCAATTATTATTATTGCATTCTCTTTCACATAAATCTGACCACTTGGCAGGCAGGCAGCACTGTAGTGCATGGCGTGAGGCTCACATTGAAGAGCCTGGAGTGAGGAACACTCAAGTTCAAATTCTGCTTCATGTACTTACAAGCTGTATGACCCTGAACAAGTCATTCAACTGCTGTATGCCTCAGTTTCCCCAACTGTTAAATGGGGATAATAACAGTACTCACCTCCCAGGGTTATTATGTGCTGGTCTCTTTCCCCTCCCTATTACCTTTTTTTTTTCTTTTTGGAGGGCAATTGGGGTTAAGTGATTTGCCCAAAGTCACATGACTAGTAAGTGTGTCAAGTGTCTGAGTCCGGATTTGAACTCAGTTCCTCCTGACTCCAGAGCTGGTGCTCTATTCACTGCACAACCTAGCCACGCCCACCCCATTGCCTTTTTATTCACTTTATAGGTATATGCACATGTTGTCTACCTGAGAGAATGTTAGCTTTTTGAAGGTAAGGACTAGTTTATTTTTTGTCTCTGTATCCAGAGTGCCTGCTATATAAATGCTTAATAAATGCTAAATGATTGAAGAACAAAACTTTTCAGTTACATTCTGCCCAGACTTCCATTTGAATCCACTTGATTTTAGGTCTTCAATTCAAGGGTACTCAACCTATGTCAAACTGCTGTTTCCCCACCCCCATCAGGATTAAATCAATGATCATTTATTAAGCACCTACTATGTGCCAGCTGCTGTGCTAAGCACAGGGGATACAAAAAGAGACAAAAGACAGTCCCTGCCCTTAAGGAATTTATAGTCTAATGAGGGAAACATGCAAACAAATATATACAAAGCAACCCATATATAGGATAAATAGGAAATAACAGAAGGAAGACACTGAAATTAAGAAGAGTTGGTGACAACTTCCTATAGAAAGTGGGATTTTAGTTGGGACTAAAATGAAGCCAGGGAGGTAAGTGGTCAGAATGGAGGAGGGAGAGCATTCCAGACCTGGGGGACAGTCAGAGAGAATGCGCTGAGTTGAGAGACTGAATGTCTTGTTCATTGGAACAGCCAGTAGGCCAGTGTCCTTGGATGGAAGAATTTGTGTCAGGGAGTAAGGCAGGAAAGTAAAGTAAGAGACTGAAAAGATAGGAAAGGTCTAGGTTATGAAGGGCTTTGAATCCCAAACAGAGCATTTGGTATTTGCTCCTGGAGGCAACAGCAGGCCATTGGAATTTGTTGAGTATGGGAATGACATGATCAGACCTGAGCTAAATTTAGGAAAATCACTTTGGTGGTTGACTGGAAGATAGGTTGGAGTGGGGAGAGAGACTGAGGCAGGCAGATCCACCATCAGGCTATTGCAGTAATTGAGGTATGAGGTGATGAGGGCCTGCATTAGAATGGTTGCAGTTTCAGGAGACAGAAGAGATTCAAAGAGATTCAAAGATTTGTTTCAAATTCAAAGAGATGTTGAAAACATAAAATTAACAGATCTTGGCTGTTGGCTCACTATAGGGAGCGAAAGACAGTGAGAAATCCAGGATAACTCCTAGGTTTCAGGCCTGAAGGATTGAGAGAATAGCATTTGTTTCTTCAATAATAGGGAAGGATAGGAGAGGTTTAGGGAGAAAGAAATGTCCTTTCTTTTTGGACATATCGAGTTTAAGGTGTCTACTGAAAATATAGTTCAAGATGTCTGAAAGACACTTGGAGATGTGAGATTAGAGCTCAGCAGAGACTGGGATAGGATAGGTAGATTATAGAATAATAAGCATAGAAGACACCATATTTCCAAAATCTGCACTTCCTGAAATAAAAATGACTCTCAGATCACAGAAGGTCTTGTCCAATGTCAGATACTTCTAAAGAAAATAAAATAAATATTAGTGCTTTTTAGTAAAGGAGAGATAGTAATTCTTTGCCTCTAGCAAGTGAGTAAATCATAAGCAAGGCTACAAAAAGTGTTCCCTTTCAGACCAACTCCACATTCTACCATTTAGATTTTCTGGCTTCATCTGGTCATGAGATTCATTACTGTGGGTCTAGAAACAAGGCCCTACTTTTGTGCTATTTTGAGATTGCTGCTGGCTGTTATGTGAAAGGAAGGTTCATCCTTGCAAATACCAATTATCATGTTAGATATGTACCATTAAGTATCCATGATAGCCTTTTTATTTTTTAAAGCAATTGGGGTTAAGTAACTTACTCAAGGTTACACGGCCAGTTATTTTGTGTGGGTGCTAAGTATCTGAGGCCAGAACCAATCCCGGGTCTCCCGACTCTGGGGCTGGCACTCTTACTCACCACCTCCTGGCTGCCCCATGATAGCCTTTTTTCAAGGAAGCATTTTGTCTGTGCTAATGACACTGAGAGGTGAAGGCCTATTATTTTAAGTCAGAGATGGTTTTATCAATATATACAGAATGACAAGGAGGCAATAAGGATAGCTAGAGTCTAAAAGCAAACCAATCCTCCCAACTCAATTTGCAAAATTGCAAAAGTTTAACAGAGATATCAAATTGAGACTCCAAACATGGTGTCGTTTTGTTTGTTTGTTTTTTGGGGGGTTGGGGGTGGGGAGAGGGTGTGTCCCATTGGAGCCATACCCAGTTGTCTTAACTTTTGTCCTGACATTGGACTTTGATGACTCTGGAAGAGAATGAGGCTGATGATTTTGCACAACTTTGCCTCACTTAAATCCAATTCACTTGCAAGTCAAGACATCACTGGTGACTGTCAGTGTTTTTCTTTGGGAATTAAGGACAAATAACAACAAAAGGAGTATGACAACTTTCCTCTTTCTCCTTCACTTTCAGAAAATATTTTTAAATTTTGTACCTATTGAACACCAAACAGAATCTACATCTACATAATAGAGCAGAAGAAGAGGATTATACATGAAACTGTGGATCTCTATTATGCATAGCTTGCTTTTCTTTCAAGGTATAGAAGGTGTTCAACCAGTTAACTTTCAAAGCTGTCCTACATGTTTGAGCTTCTTTCTGACCTTCCTTCAATTCTCTTCTCTATATTAAACACACACACACATATACATATAAGGTATATGAAATTTGTTGTTGTTCAGTCATTTTAGGCATGTCTAACTCTCTTCATGACCCACTTTGGATTTTCTAGGCAAAGATACGAAGGGATTTGCCATTTCCTTTTCCTGCTCATTTTACAGATAAGGAATTGAGGTAAACAGCATTAAGTGACTTGTTGGGGTAACACAGCTAGTAAATGTCTCATATACATGCATACACACACAAATAAACATCTGTATCTATCCATGTATATATGTGCCTCAATGACCCTCTTTTCCTTTTTTTTTTTTTACTACTCTAACTCACTCACCCTCCTACTGCCACTCCTACCATTAGAGAAGAAAAGCAAAGTTCTTGGTAAAAAATATACATAATCAAGCAAAACAAATTCCCACATTGGCTGTCCCAAAATGCACATCTATTTCTGCATTTCCTGCTTCATAATCAATCATTTGGAATCATAGTGGTCAACTTTACTTCTAAAACTATTCAAATGGACAAGCTCCAGTATTAATTATGAGTTGTTTCCTATGGATAAAGGAAGAGTTTCTGACCAAACAAGAGATAGAGAGGTCACAGTATCACAGATTTAGACCTAGAAGGGACTTTAGAGTTCATTGAGTCCAACCTCCTCATTTTGCAGATGAAGAAATTGAGGCAGAAAGAAGTTAAGTGATTTGCCCAGGATCACACGGCTACTCTCAGTCAATCAAGAAACTCTTATTAAGTACTTACTATGTGCCATAGGCCGTACTAAGTGCTGGAAATACAACTATAAGCAAAAATAAAAGTGGTCCCTAATCTTAGGGAGCTGACATTCTAAAATGGGAAGACAACACCTTAAAGGAAGGGGCAAGGCAGGAACATACCCTGAGCTGTGCATGACAGAAAATTCTTTCAATTTATGGGGTGCAGCTGGATAAGAAATGAAGAGATAGCTGGTCTGAGAGCCCCCCTTAAATGGAAGTTCTGGGAGAAGCCATCGTCAAAAGGGTAAAGAATTTAAATTCAGGTCTTCCTGACTCCAAAGTCAGTGTTCTAACTACTTAGCTATCTCTATCTACATAAAGATAAAATGGACAATTCTGATCAAGTAAAATTGAAAAAGAGGCAGCATGGTATAGTGAACAGAGAGCTGGCCTCAGAACCAGGAAGGCCTGAGGTTTAAGTTTCACTTCTAACATATATTGGCTCTGTGATCCTCACTAAGACCTCGCAATATTCTAGGCATCTGAGACTCTAAGTTGCAGAAAAGGTACAGACTTGAATTGCTGGAGGAAGTTCCTTACCAGTGTCCTGTCCAGGTCCTGTCTAATCCTAAAACTGAACAGTTTTTGCCCAAAAGAAGTGCACTTAGAATCAGAAAAAAAAAAACCAGTTAATTTGGGGAAAAAAACTTTACAACAAGTATCTCTGATAAAGATCTGATATCCTTCCTCCCCATGTATGCATGTGTGTATGTGTGTACATATGTATCTATATGTATATGTGGAAGTGATGCAAATATATAAGAAGAAAAGTCTCCAATAGATAAATGGTCAAAGGATAAAAACAGGCAAGTTCTCTTAGGAAGAAATCAAAGCTATCAACAATCATACAAAAAAATGCTCCTCTAATCGCTAACAAGAAAAATGCAAATTAAAGTCACTCTAAAGTTCTACCTCACATCATACCCTACAAAGTGACAAAATGACAAAAAAGGAAAATGACAATTGTTGCAAAGGTTGTGGGAGGACAGGCATACTAATGCAATTATTAATTGGTCCAACAAGCCTGGAAAGCAATTTGTAACTACATTTTTTAAAAATCCCTAAATTGTGCATACCCTTTGACACAGATATTCTTATTAAACATATGCCCCAAAGAGATCAAAGATAGAAGGAAAATACCTACGCATACAAAAATATTCATAACAGTACTTTTTTGTAGTAGAGAAGAACTTGAAACTAAGAAGATGCCCATCAACTGGGCAATGGCTGAATAAATTATGGCATATGAATGTAATGGAATATTATTGTGCCACAAGAAATGATAAGAGAAAAGGTTTCAGAAAAATCTGGGAAGACTTGTATGAATGATGCACAGTGAAGTAAGCAAAAGAACCAAGATAACTATTTATATAATAACTGCAGAACTGTCAGGGAAAATAACTTAAAAAAACTTAAGAATGCTCATTAACAACTCCAGAGGAGTGATGATGAAGCTTGCCTCCCACCACTCATGAAGTAATGGACTACAGGTGCTTAGATAGACATTTTCAAACATGACCAATACCATACAAGTTTGTTTTGATTTACTATGTTTATTTACAACAAGGAAGAGCTTTGGGGAAATGGTGCAATGGGGGTGGGAGAGACAGTGATGCAAAAAAAAAAAAAAGAAAAGAAAGAAGAGAATGTCAATAAAATGTTCAGAAATACATAACAGAGAGGAGAATGAAGTCCATCCAAGGGGACACAGACAAGCAAAGCAATGTTGGTAGTTTTGATATATGTGTGTGTGTGTGTAGACACATTTTAAAAGCTATAATAGATTCATGATTTCATACATATTCTTTTTTGGGGGGGGCTCCTTTTTATATCAAATACTCCTGTTTGTTTTCTAGTTCATAATAAAATGCAATTTTAAACTATGACTTGTCTTTTGGAGCAATTCCTCTCATATCCCTGGAAGCAAAACCAGACCAAGAAAAATCTAGCTTTCTGCTGAACTATGACACTCACCTCTGGTGTGAATGAGAAAATTGCTATAGTTTAGACTCCAGGGCACTGAGCTCATGAAGTAATCAAATGTAATCAAAGTCATATTAAAAAAAAAAACATTTTGCAGTTAAAAAAAAACACAGCCCTTAAGAAGAAACAGTTTAATAAATCATTAACTATAAGGGGGTTCTGTTCTTTTAAATGAATCATGAGAAATAAATTGAAACTCAGCCCAGCTATTCATTTCATTTCGAACTGTGTGGGATACGGAGACTCTAACCCAAACTGACTACTCGGAGACTTATTAAAGTGAAGTTGGAAACATTTATTAGAATCTCGCGAGAAACGGGCGGTCCAGTCTCTGGGACAGCACCGAGAGAGGAGGCCGCCATACATAAGCTAAAGCTGAGTTAAATAAGCAAGGGTTATGAATATTAACAAAATTATTACTAATGAGGCTCTAATCTTGTTACATAATAAATTAGGTCCATTACATCAGTGTATTACAACCTCAGAATACTGGACCCCTCCTTTCAGTCTACCCTTGATACATCTGGACTTGAGGGTCCCAAGGCTACTGTCTGTCTCTTGATTGGTCAAATCCACCTGCTGCTGCCAGCTCCTTCCATTCTTCATTACTTTTAGTATTATCTATGAGTTTTTGTCTGGGAACCAGGGACTGAGCTTCTTTTCCAAGGTTACTGCCTGTTCTCTCTTATCAGTAGTCTTGTTCAGCAATTCTTGCAGTTCTATAGAACTCTTTCATAGTAAACTGGGTGAGAAGGACTGACTAGAATAGAGCAACTATACAGAAAGATTTCTAAAGTTTCAGAGTCACATAATTTCTAATAAAAAAAAATGAAAACTTAGGCCTAAGACCTAAGGACTTACTTACTTTAGCAGACAGTCTCTGAGAAACCACACTTTTACCTTTCCCATACAGAACAAAATTGTATAAAGCAAAAGCCTGTGGCATGTGACTGGCATTTCCAATTTCCAAGCTATTAATATTAAGATCTCTGAAAACCTTGATGGGGTGTTGGGGTGGGAAGCTATTCTGCAGTTAATTTAACAAGGCAATTGGACATCTGTTCCACTCTGTACTGCTCAGCTTCCAAGAAGCTTGTAGAGCTGGTCTATGCCTATAGCATAGACCTATATAACATAGGTTATACAACAGCAATGGGGAGCCAATGTTATATGAGCCAATCTGAATAAGTGTCCTACTTCTGAAGAAATTTAAATTCAGAATTCCAATTTCAATTAGGTCTGGACAAAGATGATACAACAGAATATAACAGAAATATAATATAGCCTGCAGAAAGCAATACTGGGGTTACTTTCTCACTTAAAGATATTTAGATTGCCTTCTGATGTGACTATTTTAACAAGAAGAGTCCTTCAACTGTTACAAATAAATCATCAACAGTAAAATGGTAAGGAATTCAATGGGAAATAAAGTACAGAGAGGACACAGGGTGGGCTTTAAATAATCTCTCTCTCTCTTTTTTTTTTTTTGCTTTTTGGAAGGGGGAAGGCAGGGCAATTGGGGTTAAGTGACTTGCCCAAGGTCACACAGCTAATAAGTGTTAAGTGTCTGAGGCCGGATTTGAACTCAGGTCCTCCTGAATCCAGGGCTGGTGCTCTAGTCACTGTGCCACCTAGCCACCCTGGTAATCTCTCTTTTAAAAAATTACATATTATGCAATATGGTTTAGCAAAAGATGTCAAATTATTGGATCTCTCAGTGATATTTAAAAATCAATATTTTTTGTACCCATCAACATTTTAGAACTTTTCATAGAAGAGACAGCAAGAGCTTCCACTTTGATCTGAAATTGTGGGGATTTTTTTTAATAATAAAATTTACTTTTTACTGATGTACTAACATCTGAAAATGGGACATATGAGCCTTAATACCATAGTCTAGTAGACTATCTACCCCTACAATGGGGGTAAAAATTTCCCCTAACTGGCTCTGGTAAAAAAAAAAAAAAAACTTTTATAAAATGAAATGAGCATGAGGAATTTGAAGATACAATTTGCATATAGACAAGAATAAAAATATCTGATAAATGTTCTAACCTTTTGTTTTTTGCAAAAATACAGAACTGGGCCACTGTGCATCTCTTTGAAGGCTGAGAAAGTTAACCAAATTTCCTTTTGAAATATGCCACTAATAAGTACATCCTTCCCTTAAACCCAGGGGTGTACAATGACAACAGGAAACAAGAGAGTTGAATGTGTGAACCTTTGGTTTCAATACATTTCAAAGAATTTTCTAGGAAATTCTTATAGCATAGGGGTTCTTTGGTTGAACTATAAGCAAACTAAGGACAGAAAGCTACTAAGAAATAGCATTTAATAAATATGCAAACACTTTTAGTAAGCCAGAAGTTCAGGAGATGAGCAATATATACCACAAGAATCTGTTTGACACATGAAGTAAGCAACATTACAGCCTAGTGAAGAGGCCCAAGCTTTCTATCAGGAAGACCTAGCTAGATTTAAGTCTAGCCTCTGAAACATACTTGTGGCTTAACCCCTGAGTACCCCAGAAAAGCCTCTAATTCTATAAGATGAAAAACATCTGCACTAGTAGAAGGGGTTTCCTCACCAGGAGGTGTTTTTTTTTTTAATACTTATGAAATTATTAATCCAGAAAAACTCTCTGCCCAACTACAACCAACTAGTAGTTGGCCAAAAAGGTCACTAAATCAACTAACAAGCAGTTAAGTACCTTAAGTATCTGGGTACTTGAGAGAGAAGTACAAAAGTGAGACAGGCCCTGCCGTCAAGGAGTTTACTTTCTATTAGAGGGATGTTAATATGTAGGCGCAAAACAAATACCCAGTGACTAGTAACGGCATTAAAAACTAGAATAAGGAAAGGCTTATTGTGGGAGGTAGCATGTAGGCTGAGCCTTGAAGGGAACCAGGGGTTCTAAAAGGCAGAAGTGAGATAGGAGAGTGGTGAAACCCTATACAGACAGGAAATGAAGCACTATATGTGCAACAGTCAATAGGCCAGTTTGGCTGGAAAATTATATGTATAATGTATAGTCAGCCTAGAATAATAACCTAAATCCTCAAAATATCACCTTCTTTTAACGGAGGAGGGGGAAGAGTAAGTGGAACAGTGATATTATTAGAAGCTGCTGAGGTATAATGGAAAACATCTGATTTAAGACCCAGAAGACATGAATTCTCCTTTTGCCACCTACCCCAAATGGCCCAATAGTGTTGATTTTGTCAAGTCAATTAAGTACACATATATGCTTCCTCATCTATAAAATGGGTATAATAGCACTGCTAGACTATAAACTCCACAAAGGTAGGGAACTTGTCTTATCTAAACTTTCTAAATTCCTTGGCCTAGTACAGTATACCAAGTAGATTCTTAATAAATGTTCTTTTAATTGTCAGGAGCTAAGAATCCCTTGCCAAGCCAATGAACTATTTATGAAAGAAAATGTAAGATGGGACATGGTGGCACACACCTTTTAATCCCTGTTACTGGGGAGGCTTAGGCTAGTGGATTACCAGAACTTGGTAGTTATGAGGTACAGAGGGCTAGGAGGATTAGGTGTTGACACTAAGTTGGATACCAATACGGTAAGACCTCAGGAGCAGGGGGCTAGCAACCTGCCTACTGAGAAACAAAGCAGCCCAGGTTAGAAATGGAGCAGGTCAAAGTTCCCTTACTGATCAGTAGTGTGAGTCTGAGCAATACAGTGAAGGGAAAGGGAGGGAGGGAAGGAGGGAGGGAGGAAGGAAGGAAGGAAGGAAGGAAGGAAGGAAAGAAGGAAGGAAGGAAGGAAGGAAGGAAGGAAGGAAGGAAGGAAGGAAGGAAGGAAGGAAGGAAGGAAGGAAGGAAGGAAGGAAGGAAGGAAGGAAGGAAAATGTAAACTTTGTGCTGTGGTGCCTTTTCTTGAAGGAAAAGAGAATTTTAGAGCTCCTTAGAATACTAGATAGAAAGCCCTATAAATGTAATCTTAGCACTTAATTAAGTAGCTATTATCTGAAAATTTTCAAAGCACTAGATAGTAATAATAACTGGAACAGGTCTTTGTTGAGTCACATGATATGTTATTGTAAATCTACTACAGATTCATTTGGAATTTAATCTCTCTAAACAACAAACCTCACATGGTAGCTTGTATTCCTACTATAGTGACTGGGAAAGTAACCTAATACTCTCACTTCATGTTTAGAGAAGTAGATGTCATGGTTTAGATTAACATACAGCTAAGCAACCTCTCCTTTTGTCTGCCATGACCCTGGTGGTCTAGTGCAAACACAAATATGCCTCTAAGAGGATAGGAAGGCAGCAGAGTGTAGTGCAGGGATTCTTAAAAGTTTTTTTATGTCATAAACCCCTTTGTGGGCATTCTGGTAAAACTTGTAGACTCCTCTTAAGATTAATGTTTTTAAATGCATATTTTTCAAAAAATCAGATTATAAAGGAAAATAAACATAGAGAAATGTCATTATTAATACTGAAAATTAAACATTAAAGAGAGTTCACAGGCATTAGGTTGAAGACCTCGAAAATGGAAAGAACATGAGATTTGTATTCAGAGGTTCAAATTTTGGCTCTGCTACTTTTTACCCAACGGCAACTAGATGGTGCAGTGGATAAAGTGCAGAGTCTGGAGTCAGGCTTCCTGACTTCAAATCTGGCCTTAGACATTTACTGCCTGTGTGACCTTTGGCAAGTCACTTAACCCTGTTTGCCAGAGTTTCTTCATCTTTAAATGAGCTGGGGAAGGAAATGGAAAATCTTTCTAGTATCTTTGCCAAGGAAACCCCAAATGAAGTCACAAAGAATCTGACAAACTGAACTTCTTACTTATGTGATCTTGGGCAAGTCACTCTCCCCTATTTGGGTCTTGGTTTTTCCCTCTGTGAAATGGCTTCCTTGGGGGGCAGAGCCAAGATGGCGGAGTAGAAGCAGGACATCCTCACTGCTCCTGCTTCCACCTTCCCCAATCCATGTAAAAAGGGGACTCTAAACAAACTTTGGAGCTGCAGAACCCACAAAATGACACAGAGAAGCTAAGCTCCCGCTATGGACAGCCCGGCAGGCTGGCAGGAATCGGCCAGCACAGCGCTCTGGGAGCCGAGCCCAGCCCCACGCTGAGGCTTTAGCCCCAGGGCGGGCCTGAACAGCCACAGCTTGAGGGACTCCAGGTCACCAGCAGCTGTAGTGGTCCAGATTTATCAACACACAGATGCAAAGGACAAAGTGAGAGGTCACTGCAGTCTGGACTTTGGGATCAGTAAGTGGGAGTTGCGTGGCTTTTACCCCCCAGGAGAGAAGCTGCTGAGGAGCTGGCACAGCCAGCCAGTGCCAGGTGGCAGTTTCGACTCCTGGCCTGCAGAGTGTAGGGGGACCAAGCACCAGTCTGAGGGGTAATCGCTCTTGCCTTAACCTGCTTGGATGTGGATTGCAGTCTAGGGTGGAGGTCCTGGGGTGTGTGTCCAGCTTGCCAGAGAGTGTGGAGACCTCAGAGAGGGCACCCATCTAATACCTCCAGCAGCTGAGAAAACCCCAGCATTTGGGATGAAAGCTCCCCTGTCTGGTGGCAGAGTCCTACTGTGGCAAAAAGCCCAGGGGTCAAGTGACTGAGGGGCGACATGACCAGGCAAAGGAAACAAAGCAGAGAGAAGAATCCAACATAACACTCCTATTTTGGGGACAAAAAGGAGCAAAGCATGGAACAGGAGGAAAACAGTGAAGTCAGAACTCCTGCACCAAAAGCTTCAAAGGAAAATACAAGCTGGTTACAGGCCATAGAAGACCTTAAGAAGCAGATAAGAGAAGTGGAGGAAAAATTGGGAAGAGAAATGAGAACAATGCAAGAAAATTATGAAATGAGAGTCAACAGCCTGACTGAGGAAAATAACACTTTAAAAAACAGACTGACTCAAATGGCAAAAGAGGCTCAAAAAGGCAATGAGGAGAAGAATGCCTTAAAAAGTTGGATTTGTCAGATGGAAAAAGAAGCTCAAAAGTTCAATGAGGAGAATCATGGCTTCAGAATTAGACTGGAGCAAATGGAAGCTAATGACTTTATGAGAAATCAAGATGCTGTTAAACAGATCCAAACAAATGAAAGAATAGAAGGCAATGTGAAATATCTCATGGGGAAAAAACACTGACCTGGAAAATAGATCCAGGAGAGATAATTTAAAAATTATTGGACTACCTGAAAGCCATGATCAAAGTAAGAACCTAGAAATCATCGTCCAGAAGTTCTCAAAGAAAACTGCCCTGATGTTTTAGAACCAGAGGGCAAAATAGAGGTTGAAAGAATCCACCGATCACCTCCTGAAAAAGATCCCAAAAATAAAACTCCTAGGAATATTATAGCCAGGTTCTGGAATTCCCAGATTAAGGAGAGAATATTACAAACAGCCAGGAAGAAACAATTTGAATATTGTGGAAACACAATCAGGATAACTCAGGATCTAGCAGCTTCTAGACTGAGGGATCGAAGGGTTTGGAATATGATATTCCAGAGGTCAAAGGAGCTGGGATTAAAACCAAGAGTCACCTACCCAGCAAAACTGAGTATCATTTTTCAGGGGAAAATATGGTCGTTCAGTGGGATAGAAGACTTTCAAGCATTCTTGCTGAAAAAAAAACAGAGTTGAACAGAAAATTTGATATTCAGATACAAGAAACAAGAGAAGCATGAGAAGGTAAACAGGGAAAAGAAATCATAAGGATCTTATCAAATTGGAACTATTAACATTCTTATGTGGAAAAACAATCATTGTAATTTATGAAACTTTTCTCAGTAGTTGAAGGGAATAGAAATATATATATATATATATATATATATATATATATATGTCTATATATGAGGGTATATGGGCATGTGAATACATATGGGAATGTGTGTATATATGTTTACAGGTATACATAGATAGAGGGCACAGGACCAATTTAACAGGAAGGGATGATACTTAAAAGGTGAAATTAATAGGTGAGAGAGGACTATAATGAGAGGAGATGGGGAGAGACAGAATGGGGTAAACTATCTCATACAGAAGAGGCAAGGGGAAATGGTTACAATGGAGGGGAAGAATAGGAAGGCAAAAGGGAATGGGTCAACCTTATTCCCATTGAATAATCCTTTTTTGAATAATTCCCATTGAATTCCCTTGAGGAGGGAATGAAATACACACTAAATAGGGCATCTCCAGGAAAGTAGGGGAGGAAAGGCATGAGAGGGGGGACAATGGAAGGGAGGGCAGGCTGGGGGGGGGAGGGAAGTTAGAAGCACCCACTTTTGAAAAGGGACAAGATCAAAGTAGAGAATAGAACAAGTGGGAGGTGGGACAGGAGGGAGGGAAATATAGTCAGTCTTTTACAATATATCTACTATGTTATTGTTTTGCATTAGCCACACATGTACATCCTATACTGAACTGCTTATCTCCCCAGTAAGGGTGGGTGACAAGGGAGGAAGGGAATGAATCTGGAATTCAAAGTTTTAAAATCAAATATTCAAATATGTATGTATATTTATGTTTGTGTGTGTATATATATGTATATACTATTATCAATACTATTTTACATGTAATTGGGAAATAAGATATACAGGCACTCGGGCATAGAGATCCACTGGAAAAGTCAAAAGGGGTATGGGAGAAAATATGGGAGAGAGCAGATTGGAGGAGGGGATATCTTGTGGGACTGCTATTTTGGGGGGATAGGTAGGGGGAAAACGGGGAGAAAATTTGTAACTCAAAATCTGGCGGAAATGAATGATGTAAATCAGAAGTTAATAAAGCATTTGGAAAAAAAATGGCTTCCTTGACAACCCTCATACCAAAATATTTATTAAAACACTTTTTGCGGTGGCAAGATACTGAAAACAGTGGGTACTCAGTGATAAAAGAATAATGGAAAAAATTTTGGTACATGAATGTAATGGAATATTATTGCTTCAACTTTTGGGTAGACTTGTTCGAATTGATATAGGGTGAATAAAAATAATTAAGATAACAATATGCATAATGACCACAATAATGCAAAGAAAAACAACAGTAAGAGATATAAAAATTTAGATTTATGTAACGTCCAATTCCTGAGGGATGCTCATAAAACATTTCCCTTCTGTATGTGTAGAATGCTACATAAATTATCAGATGTGGTCAATGTGTCCTTTGGTTTTGCTTAACTATTTTTCTTATTATATAGCAGAGTTCCATGTGGGAGAAAGATGGTTATTGGAAAGTGAAAAGATATAAAAACACAAAGAATATCAATAAAATGTGAAAATAAAAATATAATAAAGAGATTGGATTAGATGATCTCTAAGATCTCTGACATTTCTAGATCCTACGAACATTATAACTGGTATTACAGTCTGTGATCTTTGCTAATCAGATCATAAGTCTGTATTCATTCAGGCCAGTGGTTAAAGTTCACAAATCCAATGTGACCAGTTTCCTGCTGAGTTAGCTTGGACTGAGTGAGATTAAACTGTAGCTAGAGAGCAGAGATGAGTGCTGATGGTTGCACGAGCAATGTAGATCTGGAAACTCCTCCCATTGCCATATCCACAGTGTGGGCAGAGCAACATTTGGATGACATTTCTATCATCTCTCACAGTAAATGATAGAAATCAAATTTCTTATTGATACTATGCCTTCAGTAAAGTAGCAGAATACAAAATAAACTCACAAAACCCAACAGTATTTCTACATAGCAATAACAATATCTAGGAGGAAATAAAAGAAAGTTTGATACAAAATAACTTAAAAGATGCATAAAATATCTAGGGAGACAATCTTCTAAGGCAAACTCAAGACACATTGCCTAAACCTTTCATCTCTCTGAAAATCTTAATCAAACCAACACTACCACTGCTTCTCTAAAGGGCTTGCCAGTCTACTACTCTATTGTCTTAGTACTTATTCCTATAACTTCCTAGACCAAAACATGCTTTCCCAGGCACCATTCACTTATATATTGTCTTTTATTAAAATGTAAGCTTCCTGAGGACTTAGGTTGTCTTCCTCTTATATTTGTATCCCTATACCTTAGCACAGAGTCTGTCTGGCATTTGGGAAATACTTAAAACATTTCCCCCCATTTATTCATTCATTCAATCAAAAGCAAATGAACTGAAAAACCCAAGAACACAAACTACCTGGGGCAGAACTCACTCGCCATTTGACAAAAATTGCTGGGAAAACTGGAAAGTAGTCTGTCAGAAATGAGGTTTATACAAACTTCTTACATCATATACAATAAACTCAGAGCAGATAAATGGCCTGAATATCAAATGTCATACAATTAAAACAAATTAGAAGAGAACCATATCAGGTACAGCTATGGCTAGGGAAGGGTGAGTTCTTAATTAATATACAAGGGATAGAAATGATAACAAAAGATAGAAAGTATATTGCAATTACATGAATTTGAAAAGCTTTTGCACAAACAAAATAAAACTTGGACAAAAAGAGTAGTTGATTTAAATTTAAATATCTCTAATAAGCATCTGATATCCAAGATATATAGCCAATTAACAGAAATAAATAAGACCAAAAGTCTTCCTCAATAAATAAGTAGACAAAAAGATATGAAGAAACAGTTCTCCAAATAATTGCAAACTATTCGCCATAGAAACCATTATTCTAAAACACTTTTAATAAGAGAAATGCAACTCAAAACAACTCTGAGGTTTTACCTCAAGCCCCCAAAAATTGGTGTGGATGACAAAAGACATAAATAGTGTTGGAGGCGATGTTGTGTAGTAAACCAGATAATGTGTGAATGGTTCAACCATTCTGGAAAACAATTTGGAGCTATGCTAAGAAAGTTACTAAAATGTCTAAACCCTTTAAACCCAGAGATAACATTGCTGTCATATACTCCAAGGAGGCTAGTGATAAAAAGAAAGATACCTCATATATCAAAATATTTATTGTATAAGTTTTTGTAGTAGCAAAGAAATGGAAACAAGGTGGATGGTCATTAACTGGGAAATGGTGAAACAAATTGTGGCACATTAATGTACTGGCATAGGAAACCATGTATACGATGAATACAGAGAAGTATGGGAAGACCTATAAAAAATGATGCAAAGTGGAGTAACCAGAACCAGGAAAACAGCATACACAATGACTACAACAATGTAAATGGGAACAACAACAGCAAAACAATGGAAACTAAATGCTTAAAAATTTTAGTGACCAAGCTTGGTTCCAAAAAAGATACTTCCTCTGGTTTCTCTGCAGAAATGGAGGGCTTACATACTACATATGTAAGATTTTAAAAAAAATATGTTGATTAATTCTGCTGTACTAGATAGAAACACGACTTCCGCGGGGCTCCTACTTCTACCTCCTCCAATTCATGTAAAAGGTGACTCTGAACAAACTTTGGAGCTACAGAACCCACGAAATGACACAGCGAAGCTAACCTCCCACTGAGGACAGCCTGGCAGGCCAGCAGGAAGCGGCCATTGCAGCATGTTGGGAGCCGAGTTCAGCCCCACATAAGCCTGAGGTTTTAGCCTCAGAGTGGCTACAACCAGCTGCCGGCTGGAGGGACTTCAGATCACCAGCAGCTGTGGCAGTTTCCAGAATTATCAACCCATAGATCCTAAGGACAGAGTAAGAGGTCAGTGAAGTGTGGACTTTGTGAACTGGGAGTTCAGGAGTACGGTCAGGCCTTTACCCCCTGGAGGGAGAAGTGGCTGAGGCACTGCGGGCCATGCAGCCGCTGCCATGTGGCTGCTTCAGAGCTCCTGGTCTGCAGACTGTAGGGGGACCAAGGAACCAGTCTTAGGGGTAATGTTGCTTTAACCTGCTTGGATCTGGATTGCAGTCTAGGGTGGAGGACCAGTTTGCTAGAGCAGGTGGAGGCTTCAGAGAGGTCACCCAACTAATAGCTCCAGCAACTGAGAAAACCCCAGCCATTTGGGACAAAGCTCCCTTCTTTGGTAGCAGAGTTCTACTGTTGCAAAAAAAAACTCAAAAGTCAAGTAATTGAGTGGCAACATAAGCAAGCAAAGGAAGCAAGGCAAACACAGCAGCCCGACTTTGGATTCCTTTATGGGGGACAAAAAGGATCAAAGCATGGAACAGGAAGAAGACAGCAAGGTCAGAACCCCTGCACCAAAAGCTTTGAAGAAAAGAATAAGCTGCTTACAGGCCACAGAGGAGCGTAAGAAGGATTTTGAAAACCAAATAAGAGAAGTGAAGGAAAAATTGGGAAGAGAAATGAGAATGATGCAAGAAAATTATAAAATGAGAGTCAACAACCTAACTGAAGAAAATAACACCTTAAAAAATAGGCTAACTCAAAAGGCAAAAGAGGCTCAAAAATCCAATGAGGAGAAGAATGCCTTAAAAAGCTGAATTTGCCAGATGGAAAAAGAATCTCAAAAGCTGACTGAAGAGAATCATTCCTTCAGAATTCAGCAAATGGAAGCTAGTGACTTTATGAGAAATCAAGATACTATTAAACAGATCCAAACACATGAAAAAATAGAAGGCAATGTGAAATATCTCATGGGAAAAACCACTGACCTGGAAAATAGATCCAGGAGAGATCATTCAAAAATTATTGGACTACCTGAAAGCCATGATCAAAAAAAGAACCTAGAAATTATCCTCCAAGAAATTCTCAAGGAAAATTGCCCTGATAGAACCAGAGGGCAAAATAGAGGTTGAAAGAATCTACCAATCACCTCCTGAAAAAGATCCCAAAAAGAAAACTCCTAGGAATATTATAGCCAGGTTCTGGAGTTCCCAGATCAAGGAGAAAATATTATAAGCAGCCAGGAAGAAACAATTTGAATACTGTGGAAACACAATCAGGATAACACAGGATCTGGCAGCTTCTATATTGAGGGACCCAAGGGCTTGGAATATGATATTCTGGAGGTCAAAGGAGCTGGGTTTAAAACCAAGAGTCACCTACCCAGCAAAACTGAGTATCATGTTTCAGGAGAAAATATGGTTATTCAATGAAATAGAGGACTTTCAAGCATTCTTGATGAAAAAACCAGAATTGAATAGAAAATTTACATTCAGATACAAGAACCAAGGAAGCATGAGAAGGTAAACAGGGAAAAGAAATCATAATGAACTTATCAAAGTTGAACTACTTATATTCCTACATGGAAAAATGATCATTGTAACTTATAAAACTTTTCTCAGTTGAAGGGAATAGAAATGTGTGTGTGTATGTGTGTGTGTGTGTATATACATATATATATATGTATGTATGTGTGTGTATAGAAATGTGTATATATATATAAGTATATATATGTATACATATATAGGAGGGCATATGGGCGTATGAATACATATGTGAGTGTGTGTATATATGTGTATAGGTATACATAGACAGAGGGTACAGGACGAATTGAATAGGAAGGTATGATACTTAAAAGGTTAAATTAAGAGGTGAGAGAGGAATATAATGAGAGGAGATGGGGAGAGATAGAATTGGGTAAATTATCTCATATAGAAGAGGCAAGGGAAAACTGTTACAATGGAGGGGAAGAACAGGAAGGCAAAAGGGAATGAGTCAACCTTATTCTCAATGAATTTGGCTTAGGGAGGGAATGACACGCACACTAAATAGAGCATCTCACCCTATAGGAGAGTATAGGGGATGGGGACGAGAGGGGGGTTGATGAAAGGGAGGGCAGGCGGTGGGGGAGGGAAGTTGGAAGCACCCACTTTTGAAAAGGGGCAGGATCAAAGTAGAGAATAGAACAAGTGGGGGTGGGATGGGAGGAGGAAAATATAGTCAGTCTTTCACAATATATCCACTATGAAAATGTTTTACATAGCTATACATGTACAACCTATACTGAATTTCTTATCTTCTCAATAAGGGTGAGTGATGAGGGAGGTAGGGAGAGAATCTGGAATTCAAAGGTTTAAAATCAAATGTTTAAAAAATATTTATTATTATTATTTTACATATATCTGGGAAATAAGATATACAGGCACTGGGGCATAGAAATCCACCCTGCCCTACTAGAAAGTCAGAGGTGGGTGGTGGGAAGATATGAGAGAGAGCAGATTGGGGGAAGGGATATTCCTTGGGATCGCTGTTTTGGGGTGGTGGGTAGGGGAAAATGGGGAGAAAATGTGTAACTCAAAATCTTCTAGAAGTGAATGATGTAAACTAAAAAATAAAAATAAATAAAAATTTAAAAAAATTCTGCTTTACTGTTTCTTCTCTCCAAAACTTTTAATTATCTCTTTTAAAAAATGGAAATATTTTGGTTTTTATATCATTTAGGTTTTTTTCCTGAATCTCCTCAGCTATCCTCTCCCAGAGGGCCATTTCTTATAACAATTTTTTTAAAGAAAGAAAAATGTCAAAAGATTTAAAAATTCAGCAAAACCAATCAATATACAGAGGGAAAAGTCTGATATTTGCAATGTTACACATCCACAGGCACCCCTCAACTATGCAAAGGAGAGGCGAGGTGGGGCCAAGACTGTGCTTTTGAAATTTTGCTACATTTGTTTTAGATTGTATTGTGGTTACTGATCTTTCCATTTACATTGCTGTACTCATTATGTATATTGTTTTCCTTTTTCTGTTTATCTCACTTCTCATCAGTTCATGCAAATTTTTCTATGCTTCTCTGCATTCATCATTTCTTAAAGCACAGTAATATTCCATTATAATCATACCCCACTATTTAGACATTCTCTAACTGATGGGCATAAATTTTGTATTTCTTTACTACCACAAAAAGTGCTGTTATGGGTCTTTCGGTATATACTCAAAGCCTTTCCTTTTGTCAGTGACCTCCTTTGGTTATGTACCACTAGTGATCTCTTAAATGCTAAGATGGTCTTTTCTCAGTCCAAATCCTCCTTGACCTATCACATTTGATATTGTTTATCTGAATATCTCTCCTTTCTGGGCTTTTATAAGACTACTCTCTTCGTTCTCCTATCTGACTGCTCTTTCTCAGTCTCCTTTGTTGGTTCATCCATCCATAGCACAACATATAATTCTGAGAGATCGCAAAGGTTCCTTCCTGGACCATCTTCTTGTCTCTCTTTATACTCTCTTCCTTGGGGACTTCATCAGCTCCCATGGACTTATTTTTCTCTATGGTAATGACTCCTAGACATAAATATCCAAATTCAGCTTCTTTCTTGAGCTCCACATCACCACATGCCTATTAGACATTTCAAACTCGATGTCCCAGAGATATCTCAAACTCAACATGTCCAGAATTTATTTTCCCCCAAATCCATTCCACTTCCAAATTTCCCTGTTCCTGTAAAAGGCACCATCTTTCTTCCAGTTTCCTAGATTTGTAATCCCCTTGGAATCCCCACTCTTTCTCATCCTCTATATCTAATTAGTTCACAAATCTGACCATTTCTATCTTCATATCATTTCTCACTTCCAACAGCTTCTCCCCATATAGGTCAGGTCCTCATCATCTTTCACCAAGATTACTACAACAGTCTACTAATTGGGCAACCTGCCTTAAGTGTCTCCAATTCATTCTATTATAATACTACTAAAGTAAATTTCCTTAACACTTATCTCACTATGTTATTCCCCTACTCAAAAAACTGTAGTGTAAGATAAAATATAAACTCCTCTGTTTAGCTTTTAAAGTCCTATATGCTGCCAAGCTATCTTTCCACCTCACCGGATATTACTCCCTGACTCAAACTCTGTGATTCAGCCAAACTAACCTCTCTGTTCCTTACAATGTACACTCCATATCACTTCTTCATACTTTTGTACTGGCTGTGTCACATGATTGGAATGCACTCCCTCCTTGCTTCTGCCTCACAGAGATGCTTTCTTCCTTTAAGACATTGTTTAATCACTATCTTCTGTATGAAACCTTTCCCCCAAACACTGCTTCCTTCCTTCTCAAACTACCTTGTATATAACTACTTTGTGTATATTTGCTTTACATTTACACAGTGTATCTTTTTACTTTTAGAAGATTGAGAAAACATCTCTTTCACCCACTGCTCTCCATTGTGGGTAGAATGCCAGCATTATAACATCAGATTATTGCAATGTGTTAGTAAATTTTGCTGAACTGTTTTTTCCTCTTTAACTTTAAAAAAATAGGGATGGATCTCTGGGAAGGATTGGGGAGAAAAAGTATATGGGGGAAATACAGGCAATGTAAAAATAAAAGATAGCAACAAAAGGAAATGAGCCCTTGAAGAAAGTAGTAGTGTTTCCATTAACCCCACCTTTGGTTCCCAAGACTCCCTACTTTTTTTCAAATAGTGCTTGACTAAAGGAACCCAGGGCTCCTACCATTTGTAATACAAACAGGGCTTGTTGATTCAAATTCTATAGAACACAGGGAGCTCAGCTGCAACAAAATCCTTTTTCATCTCTTAGGGCTGATTACACATGGCTTTCTGTGTAATGCCCTAGCAGAGGCAATAAGTTTAGAAAAATAGCTCTATACTGTTATAAAGTATTATTGATAATTAAACTGATCTAAGATTGATTTCAAGCTCAGATACTTAAAGGTTTTAATTTTAATAAAAGTTAAGCTATTGCCTAAACTCGAAGACAAAGAATATATGCTTAATATCCTCACTATGAAAATACTTTCCCATCACTCTATATCATCATCATCATCATTAGCAGACATTTATTGAGTATCTATGTGTTAGGCACAGTGCTAGGTATTGGGAATACAAAGATAAAATCAAACAGTCCTGACCTTAAGGATCTTACCTGTTATCAAGACTGTTCTTACCAGTCTCAAGAAGACCATGGATATTGTTAGTGTATCTTTAAGAGTAAATAAAATTTTGAGACAGACATTTAACTGTCATTCTGAAATGTTTAACTGTCAAGGCTGGAGAAAGATTACATAAAGTACATAGAGAAAAAATAAAGAGAACTTTTTCCAGAGAGACTGAGGTAAGTAATTATCATTCCTGGGAAAGACTAAAGAAATATTTCCCAATCCATTCTGTCTTCTATAGCAGACTATTTACAATATGTGCTTGAGGACAGTAGACCAGTTGGAAATTTTGCTAAAATTCAGCAGGCAGGCAATAAGTAGAAAAGCTCAAGATAAATGTTATCTCACATTTCCCTGGCAACTCTATCTCTCAATCTGTGTGAGACCCAGAAGAAAAAACAGACAGAACACCTGCACCTGGCACATAGAATTTAATTAATAAATTTGTATTGACTTGTGATCTCTTTCAGGTCTCTGTTTAACACTCCTTTTCCAATTAAATCTCAGGGAACATGTAATCTCAGGCAATCATGTACCAAGAAACTATGTGAAAAAGAAAGAAATATAAGAAGTAAATCATGGAAATATTGAGAGGAAAACAATAAAATAACATTTTATTTTACTCTAAAATTTCATATTATTGACAAGAATAGACTTTCTAATGTGCTTTTTTACATTTAATTTTTATCATTTTTCTTGATTATATGTAAACAAAAATTTTAAAATCTGTTCTTTTAAATTTTGATTTTCAAATTCTCTTCCACCATCCTTTCTCTACCCCCTCCTTGAGAAGGTAAGCAATTTGATATAAATTATACATGTGCATTCATGCAAAATATTTTTTGTTCTGTAAAATCTTAAACTTTCTGAAAATAAGTGTTCAATTCCCAAATTAAATCTAGGCCACTCTCCCATGCTATTAAAGATATAAGATACCAAATCTTGATTGGACATATGAAAACTAAACAGGAATCCAAACCTTTACCAACCTTTACCAAAGATTTATAAGAATCAATTCCTCATACTGAAATTGCAAAGGGTGAAGGTTAGTTTCTAAACTCCCTTCTAGGTTTAACATTCAATAGTTCTATAGACACATACATAGTTGGTTTTTTTTTACATTGAGTAAAATAACTGAATTCAATTTAATTCAACCACTGTTATTAAGCACCTGCTATGTTCTCTAGTACTGACAATCTTACAATGTGAAAATCTTCTAGCTAAAAGGAAAGAAGCTTATCATTTCCATATTTAAGGTGGAAAAATAGAAAATCTGAGAAATTAAATATCTATTTAAAGTTACAAGACAATTCAGGAATACAAATTTTAATTTCTAGACTTAAGAGGATGCTGATTAATATAATGAATCATGATTTCAAAGACTAACTTCTTGACAGCCTGTCACCTAACTAACCCTTCACATATACTACTATCCAGTTAAATTGGATTACTCACTGTCCCTAAGACATCCCCCCCGAAGTGCATTTTCCTACTGCCTACTTACATGTCTGCTTACCCCTCCACCTGCTGAATTCCTTCCCAACTCAGAATGACACTACTCTCCAAGAAAGATTCCTGGATCACCTCAGAAAGAACCCTTCCACTCCAGCACCTCACACTGTAAGCACTGTTTGGACCTCTTTTGTATGCATACAGATTATAATTATTTAGGTACATATTGAATCTCCCTCCACTAATATCTGAGGGTTAGCAGTAGAACATGATGCTCTTTGCTCTTGCCATAATCATCTTATTCAATATTTCTGACTCCTCCAAGGATAAACATAGTATTTTGCACACAAGTGAGGCTTAATAAATGTTTGATTTGAATTCACATTAAATGGGCACAGTCTATCTGGAATTAGATTTCTAAATATAACCTGGCTAACTTAATTTCCCCCCTAGTTTGGTGGAGTTGCTAGGCCCCTAACAATTACACACAGCCTTAATAGAACAATCTAAAGACATTGCCATGGGGGTAATCCAGACAAGTTAAGCAGATTGGTTTACCATATTCAGGATAAAAAACAACCCAATAAATGGATAAACTTAACTCAGCAAAAAAGAGGTTAAGCTAGTTCAAGTCTCCACAGGAAGCAGCCCATCTAATCTCAATGGGTTTTTCAGAGGAAATGCTAAAAAGAGACTTTAAAATAAGGAACACTGATGCTAGTTTTTTATGTTCTGCTTTTCTTTATGTTCTCAATGAGGAAAATTTCTTCCATTCTTGCTTTGAAAAAGGGCTTTACCTTTGGGCACTTCATTTTTTTTTTTTTTTTAAGCAATTGGGGTTAAGTAACTTGCTCAAGGTTACACAGCCAGTTATTTCTGGGTGTGGTGCTGAGTGTCTGAGCCTGGGAATCACACTGGAGCCGGTACTCTTGCTCGCTGAGCCACCTGGCCGCCCCTGAGCAATTGGGGTTAAGTAACTTGCTCAAGGTTACACGGCCAGGTGTTTCTGGGTGGGTGCTAAGCGTCTGAGCCCAGGATTCGATCTCCAGGTCTTCTCAACACTGGAGCCGGTGCTCTTACTTGCTGTGCTACCTGGCCGCCCCTGGGCACTTCATTTTTTAAAACCTCAAAAGCCCACTGGAATGCTTCCCATTGGTTTTTTTTTTTTTATTCCAAATTTATCGTTTATTTTTAATATTCATTTAAAACTTTTTTTAAGATCTGAATTCTCTCCCTCCTTGATGTCAATTATACATGTGAAATTATGCAAAATTTCCTTATTATTAGTTGATTTCAACTAGATAGCCAGACTTAATTAACTTTTGAAAATGACTGTTTACTAAGGTGATAAAGTAAAGATAATTGGTACAAAACATTACCCCCAAAACAAGGGGAACACTCTTCCTAGAGTCTACACAAAGTCCAGAGGAATGTAGGCCTGAGAGTAAAGCACAGGCTATGGTAAAGTGTGTCACAGCTCCTGGAAGACCTTTTGCTGGCATCTTCGTTCTCTTTGGCATGTAGTCACTTTCTGCTCGGCTCTGCAGAGTCATGAGGTGGCCTTTCCTCAGTCAGCCTTGGCTCCTGATGCAGACACCGCCGTCAATTGTTCAGGGACACTACTAGGACTTCTAAATGAAAACTATATAAATTCTGATACTCCCACGGCCCTGACCCCTATCTTCCTCCGGTGATTCCTTCCCTGTCAGGGACTTGACTTGAACTCTAAACTGCCAGATATCCAAATGCCCAGGCTCCAAGCTAGTTTGTTCTTATTTTATACAAAACATATAGGATGTGACTATTAGGACTGAGTCAAAAGAGGTATTTTCATCAATAAGGTATCAGGACTAGAATTATTTACCTTCCCATATGCTCTTCTAGCTTTAAATCTTGGGCATCTCTTAACCTACAGTATTCTTTATTTTGGGGGGCAGGGCAATTGGTGTTAAGTGACTTTCCCAAGGTCACACAGCTAGGAAGTGTCTGAGACCATATTTGAACTCAGGTCCTCTTGACTCTGGGGCAGGTGCTCTGTTCACTGTGTCACGTAGCTACCCCCTTCCCCCCACAGTATTCTTTATTATGTCAATTGTTTTCTTCAATATCCTCATTTCTTTAGCAGTTTAGTTCTCTTGCTTCTTAGACAGAGTCTTTGTGCTAGTTCTAGGCTCGGTTTCTGCTTGCACTTTCAGATGGAGTGGTGAGGCCAGGTTGGTCCTTGCCCCAATTTCCAGGTCTCCTGTCAATGGCTTCCACCTCTTTTGGTTTGCCTGCACTCAGTGTGATGACAGGTTTCAAGCCCTGCTGAAACACACTCAATCACAGTGCAGGCTCTGGGACCCTGGGGGACATCTTTGATCAGAGTGCTGGTTTCAGGGCTGTTTACCTGAGCTCTCAATAGCTACTCTGGCTGTCTCTTTTCCCTCTGGGCCTCCCCATCCCTCACTACAGGTCAAGCAGGCTATTGGCTTTCATTTTGAGCAGTCTGGGACAGATGACAGGGCTTACTCTTGTTTACCTTTGGAATTTTCTATCATTATTCAATCTGGCACCCTTTTAAGATCTTTGAGAATATATGTGGATGAGATAGGCTCTTCTATGACTTTCTGTGTCATCATATTAACCCATGTTTCAAACAACCTTTTATTAAGTTTTTTTTAATTGGGTCTTTTATTGGCTGCATTCTGACAATGCAGCAACCTTAACTATAGAGAGGATAACACTTTGTGACTATTTTTGAATAAATAAATATCTGCAGTATTAGAAACATAGTATAAAGAATATTTTTTAAAAAAGCTATATTTCTGAGTGTTTCTTCTGTTTGTAATACAAAAAACCTGAGAAAACAACTCATTTCAATTGCTCACCCTATCTCTACTCTTCAATATAAGTGATGATAAGGAATACTTTAAATAGTGGTAGAATTTGAAGAGATCTGATTGGGATGATTGAATACATTTCACTCAGTGACCCACCACTCTCAAAGGAAAGTGTATTCACTTGAAAATAATTCCTAACACAGAACCAATTCCAAATAAATTTCCTAGAACTAAATAAATAAAAGTTTAAAAAAAGGTCTAATTTTAGGGCACCACCTCATACCCAATGAAATGGTAAAAATAATTAAAAGTAACACGACTCAATTATCATAGGACTCTGATTGCTAGGAAATGCAAATCTGTGAACTATTTTTGAAGAGCAATTTGGAAAAATATGAAAGAATTACAAAAATAATTATACTCCAACATACCTCTTTTCTCTCCCCAGAGAATAATAAAATGTTAAAGGGGGGGGTGGGGAGTTTTAAAAAAAAAAACAGTTCAGAAAAACCAACCAGCACATCAATGGAGCTTGACAGTTTGTAAAATGTTCCACACCCTGACTTCTGCAAAGAACAGAGGGAGGTGTATTTTCTTTCTTATTTGAGGCTAACCTTAAAAATTATAATTACAGGAAGTCCTTCATGAGATAAAACAAAAAGAAAAAAAAGCACAGCTAGAAGCAGCATAATCAATTACAATCGTAAGAGGGAAAATGAATGACAATTAAAAAAGAATCCTGATGAAGGGCTAGTGACTAAAAAAATGATTTTATACAATGAAATCCACTAAATGTAAATAGTTACTAAATAAATTTGATTAGTGGTATTCAATATATAATAAATAATTTCAAAAACCCCTGTTAAGGCCAAATGTTAAATATTAAAATCCCTCCCACCCACATTTTCTCACACAGGCAGCAATATTTTATTCCTTTTGTTCCTCATTTTCCAAAGGTGCACTTAATTTTATATCAACTAGAATGCATCATGTTTTGTGTGTTCTCATATCCTGAAAGAAATCAGTCCTCTAACACTTGCAAAATGTGGAGCAGTTGCTGGGCAAGGTAGCACACACCTGTAATCCCCACTACTGGAGAAGATGAGCTCTGGAGTTCTGAGCTACAATAGGCTAAAAGGATCTGTAAGGGCAGCCCCTAGGAGTGGGGGTGGGGTATAAGGAGAAACTAGGCTGATTAAGGAAAAGCAAATCTGATCAGGTTAAAAACAGAGCAAGTCAAAGCTCCCAACCCCTCCACTCCTACCCCTACCTCCGTCCACCATCAGCTGTCACTGCATTTTCAGCTTGGGTGAAATAGGAAAACCCCAGTCTTAAAATCAAAAAGGGAACAAGTTTTTCAATGCTATTTCAGGGATCAAAAAACAGTTTAGTAAAAGTGTTAATTTGTAGGGTCAGATTCTGCACTTTAGTCACATATTAGTTTCTATTTATAGAAATAATTATGTAATTGTGCTGTTATCTGGATATTGTGAAATAACTTCTGTTTATATCTTTGGAATTTATTTGCACGTTTGGCAGTTGTGTTAGAAAATCACTTTCCCAAGGAGAAAGTCATTTAAAATTTTTTTCCTCTTCTTTGGAAAGGACAAAAGGTAAGACAAACAAAATGGAGTATGTCTCTCAAATTTGGTTTTTCTGTATTTTCAAAAAGGCACAGCCAAAAATAGGAAGTTAAATTTCAAATATGAAGACCAAAAAATGTCATCTGCATGCTACAAAAATCCCCAACTAAACAATTTCTTTTGCCCTGTGCCCCAAACATAGATAATCACAGATGACAGGTTTTTTAAACCAGACTTATGATGTTATCAGTGTAGAAATCTCTCAGTAAAGACCTTCTACATGTGCAGATTGACACTTGCTCTGCCACTTAGAGAATTATCTTAGGGATTTGTCTGGAGAACTGAGAGGTTAAGTGCTTTGCCCAAGACCACAAAGTCAGGATGCATCGAAGGTAGGACTTGAACCCAGACCTTCCCAATTCCAAGATCACTCATTATTTCTGACACCACACTGCATCTCATACATACAACAGCTTTGATCTGTAAAAAGTTGCTTATAAATACAATATGCATAATCCAACTCATATTGTAATGCAATAGGAGAGCTAATATTTAAAAAGAACTAGCCTGTCAATGTAAAACATTCTGTAAAACACAACATTCTTTTTAAGTCTGAGCACTTGCCTCCTATTTTGTTTTACAAGTCTGGAGTTTCCCATACAGGGTTTAAAAGAAAAGGCCACATCAGTCACTAAACCTAATAAAAAGGAAATACTTAAAGTTGGTATCATAAAAGGCAGACCAAGATGCCTTTCTGTTATACAACTCTACCGCTATCTACAAATGGATTAATTGACAGGGTCCTTTAAATAATAGTTCCCCCATTTCACACATGAACACAAATTGCTCCCCCAAAAATCAATTTAAACAACTTTTCTAGAATATATTTATTCAGAAAGCAAAATTTTCCTCTATTCATCTTAACTGTGACCAGCAGCATCACTACTACATTAGCTCTACCCAGGGGCATGAGAAAAATGGACAGCTTGCTAATGGTGTCTGGTTATAGAAGAAGGCCCCTAGCTGGTAATGTGAACCAGAAGGCTCTAGGATCAAGTTCAACAACTTTCCCTTTGTGACCAGGGGAAAGGTTGGAATGCATCGCCATGAAAGGCATGTGGCCAACGAGGCAGCTGGTGCTGTCAATCCTCAGTCCACTAAACCTAAAGAAACCATAAACCTCAGTATTAATTTACACCAACATAACAAATAATCCAAATATATCAAAAGCAAAAGGAAGCAGCAGATACTGTGCCACCTGGAAAGAAGGGCAGGACATATGTTTAAAGTTATTAAAGATATTCAGATTATTTATAAATGTGACCACTCCCCCTCCTAAGACTTATAAGTAATAGTAAAAAACTGGGTCTCTGGGAGTATAGACCCTCTGATGTCCATTTGCAGATTGAGGATCCTGAAGGGCATGACAAAAGCAACCCAAAATTATAAGGGAAGGGTAGCATCAGAGATAATGCTAATACCACTTGAGTTAGAAGACACTTTATTGGCAGTGAAAACTTTTGACTATAGGGCAACTGTGAAGAGGTTGAGTTGCAAACAGGTGCATGACCCGCTCAAAGCTGCCAGCAGCTGCAGGAACGATCAGCTTGGAATATTAATGGTCAGCAGCCAACATTGCTCTGTGTTTCTTTTATCCAACAATCTCAAGGCACTTTCCAAGAATTAAGCCTCACATTCCTATAAGGCCAGTGATATCCCCGTTTTATAAATGGGTAATTTGAGAAGTAGAATGATTGTCCAAGGTTATAGACACTTTTTATAAGTGGATCATAAAACTCCTAAGTCTTGACCTTCAATACTCAACCATCTACCTCATTCTATACATTCCACCAGCTTTTAGGATACAGTAATATATTTATCAAATTTTGATATTGCTCATGAAGAACTAAAAGCTGAATGACAGCTTAGTCAAGTGACCTTTTCTTGGTCCCACCACTCAATAGCAACAGCTATAAGAAGAGCCAGGAACTAGATAAAACACATTTCTGTTTTAAGAAGGCAAATTTATCACCAAACCTACTCCAAATGTTTACTGGGTCAGATTTCTCTGGGAACATGTGTCAATCTTGTTCCAATACTGTATGAAATGTGTCATCATTGCCTTCCCTTCTGCATGACAGCCACCAACTGACACCGGATACAGTTCTTCAGAGTTCAAGCAGTGTGTTTACCTTTAATTGCAGCTTCTTCCACCAAACAAGTATGAGGTCGAGTAAGGGTATGACCCATAGGGGCTGGTTCAGTAGAGTGGAATTACACAACCAAGATTAATTCACTGAAGAGATACTCCAAGATGTCATATCTTTGTTGTTTGTCTTCAGTTGAGTATATTTACTCCTATCTCACAACCAGCATTTGAGGACACACACCAACTGATCCTTGGATGGGATGCAGGAGGACTGTCTAACTACATTTACCCTTATTTGCAGAAAAGGAACATAGGAGGTGGGCAAGAAAGATGAACCAAAAAGTATTCCCCTAAGGGCACCTTGTGGCAGAACAAAACATGACTCTTTAACTGCTCTAATGCATTCCATAATGTCTGATCTAATATTGCTATTAATGATGCAAATAAGGATGCATTTGCTCTTCAGGATTTTTGTAATTACAAGTGCCAACTTTATTCTATAAACAAAAATGAAATTACACAGCATGCTGTATGTTGTAGGAACTGGTATACTAGCTATAGTGCTGGGGGATGCCTTTTTCTCCTTAATATCCTTGCAAGCACTTATGAAAATTTTCCCTCATCTCCTATCTAGGTCAGCATTTATATATAGAATCCAAGGGGAAAACTGCAATTCCTTAAAGCAGGGGTTCCCAAGCTTTTCAGTCTCCATAGCCCCGGGCTTTTAGCAAACTTTTCCATACCTTGATTCAATAAAAAAGAAAATAAATTTTAGAGTTTACCAATAATATGCACATACACAAAATAAAAATTTAATATTAATCAACAATGATTAATATTATTATTATCATTATCAAATATGCCCATACTTCTTTTGAAAAGCTTTTTACAACCCACTAGGGATACACACACACACACACACATACACACACCTGAGGTTAGGAACCATCTGACCCTGCCCCCTTTAATGCAGGGACTATTGTTCTCCCTATAGAAGGAGGCTTAAGATCTTTATCTTTGACATTAGCCAAGGAAAAGCTTCTTAGGACATTGTGACTATTATCCATTCATCTACGCAACTTTCCTATTTTACCTTATATCTCTAAATTGCTAGGAAGAGAGCTCTCCCATTTTCAAAACTGTGATAATGCTCAACTCAGACAGTCTAAGTTTCTTTGTAACAGCCTAGTTCTTGTAGAGATAATAGATTACCTATTGTAAGCAGAGATAAGAAGAATGAGTCTCTGATCTATTCAGTCAATCACTGTCCTAGAATCTCTGGGAATTAAAAAAACTGTAACATATCTAATGTATAAGAAGTGGGACTGTATTTGGATATAAAGGGAAAGACATAAAGCCATATTGGGAAGATCTTTTGAACTGTTTCCTAACTTCCTTTCCCCATCTACCTACCCCCAACACACACACACACACACACACACACACACTGATAATTCAAAACAGCAGGCCTCTGTATTACTTAGATAGCTGGTGGAAAGTCATTCCTGGTCTGAACCTCTGAGGCCCCTGGGAATTAGTATCTACCTCATCTCCACTAATTTCTCAAGAAGCTACAGCCCCTTCCTTTATGGTCTCAGACAGCTGGCAGAGACTCAAGACTTCAAGATGAAAACCTGAGGAACATCACATCTCATGAAATCTCTATTGGCTACAGAGAGTATCCTTCAATATATCTCTAACTTTATGTATGTCCTATTTCTCTCTCCCCTGAGAATAGTGATTAATTTATCAAAAAGCACTTATTTAGAAGGCAGTTGCCACTAAATGTGGGAAAATTTTGAGCAGTCCTCCTCTTAACTATTTTCTGCAAATCCTAAAAGTAAGTATCTCATTTGGAAAAGGTGGGGTATTAAACACAACAACTCTCACTAGTATTTTTTTTTTTTTACCTTTTGGGGGACTGGGGTTAAGTAACTTGCCCAAGGTTACACTGCTAGTTTTTTTGTGTGTGTGTGTTAAGTGTCTGAGGCCGAAACAGAAATTAGGTCCTCCCAACTCTGGGGCTGGCGCTTTACTCACTGCACCACCTTGCCACCCCTTCTCACTAGTATTCTAATTATTCAACAACATAAATTAATTTATCAGTAATACAATTGGAATTCTGGATATAAATAACTTATATTTCCTTTTCTTTTTGGTAACATTTGCTAATTTCTTTTTAAATTAAATTTTATGTTTATTTTTAGTTTACATCATTTTTTCCACAAGATTTTTGAGTTACAAATTTTCTCCCCATCTTTCCCCTACCTACCACCCCAAAAAAGCGATTGCACTGTATACCCCTTGCCCCCAATCTGCTCTCTCTTATATCCTCCCCCATCCCCACTCCTATTTTCCAGTAGGGCAAGATGGATCTCTATACACCAGTGCCTATATATCTTATTTCCCAGTTACATATAAAATAACAATAATTTTTTAAACATTTTATTTTAAAACTTTGAATTCCAGATTCTTTCCCTTCTCCCCTCATCACCCACCCTTGCTGGGAAGATAAACAATTCAATATAGGTTGTATATGTGTAGCTACACAAAATATTTCCATAGTGGATATATTGTGAAAGACTGACTATATTTCCCTCCATCCTATCCTGCCCCCCACTTGTTCTATTCTCTACTTTGATCCTGTCCCTTTTCAAAAGTGGGTGCTTCTAACTTCCCTCCCCCCCAACCTGTCCTCCCCTCCATCATCCCCCCTCTCATCCCCTTCCCTCCTACTCTCCTGTAGGGTAAGATACCCTATTTAGTGTGTATGTCGTTCCCTCCCTCAGCCAAATTCAATGAGAATGAGGTTGACCCATTCCCTTTTGCCTTCCTGTTCTTCCCCTCCATTGTAATAGTTTTCCCTTCCCTCTTCTAAATGAGATATTTTACTCCATTCTGTCTCTCCCCATTTCCTCTCATTATATTCCTCTATCAATTCTCAATTTCACCTTTTAAGTATCATCCCTTCCTATTAAATTGGTCTTGTGCCCTCTATGTATACCTGTACACATATATACACACACTCACATATGTATTCATATACCCATATATCCTTCTATATATGTGTGTGTGTGTGTATTTATACATATATATACATTTATATTCCCTTCAACTATCCTCATACTGAGAAAAGTTTCATAAGTTACAATCACCATTTTTTCCATGTAGGAATGTAAACAGTTCAACTTTGATAAGTTCCTTATGATTTCTTTTCCCTGTTTACCTTCTCATGCTTCTCTTGCTTCTTGTATCTGAATGTCAAATTTTCTATTCAACTCTGGTTTTTTCATTAAGAATGCTTAAAAGTGCTCTATTTTATTGAATGACCATATTTTCCCCTGAAATATGGTACTCAGTTTTGCTGGGTAAGTGATTCTTGGTTTTAAACCCAGCTCCTTTGACCTCTGGAATATCATATTCCAAGCCCTTCAATCCCTCAGTGTAGAAGCTGCCAGATCCTGGGTTATCCTGATTGTGTTTCCACAGTATTCAAATTGTTTCTTCCTGGCTGCTTATAATATTTTCTCCTTGATCTGGGAACTCCGGAACTTGGCTATAATATTCCTAGGAGTTTTCTTTTTGGGTCTTTTTCAGGAGGTGATTGGTGGATTCTTTCAACCTCTATTTTGCCCTCTGGTTCTATCAGGGCAATTTTCCTTGAGAATTTCTTGGAGGATGATTTCTAGGTTCTTTTTTTGATCATGGCTTTCAGGTAGTCCAATAATTTTTGAATGATCTCTCCTGGATCTATTTTCTAGGTCAGTGGTTTTTCCCATGAGATATTTCACATTGCCTTCTATTTTTTCATGTGTTTGGATCTGTTTAATAGTATCTTGATTTCTCATAAAGTCACTAGCTTCCATTTGCTGAATTCTGAAGGAATGATTCTCTTCAGTCAGCTTTTGAGATTCTTTTTCCATCTGGCAAATTCAGCTTTTTAAGGCATTCTTCTCCTCATTGGATTTTTGAGCCTCTTTTGCCATTTGAGTTAGCCTATTTTTTAAGGTGTTATTTTCTTCAGTTAGGTTGTTGACTCTCATTTTATACTTTTCTTGCATCATTCTCATTTCTCTTCCCAATTTTTCCTTCACTTCTCTTATTTGGTTTTCAAAATCCTTCTTAAGCTCCTCTATGGCTTGTAAGCAGTTTATTCTTTTCTTTGAAGCTTTTGGTGCAGGAGTTCTGACCTTGCTGTCTTCTTCCTGTTCCATGCTTTGATCCTTTTCGTCCCCAATAAAGGAATCCAAAGTTGGACTGCTGTGTTTGCCTTGTTTCCTTTGCTTGCTTATGTTGCCACTCACTTACTTGACTTTTGAGTTTTTCTGCCACAAACTCTGCTACCAAAGGGGGGAGCTTTGTCCCAAATGGCTGGGGTTTTCTCAGCTGCTGGAGCTATTAGTTGGGTGCCCTCTCTGAAGCCTCCACCTGCTCTAGCAAACTGGTCCTCCACCCTAGACTGCAATCCAGATCCAAGCAGATTAAAGCAACAGCCATTACCCCTAAGACTGGTTCCTTGGTCCCCCTACAGTCTACAGACCAGGAGCTCTGAAGCAGCCACATGGCAGCAGCTGCACAGCCGCAGAGCCTCAGCCACTTCTCCCTCCAGGGGGTAAAGGCCTGACCACACTCCTTAACTCCTGGTTCACAAAGTCCACACTGCACTGACCTCTCACTTTGTCCTTGTTTTCTTGCATCATTCTCACTTCTCTTCCCAATTTTTCTTCCACTTCTCTTATTTGGTTTTCAAAATCCTTCTTAAGCTCCTCTGTGGCCTGTAAGTATCTCATCTTTTTCTTGGCGCAGGAATTCTGACCTTGCTGTCTTCCTCCCATTTCATGCTTTGATCCTTTTTGTCCCCAAAATAGGAATCCAAAGTAGGATTGCTGTGCTTGCTTTGCTCCCTTTGCGTACTCATGTTGCCACTCAATTACTTGACTTTTGAGCTTTTTGCCACAGTAGAACTCTGCTTCCAGAGAAGAGAGCTTTGTCCCAAATTGCTGGGGTTTTCGTAGCTGCCAGAGTTGTTAGTTGGGTACCCTCTCTGAAACCTCCACCCACTCTGGCACATGGTCACACACCCCAGGACCTCCACCCTAGACCGCAATCCAGATCCAAGCAGGTTATAACTAGAGCAATTACCGTCAGACTGGTGCTTGGTCCACCTACAATTTGCAGGCCAGGAGCTCTGAAGCAGCCATGCCACGGTAGCCGCCAAGACTCAGCCACTTCTGGCTCTGGGGGCTGAGGCAGGACCACACTCCCAGACCCCCTGTTCCCAAAGTCCACACTGACTTCTCATTTTGTCTTTGGCATTTATGGGTTGATTATTCTGGAAACCACCACTGCTGCTGGTGCTCCACTCTACCAAAGTCCCTCCAGCCATGGCTGGTCGTGGCCACCCTGAGGCTAAAACCACGGGCTCACATGGGGCTGGGCTCTGCTCCCAGTGTGCTGCAATGAACCCTTTGTGTCTGCCTTCTGGGCTTCCTTTAGTGGGAGATTTATTTATCTCTGTCACTTTGTGGGTTCTATAGTCCTCAAGTTTATTTAGAGTCATTTTTAATAGGTATTTGAGGTGGTTATGGGGGGAGCACATGGAGTTTTCCTGCTTCTACACTGCCATCTTGGCTCCATCCCTCCAATAACTTTCATTTTATCACAGCCTACTTTATTTCTACAAAACAATCTATTCTCAATATAATTTACCCAAACCAAGATTATGGTATCTGTTCTATACCAGTCCTAAACTCATTCTCCCTCTTTACTCAAGGAGTTCAGCACTTAGTTCAGTGTCTATCTCTCTTCCCCAACTCCTGCCTTCATATTGAGGGACCTCAACAGCCATGATGCTGCTGCTCCCTCACATTCCTTATGTTTCCAATGTTTCAGTACTTTTAAAGACCATGACTTACTCCTTTACTTCACCTCAGCTATACAAGGATGGTCACTCATACAGTGGATTATTACCCACAAGCATTATTTCTACTTCTTTAATAAAAAAAAAAAACAACAAACACACTGAGATTCCTGTCTAACCATAAATTCTTATCATTGTATCTCTCCCTATTCTTCACTCTTCCTAAATCCATTCTTCCAGACTTCCAGTTCCTTTACCCCACAGTACTTCCGGCCATTACCTCTCATCAGACCTCATTCACTTGCTTCTGTTTCAATTATGCCTCTATGATGAGCCAATTCAACTGAACATCGTCCTCTACTTTCTAGTCTTTTGCCTCCTGTACTATTGAGACTCTTCCCTTGTAAAATTTCAACCTTGTATTACTTCCACTATCTGTTTCCTTTATTCTTATTCACTTTTGCTTAATCAAGTTGAAGAAAGTCAGCAACCACGCTTTGGTATGGAGAGAGAAAGGGAAGAGAATAAACATTTATATAGCACCTACTATATACTAAGCACTATGCTAAGTGCTTTACAGATATTAAAAATAGGGGCAGGGGGGTGGAGCCAAGATGGCGGAGTAGAACCATGACCTTCCCGCAGCTCCGGCTTCCACCCTCCCCAATGCATGTAAAAAAGGGACTCTAAACAAACTTTGGAGCTGCAGAACCCACAAAATGACACAGAGAAGCTAACCTCCTGCTGAGGACACCCCGGCAGGCCAGCAGGAATCCAGCATAGTGCTCTGGGAGCTGAGCCCAGCCCCACACCAAGGCTTTAGCCCCAGGGCGGGTCTGACGCTGGCCAGAGGGACTCCAGATCAGCAGCAGCTGTGGCCGTCCGGATTTATCAACACATAGACACAAAGGACAAAGTGAGAGGTCAGTGCACTCTGGACTTTGGGACCAGTAAGTGGGAGTGTGTGACTTTTACCCCCAGGGCGAGAAGCCACTGAGACGCCAAGGCACAGCCAGCCAGTGCCATGTGGTGGCTTCAGCTCTTGGCCTGCAGAGTGTAGGGGGACCAAGCACCAGTCTGAGGGGTAATCGCTCTTGCTTTAACCTGCTTGGATCTGGATTGCAGTCTAGGGTGGAGGTCCTGGGGTGTGTGTCCAGCTTGCCAGAGAGTGTGGAAACCTCAGAGAGGGCACCCATCTAATACCTCCGGCAGCTGAGAAAACCCCAGCATTTGGGATGAAAGCTCCCCTGTCTGGTGGCAGAGGCCTACTGTGGCAAAAAGCCCATAAGTCAAGTAATTGAGTGGCAAAATGAGCAGGCAAAGGAAACAAAGCAGACAGAAGATTCCAACAATACACTCCTATTTTGGGGACAAAAAGGAGCAAAGCATGGAACAGGAGGAAAGCAGTGAAGTCAGAACTCCTGCACCAAAAGCTTCAAAGGAAAATACAAGCTGGTTACAGGCCATAGAGGACCTTAAGAAAGATTTTGAAAACCAAAAAAGAGAAGTGGAGGAAAAATTGGGAAGAGAAATGAGAACAATGCAAGAAAATTATGGAATGAGAGTCAACAGCCTGACTGAGGAAAATAATACCTTAAAAAACAGACTGACTCAAATGGCAAAGGAGGCCCAAAAAGGCAATGAGGAAAAGAATGCCTTAAAAAGCCGAATTTGCCAGATGGAAAAAGAATCTCAAAAACTCAATGAGAAGAATCATTGCTTCAGAATTAGATTGGAGCAAATGGAAGCTAATGACTTTATGAGAAATCAAGATGCTGTTAAACAGATCCAAACAAATGAAAGAATAGAAGGCAATGTGAAATATCTCATGGGAAAAAACACTGACCTGGAAAATAGATCCAGGAGAGATAATTTAAAAATTATTGGACTACCTGAAAGCCATGACCAAAGTAAGAACCTAGAAATCATCCTCCAGGAAGTTCTCAAAGAAAACTGCCCTGATGTTTTAGAACCAGAGGGTAAAATAGAGGTTGAAAGAATCCACCGATCACCTCCTGAAAAAGATCCCAAAAAAGAAAACTCCTAGGAATATTATAGCCAGGTCCCTGATTTCCCAGATTAAGGAGAGAATATTACAAGCAGCCAGGAAGAAACAATTTGAATATTGTGGAAACACAATCAGGATAACTCAGGATCTGGCAGCTTCTAGACTGAGGGATCGAAGGGCTTGGAATATGATATTCCAAGGGACAAAGGAGCTGGGATTAAAACCAAGAATCACCTACTCAGCAAAACTGAGTATCATGTTTCAGGGGAAAATGTGGTCATTCAGTGGAATAGAGGACTTTCAAGCATTCTTGCTGAAAAAACCAGAGTTGAATAGAAAATGTGACATTCAGATACAAGAAACAAGAGAAGCATGAGAAAGTGAACAGGGAAAAGGAATCATAAGGAACTTATCAAAGTTGAACTATTAACATTCCTACATGGAAAAACAATAATTGTAACTTATGAAACTTTTCTCAGTAGTTGAAGGGATTAGAAATACATATATTTGTCTATATATGAGGGTATATGGGCATATGTGAATGTGTGTATATATGTTTACAGGTATATATAGATAGAGGGCACAGGTCCAATTTAACAGGAAGGAATGATACTTAAAAAGTGAAATTAAGAGGTGAGAGGAATATAATGAGAGGAGATGGGGAGAAACAGATTGGGGTAAACTATCTCATACAGAAGAGGCAAGGGAAAATGGTTACAATGGAGGGGAAGAATAGGAAGGCAAAAGGGAATGGGTCAACCTTATTCCCATTGAATTTGGTTTGAGGAGGGAGTGAAATACACAATAAATAGGGTATCTCACCCTCCAGGAGAATAAGGGGGGAAGGGGACGAAAGGGGGGATGATAGAAGGGAGGGCAGGCTGGGGGGGAGGGAGGTTAGAAGCACTCACTTTTGAAAATAGACGGGATCAAAGTGGAGAGTAGAGCGGGTGGGAGGTGGGATGGGAGGGAGGGAAGTGTAATCAGTCTTTTACAATGTATCTACTATGTTATTGTTTTGCATTAGCCACACATGTGCAACCTAAACTTAACTGAGTATCTTCCCAGTAGGGGTGGGTGATGGAGAAGGAGGGGAATGAATCTGGAATTGAAAGTTTTGAAATCAAATATTCAAATATGTATATATGTGTGTGTGTGTGTGTGTGTGTGTATACTATAATTAATACCATCTTACATGTAATTGGGAAATGGGATGTGCAGGCACTGAGGCACAGAGATCCACTGGAAAAATGGAAAAGGTTATGGGGGAAAATGTGGGACAGAACAGATTGGAGGAGGGGATTTCCTGTGGGACTGCTATTTTGGGGTGGTGGGTGGGGGAGAAATGGGGAGAAAATCTGTAACTCAAAATCTGGCGGAAACAGATGATGTAAATCAGAAGTTAATAAAGCATTAAAAAAAAATAAATAGGGGCAGCCAGGTGGCACAGTGAGTAAGAGCACCGGCCCCAGAGTCGGGATGACCTGGGATCAAATTGGAGCTCAGATACTTCACACCACACCCAGAATAACTGGCCATGTAACGTTGAGCAAGTTACTTAACCCCAATTGCTTAAAACAACAACAACAAAACAAATATTAAAAATAGACTTTTGCTCTTTTTAAAAAATGGCTTTCTTTGGCTCTTTTAGGAATTCTTGTTGGACCTATATCCAATTTGCATTTTTCTTTGGAGGGCGGGGAAGGGTTGTTTGTGGATGTTTTTAAATCATTCTCTTCTGAGTTTCTGTCTTGAGCTTCCTCATCGCTATAGAAGCTTTTTACAATCAGGTTCCCTTTTGTTGTTGTTTGTTCATTTTTCCAGCCTATTTTTTTTATTCTGGACTTTATGTTAACAGAGTTGGGTTCTGCTAACCCTGGTAGCAATGGGGAGGGATGTGATTGTCCTAGGCTTCAGGTTTTTATGTCCTGTTGTTTTCACAGCTAGCTCTTGAGGCCCTTAAGTTTTTGATGTTTCCAAGGTAGTGTGATATGGGTAGATATGTTGTTAGTGCCCTCCTAGTCTGAACTCTAGTCCTTTTCCAAGTATGGCCCTTTCTCTCTTGCAACCATAACTCCTCTCTGCCCTGGAACTATAACCCAGAACTGAGTCATGGGCTATGGAGTTGCCAAATGGCACATGGTCCTGTGCCCAGTGCTAGCACTATAATCTTTTTCTGACCAGGTGTTCAATCCCTTACACTCTCTGGAAATTAAGCTCTCCCCGTAACACTTTTTACTGCTACCACCTTTTCCAAATCCCACGTATGGAGTAGCTTCCATCAGGCCATAATATCAGCTAGCCCTCAGTGCTGCGGACCTCTTTTCTGTCCTAAGCTGTCCTGGGTTGGAAAAATGACTTTTTGCTGGTTATGTAACTTAGAATTTCATTTGATGCACTTTTAAAAAGTTGTTCAAAGGGGACAGTTAGGAGAGCTGGGAAGAAATGCTCCTTTTATTTCACCATCTTGGTTCCACCCCTCAGCCCTCATCATTATCTTTCCACATATTACATGGCTATGCTTAACAGAATATTAGTTTCTAAAGAAAGAAACTAGTTAACATGTATAAAGAGCCTTAAGTAAAGTATTTTATATGCATTATCTCATTTAATCTTCACTCTTCAAAACAACCTTGTGAGGCTGGTGCTATTATTATTCTAATTCTACAGATGAAGAAACAGAAGCGAACACAAATAAAGGGAGTTGCCCAGGATCACACAGTAAGTGTCTGAGGCTGGGTTTGAACTCAAATCTTCTTGATTCCAAGCATGGCACTATCTTACTTATGTATAAAATGGGAGGTGGAAATATATGGCAAGTCATTAAATTTTGCAGACTGACACAAAATCCAAAGTAAAATAAAATGGCAAACAGTAGCACAAACCTTAAGTTGAATTGTAGGGCAGCAGAAGGCATTTCTGGAGTCCAATGACTCAAGTTCAAATACAGTCCCATAGCTACTTACTATCTGTGTGACCTATATAAATCATTTCAGCTCTCTGGGTCTCAGTTTCTTCCTATGTAAAATGGAATTAATTAAATGACCTTTGAGGTCCCTCACAGTTCTAAATATATGATTCTAACTGGATAATTTACTTGTTTTAAAGTGGTCTTTACTGCCTAAAATGAATAGAACAGATTTAAAGAAATATGTAAGCTAGTTTGACACTAACGGAAGGAAAACAGGGGACTCAAGTCAATGTTATATCTATGTTGGAAGAAAAAGAGCAGAAAACACTGAGTACTGTGCTGTGCCCATTTTGCTGATCTGAAGTAGCAGAGACATTTCAAAAGCACGAAGTATTTTGAAATTAATATAACTTCAATAAGCTTTAAGAGTAGGCACTTTCAAGGAGAAGGGGAAAGAACAATGGATATAAAGGGAAATTTAGAAAATAAAAGAACCTTAAGGTAGAAGACAGAGAACAACTTAACCTTTCTAAAATAGCTGAAGCTTCCTAAGGCAGCTGGGTGGTATAGTGGAGAAAGTGAGGAACTTGGAGTTCGGAAGACCTGAGTTCCTTCATACTCTGCCTCAGAAACTTCCTATCTGGGTAACCCTAGGCAAGTCACTTAACTTCTAACAAATGCTTTTTATTCACTCATTGGCTTATGTGATACCAGTTTCCCCATCAGTAAAATGGGGATTCATAATAGCACCTCCCACACAAGGTGTTGTGAGGGTCAAATAAGGTAACATACATAAAGCACTTTTCAAACCTAACATGTTATTATTATTATTGTTATTGTTACCTTTATGAGGTTACTCTCCTGCTCAAAAGCCTTCCAATGGCACCATCTTCTTTCTCCCCTTCTGCACAGGGATAAAGCACTGATTCTTCAGCCTGGCTTTCAAAGGCCTTAAAGAATCTGCTCCCTATCTACCTCTCCACAATCTTCACTCTTTGGGATGAACTTTTTATTTCAGCCAAACTATCTTAGAAGTTCTGACAATTTCCTCCTCCTTATCGTAACCCTAACTTCACAGCTAGAATGACCTTCAACTTCAACTTCGCAGAATTTCAGAACTAGAAGGATTCTATACCTTAACAGGAACCCCTTTGACAATATCCTTGACAAGCAGTCATTCCAGACTTTGCTTGAAGACCTCTGGTGTGGGATGTAATACTTTCTGAGGCAGCCCATTTCAGTTTGTGACAGCTTTACTATTAGGAAAATTTTCCTTGTATTGAGCCAAAATTTACTTCTCTCTAACTTCTACCCATTACTTTCTAGGCCTTGTGACTCTGTGTTCAGGGCCCAAGAAGAACAAATCTAATTACTCTTCCACATAATACAGTATGATCACTATTAGTGTAAATAAAAAAATCTCCTTAAGTACTTTCATGCAATTGAATACACACTATTTGAAGTTGTAATTGTGTAAAATATGGTCATTGGTTCCAGCCCAGTTGAAACACACAGAGGAAATTCAAATTAATGTGACCACTTGAGGGGGTTCTTTATTTATACCAATAGGGATCTAAGTGTGATTTTTCAGATACTAGAAAATAGCTGTATCATATACTTCTTCCAGCCTACCAAGCTGCTCCTCTTCTTCATCCCACATGCACGCCCCCGTCTTTCTCTTCTTCAGGCTAAACATTCCCAATTCTTTCAACAACTCCTCACATAGCATAGTTTGGAGTGTTCCTTACCACCTGGTAAGGATGGAACTGCAGTTAGTCAATATTCTTCCTAAAATGTGGTTTCTAGAATCCAATATTTTAGAGATATGTCAACCAATCAATCAACTGAATTGTACCCTAAAGACCACTGGATCTTTCCATTTGCCCTGTAGCTATATCCCACTACAAATTATCTCCCTTTATTAAAATGTGAGCTCCTTGAGGACAAGGGATTATGTTGGTTTTTTTATCGGTATTCCCAGTACATAGCATAGTATTTGGCACATAGTAAATGCCTAACAAATTCTTGTCATTCATTCACTCATCATTGGCTTATGGAATACCATAAGCCTTGAATTCCAACCAATGCAAAGATGATGTGTTTCCAAAGAGTGGTAAAATGGGACTCAGGAAGGTTACATATAAGAATGCATCTAAGTGTTAAATTTTCAGTGAGAACATTTATACCTCAGAAATTGGTAAATGCTACAAAACAAGGCTTTATTTGTTATTTTGTTTATTGTCTAGAATGAAAGAGAGTAAGGGAGAAAATGTTAATAATGCAGATTAAACTTAAAAAGTGTGGTGAGCATTTTGGGTTTTTTTTTGAGAGCCAGTTGTTAAACATTTACCAGTGTACTCCTGTTTATACACAGTAATATCTCCAGGTTAGAGGGTATGTGCAGTTTAGTGACTTTTGGAGGTACAGTTCCAAATTGATTTCTGGAATGACAAGACTAATTCACAATTTGAACAACAGTGCATTAGTGTGCCTCTCCTCCTATAGCCCCTCTAACAGTGCTAATTGTCCTGTTTTGGTCATCTTTGCTAATCTGAGCTCAGAATTGTTTTAATTTCCTTTTCTCTCATTATTAGTGATTTCTTTTTTCACATGGCGGCAGATGTTGTTGTTCAGTCATTTCTGCTGTGTCTAACTCTTCATGACCCCATTTGGAGTTTTCTTGGCAAAGATACTGGAGTGGTTTGCCATTTCCCTCTCCAGCTCATTTTAAAGATGAGGAAACTGAGGCAAACAGGGTTAAGTGACTTGCCCAGGGTCACACAGCTAGTAAGTACCTGAGGCAGGATTTGAAGTCAGGTCTTCCTGCCTCTAGGCCTAGTGCTCTATCCATTGTACTACCTAGCTGCCCATGATGGTGTAAGGGTTATGGGATTTAAAGATCTTCCATGCCCCATTGGACTTGCTGACGTAGCAGGAAGGGGCGGAGCAAGAAGAAGCAGAAGCAAAACTAGAGTTCCTGCGGTGGCTGGCGGTGGTGGCAACGGCGGCAGCAGCAGCAGAGGCAGCGACAGTGCGAAGCCCTTTTTGAGTCAGCCAGAATTTCTGCTAAGGACTCCTGCTGAGGACTGCCAGGGGCCGGAGCTGCTGGGAGCGCGCTTCCCGGATGCTGGGTGGTTGCTGTGAGTGGGGAGAGGAGGACCTTTGCCAGAGGTAGCCTGTTCTGTTTTAAAGGCTTGAAAATGTGGGTGCTTTCTACTTTATCTACCTGTGCCAATGTCATAACTACTCTGATGGCTTTCACTTTCTGGTTTTGGGACTCAGTCTTTTGGTATCTTAATAAATTTTCTAGTTTATTCCCCCATATGGCAAGCATGACATATTTTGTGATGGATAATTATATCAGCATATCTGTAATCTCCATAGGCATCGTGAATATGGCATTGCTGATACAGATGGCAGACAGTTTGCATTTTTTCTTTTGATATCTTTTTAATCCTCATCCTTTTTTACTTCCCTGTATCATTTCACTCTGTTAACCACCTTCTCCTCCTAGACATTTTCTCTTCCTCGAATTTTCATGATTGCTCTCTCTTAGGCTTTCCTCCCACTTATTGCTCCTTTGGCTGAATTTATATACATATACATGCATATATATATATATGTCTATGTGTGTGTATATCTATATCTATATCATGCCCACTAACTGTTAGCAACCCCAAGTCTCTGTCCTAGTCCCTCTTTATTTTTCTCCCCATACTCTTACTTGGTACTCTCATCAGCTCCCATGAATTTAATTAGTATCTATGTATATAACTCCTTCTATAGATCCAACCTTAGTCTCTCTCCTGAACTTCAGTCTGATCACATTACCTCCCAACTTTAAATTGGACATCTTATAGGCATCTTAAACTCAATATGTCTGAAATAAGACTCATTAGAACCCGCCCACCCAACCATTTATCTTAAAGGTCACACATTCTTCCAGCCTGACTTGATTTATTATTCATATACTTGTTTTAATATATCTGTATTAATTTCCTATATGTCTTAGATATTAGACTTTTATCAGAGAAGTCTCTTGCGAAGATTTTTTCCCAGTTAACTGATTTCCCTCTATTTTAATTGCATCAATTCTGATAATTACTGCTTTGTATTATTGTTTGAGATCTGGTATATTCCTTACTTTCTAATTTTTTTTTCATTTTGCATTGCTTTCCCTTGATATTTTCTTGACCTCTGTTCTTCTAGACCCTGACCTTTTGTTCTTCTAGATAAACTTTGTTATTATTTTTTTTCTAATTCTATAAAATAATCCTATGGTAGTTTGATTGGCACAGCACTGACTCTATATATAAATTCATATATATGGTAATGTCATTTTTATTAGATTGGGCTAACTCAGTCATGATCAACTATTATCTCTCTAATTATTTAAGTGTCACAGTTTCTGTAAAGAGTATTTTGTAGTTGTATTCCTATAATTCCCATATATCTTGGTAAATGGACTTCCAGATATTTTCACATTCCATAGTCATTCTGAATGGAATTTCTTTCTCTTCCTGCTGGGTTTTGTTGGTAATAGAAAGGTTGATTAATTTTGTAGGTTTATATTTTGTTATTGTTTTTCAGTCGTTTCAGTCATGTCTGACTCTTCATGACCCCATTTGAGATTTTCTTCGTTGAGGGCCAACTCTGGCAAAGATACTAGAATGGTTTGCCATTTCCTTTTCAATTTATAGATGAAGAGCCTGAGGCAAACAGGATTAAGTGACTTGCCCCAGGTCATACACCTACAAGTGTCTGAGGCTCAGGTCTACCTGACTTTAGGTCCTGTAATCTATTCACTGCACCACCGACTTGTCAGGTTTATATAGAACTTCTTCTTAGAGGTTATTGTTTCACCAGATCTTTGAGTTGAGATGGCTCAGTGGCTACAGTGCTAGACCTGGAGTCAGAAAGACCTGAGTTCAAATCTGGCCTCAGATATTTACTAGCTGTGTGACCCTAGGCAAGTCACTTAACCCTGTGTGACTTAATCCACTGGAGAAAGAAGTACTCCAGTATCTTTGCCAAGAAAACATGGACAGTATGATCCATAGGATCACAAAGAGTCAGTTATGACTGAATGACTGAACAATAACATCTATGAAAAGTGATCATTTTGTTTCCTCTTTGCATATGCTAATTCACTCAATTTCTTCTTTTCTTTTTTCTATAGCTAGTATTTATAGAACAATATAAAATAATAGTGGGGACATGGACATCCTTGCTTTCTCCCTAATCCCTGATCACACCAAAATACCCCTAGCATTTCTCCATTACAAATAATGCAGGCTCTTATCTGGCAGAAATCCTATTTACCATATTAAGAATTGGTATGTTTTGCCAAAAAAGGAAAATGATAAATACTGGAGAAGATGTGGAAAAATTGGAACATTAATGCATTGTTGGTGGAGTTGTGAATTCATCCAACCATTTTGGAGAGCAATTTGGAGCTATGCCCAAAGGGCTATAAAAATGTGCATACCCTTTGACCCAACAGTACCACTTCTAGGGCTGTATCCCAAAGAGATCATACAAATGGGAGGATGACCCATATGTACAAAAATATATATAGCAGCTCTTTTTGTGGTGGCAAAGAATTGGAAATCAAGAGGATGCCCATTAATTGGGGAATGGCTAAAAAAGTTGTGGTATATGAATGTAATGGAATATTATTGTGCTATAAGAAATGAGGAGCAGAAGATGTCATAATAACCTGGAGAAACTTATATAAACTGATGCTGAGTGAGAGGAGCAGAACCAGTAGAACATTGTACAGAAATACAGACACATTGTATCTGTGATGACTAACTGATGAACTGGGCTCTTCTCAGCAATGCAAGGCTCCAACTCAGGCAACCCCAAAAGACTCATGATGGAAAAGGCTATCCACATCCTGAGTAGAACCAGGAGACCACTGTATACAGTAACTGCAATATTGTAAAATGATCAACTGTGAATAACTTAGCTATTCTCAATAATGTAATGATCCAAGACAATTCTGAAGGATTAGTGATGAAAAATTATATCCATTTTCAGAAAAAGAACTGATAGACTCTGAATGAAGATCAAAGCCCACTTTTTCTTCACTATATTATTCTTGGGTTTTTTGTCTGTTTTCTCTCACATGACTAAGATGGAAATATATTTTGCCTCACTTCACATGTATAACCTATATCAAATTGCTTGCCTCCTCAATGAGTGATTGGGGGAAGAGGAGGGAAGGAGGAAGAGCACTTAAAACTCAAAAATATATAAAAAAAGAATGTTGGAAAATGTTTTATGTGTAATTGGGGAAAGAATAAAATATTAAATTTAAAAAATTATTAAAAAATATTCTGATGCTTAGTTTTTGTTGCTTGATCAGTTGCTTTTCTCGTGTTTTTAGTTGTATGCCCAATTTGCTAATTTGTTCTCTCTTTTTCTGATTAAAGTGTTTGGAGATACAAAATTTACTGTAAAGGATCACTTTTGGCTGCATCCCAAAAGTTTTTGGTATGTTATCTCATTAATTTCATCAAAGAAAATGAAAAGATCTATTATTCCTATTATTTTTCCCTAGCAATTTTTTAGGATTGAATTACTTAGTTTCCAATTAATTTATACTCTTTCTTCAAAAGCCTCTTGTTGATTATAATATTTTTGCACTGTGGTCAAAGAAGTGTTTAATATATTTACTTTTTCTCATCTAATTCTTTGATCTAACACATGGTCAATTTTACACAAGTGTCACTGCATGCCTGGAATATGTATATTCTTTTCTATTCCCATTCACTAATTTCCAGATATCTCTCATATCTTATTTTTAAATTCTTTTCTTAAACTCTATTCAGGTCTCTTTTTTTCCTTAGACTTTCCTAGTTCTGAAAAGAGCACACTGAGGCCTCCAACTATCATGAGTTTTGTGATATATTTCTTCCCTATAGTTTATTTGGTTTTTCCTTTGATCACTTATGAGCTATGCCATTCAGTATGTATATGCTAAGTATTAATATTACTTTATTATTGATGATATGGTTAATTTATACTTTCTCTGTATATCACTTTTAACCACCACTATTTTTGCCAGTGTCTTGTCTAAGATAATGATTTCTACTTTTGCTTTTTAATATTTACATTTTGCTTTAACTCTATGTGGGTTTTGTTGTTGTTTTTGTTTCTAAAATGTGTTTCCTGTTAATGACATACTTTTGGATTCTACTTTCTAATCCAGTATGGTTCCCTTCTTCATTTTATGGGTGGATTCATCTCATTCACATTCATAGTTAGGATTGTTAGAGGTGTGGTTTTTTTCCCTGCATAATATCATCTTTTTTACTTTTTTTTTTTAAAGCAATTGGGGTTAAGTAACTTGCTCAGGGTTACATGGCCAGTTATTTCTGGGTGTGGTACTAAGTATCAGAGCCCAGATTCGATCCCAGGTCAACCCGACTCTGGGGCCGATGCTCTTACTCAATGCGCCACCTGGCCGCCCCTAAGTAATTGGGGTTAAGTAACTTGCCCAAGGTTACATGGCCAGGTGTTTCTGGGTGGGTGCTAAATGTCTGAGCCTGGATTCGATCCCAGGTCATCCCGACTCTGGGGACAGTGCTCTTACTCACTGTGCTACCTGGCTGCCCCCATCTTTTTTACTTTTTTACTTTCTTTGCTCCCCAGTCCCACTTTACAAAGAAAAAAAGTGGTAAAAGAAAGAGCAGAATAAATACTAGTAATCTACAATAGAAGTACTGTGATCCTACTTCTCTGAGTCCCTACTCTTCATCCAGACCAAAGCCAAATCACTGATTCTCACTCTTTATTTCTCTTTTTAATTCCCTTTTTATGATATACCCTCCATAGGTGAATTTCTTTTGCTCATGACTATTCTCTCCCAACTCTACCCTCCCTCTTAAACCCCAATCTCTCAGCTTCCTCTTCTGGCCTATTCTTCAATTGAAGTTAAATATCTTTACATCAAATTGTGTGTGTGTGTGTGTGTGTGTGTGTGTGTGTGTGTGTGTGTGTTAAATCCCCTTTTGCTTGGTTCAGATAAGAGAGAAGTTCATGATTTGTCCCTTTCTCCACATTTGTATACTGTTCTGGCACAACTCAAATGTTAGAAAGAATAAGTTCCTCTTCCTTCTTTCTCATTTCTTCTTTAGCATATCCTTTTCCTTTCCCCTTTCTTTCTTCTCTCAACCCCCCCCCCCCATGACTCTCTGATATAGCATTTGCTTTTTTTTTACTTCCTCCATAACCCTTGAGGACAATGAGATTATGAAAAGACATGACTCTTTTCTTCCTATCAGAGCATTTGCTCATGATTTAGTTATTTAAAATTGTTCAAATATATTTAACTTCCTAGTTGTTCCTTGCCTCTTGTGTTTGCATTTCAAAAATTGTACTCAGTAATGTTATGGTTAAAATCCAGAGCTTCAAGGTTAAAGAAACATACTGCAAGTAGAAGAAATAAATAGAGTTGAAGTATCAAGGAAATCAGCTAGGCTTACACAAGATCATATTGCAACAACAATGAAGAAGAGGAAATCTTGGAACAGAACATGCCAGAAGGCAAAAAAGGAAAAAACCTTAAAACCAAAAAATAACTTATCCTACAAAAATGAGTGTAATCCTACAGGGGGAAAAATGAATTTTTAATACAATAGAGTATTTTCAATCATTCCTAATGAAAAGAGTTTGGCTATAACATTCCTGGATATTTTTAATTCAGTTTCTCTCTGAAGTTTTTCTAGTTTTACTTTATCCTCTGCTTCTAATAGAGCTTAAACAGTTTTAAAAATTACTTGTTAAAATACTGCACTCAGATTTTTATTTTGGCCATGGTTTTAAGAATGTCCAATGAGTTCAAAAATACCTTTCCTTGACCTCTTTTCTAGTTGTTTCTGGTAAAAGATACTTCACACATTCCTCTAATTTTCTTGTCTTTTGATTTTGTAAGATTTATTTTCTCTTAGAATCATAATTATTTTGCTCCATTCTACTTTCCAGGGTGCCATGTTTTTCACCTTCACTTCTAAGCTATGTATTCTTTTCCTACTTTTTTTCTCAAGGGTCCTAAATTTATTTTTTAAATTTCTTACTTCATTTCCTCCATCAGCTCTTGAAGCCATTCTTTTTTCAGAGGATCTACTTGTACTTACTGTGAAATTATTTTCTTCTTCCAAGTTTACCACTTGCACTTCTTTTAACTATAGTATTTCTTCATTGCATTAGGAGCATTTTGTTTCTACTCATGTCTCCAGCCTCAATACCCATACCTGGACTCTGTTTTGGGACCAGGTTCCACTACTTCTTGCACTCTTTGATTGGGTAGATGAGCATTTGTCCTGTTTCTTCTTGCAGGCTTGATGTGTCACCACTGTCCTGCCAAATTTATGGATAAAGACATCTGGTCCCTAGTCCTTCTCTCTGCCCTCTTCTACAATCCTTACCCACAACAGGAAGGTGGATCTAGAGCTGAGAGTAGGTACTGTCCTGTGACTCAGCCAGGGCTTATGCCTTCCTTTCCTGGTGACCCAAAGCAGGCATTGGCCTTAGCTCATCTCCCTCTCCTTCTTTTGCAACTAACAACAGGATTTTGGCTTTGTTTACTGTTGTGGCCCTGACAGACTGACCACAAACAGTCATGGCTTCATGGAGGGCCCCAAGGCTCTCTACCTTATCTTCATCTTCTTGATCCCATGTTGGAACCAGGTAATATCAAAGATGGCAATGGTTTTAGGTGTCTTGGAGGAGCCCATTATGGACTGCCTCATCACCTCTGTCCTACCTCTGTCTCCCTGAGCAATCCCTGACTAGGATCCGCTTTGTCCCTTGCTGTTACTTCATGACCATATCAGAGATCATTCTGGTCTCAGACTCTCAAGAGGACCCCAAAGTTTGCACACAGTGCCAGGCACCTCTGCCTCCTCTCTGTCTCCTTTGTCAGATACCTCTAGAAAACTCTCTTTGTCTCTTGCTACAGGTCTGTCAAGCTGAGGCCAAGATCATCTGGGCACAACCCCCTGTCACAACCCCTCCCTGGTTTCTGGCTGTCTACTTATGCCATCTTGAGTAGAATGGAGATGCTTATTCCTATTACTCCTTACTCTCTCACTCCTTGATTTTATGGACTATTGCTTCCTCTGCCACCCTTTGCTGGGCAGTTTCTTAGGGATCTAAAGCTGAGTTTAGATCACCTTTCATGTCATCTTCTTTAGGAAGTCATCCTTCAAAGCTTGCTTCAAGTCCCACTTTGTTTATACTGCAGCAGCTCTTTAGTCTCTCCATCCTCTGCACTCTTACATTGTTTGACCATATTCTATCTTCTACTTCCAAACTTCAAGGCTCATCAATATGGATGCTCCTTCTTCTAAGGTAGGTCACAACTCTTCCATTCTTAAGTATGCCATTTAATGAAATGAATGAAAAAATATCACCTCATGGGCAGCCTTATGGTGATAAGTCCCTCTACACTTAACTAGGTTGTCTCCACTGCAGATCACATATGACAGTACCTTCTACTGTCTTCTAGAGTTTATTCACTACTAAAAACCCTCAAAAAGCCAGGGCCTTCTCTATACCAAGATGAGGCATCAGGGTATGTCTTGAATGTAAATATTATTTGTTATTACTATTTTAAAATGTTACACACTCAGTTGTTTTGTTTTTCCAATTGAACTATAGGTTTCTTGAGGATAGAAGGATACGTGGTATGCATCACCTATATCTTAGCAAAGCCTAGCCCAGTAATATTGCTGTGTATATACTGCCTAGACAGTAGGCACCCAATAATTATTTGTTGAATAAATGAATGGAAGCTGAAAAACATGAATTCAAAAGGGGAAAAGATTATAGGACTATTAAAGATTCTTATGTCATCTAGTAAAAAAAAAAGCTTTTATTTGCGGTATTTCCTTTTTATCCCTATACATTCATCAGCAAATGAAAGTCAGACAAAAAAGGCTTAGATACACAGCTAAATGTCTGGATGTTTCAGCTTTGTGTCAAGCTATAAAAAAGTAGAGACTAATCTTTGCAATCTCAGTAATGTAAATGACTATACTGGTCAACGAAACACCCAACAAAAGTGAATTAAATCTAGGTAACATACCGCTACTGGCCTGTTCCCCAGGAAGTTCAAATCACTGTTCTCTCCAAATAGATATCCTTCAGGGTGAGTTGAATCGAACTTTTCTCCTCCCATGATGAAGTGGCTAGCAAAATAGCTTCCTAAATAGAGGCAAACATTTAAAAGGAAAAAGTCAAGCTGAGGTAAACTGTTGACTAAAAAAAAATCAGAGCAAATTCCAACTGGAGAAACTTTTTTCTTGACTAATTTATCAAAAGAGCACAAAATGAAAAAAATCAGTAAATGACAGGCTCTCACCTACCCCACTCCTATCCTGAAAAGCTAGAAGACCAGATATTTCTAAAAGACACTGCAATAATCAGAAGAATGGAAACAGAGCTCAGAACTGTCAGGAACACTGTTCAGATAAGCCAGGAAACATTGCCAGACTGTGATGGCTCAGAAAAGATAAAGGGATACTTCAAAGTCACAAAAAGATACTGTGAAAACAACTAAAAATCCTAGGGTATTATTCCTTTTAGTTTAAAAAGCTGAATACCAATTACCACTAAGTTTCTGTGAACAGCTAACTCAGGAAATGTAGAGTTCCCATTGAAATGCCCTGACCCTTACCACTATTTAGAAACTTATTTCTCAAATCTCAAACTAAGAAAAAGATTATGAATGATTAGGGAAAGAGGGAAGTTTGGGTGTGTCAAGGTGACCACAGTGTTATGAAAGGCATTTTCCAATTCACAAAAATGTATCGAACATCTATAATGTGGCAATATACCAAAAATTTTATTAGGTGTAGGTGACACAAAGACAGAAATGAAACAATCTTTGCCATCAAAGGAGCTTAGATCCTAATGGGTAAGATAACATGTTATAGAGGCAACCACACTGGTATCCTCAGGATGGCTGCTAGCAGAGGTTCTTAGATCTGCTTTACTAGGAAAGATAGTTGTTTAAGGTGTCAACAATCTTTTTTTAATTACATTCACTACTTCAGGGGAAAAGTCAGCACCCTGAACTTCAGAGAAAATACAGACTATCTGAATCAAAGTACTATCGCTATATACTTTACATCATTACTGGATTGAGAGAGCCTTTATATCTGAGCAGTTAGGGAGCTCTGAACATACGGCCACTCAGAATCTCGACCAGGGAATCACAAAATCCTTTTCATAAGCTAGCTCCCAAAGCAAAATACCAACTCAAAGTATATATATATACTTCTCAGAGCCAAAAGGCATCATAACCCTCCTGACTCAATGCCTGATTACAAATTAGCAAAAAGTGTGAAAGCCTTCCTACAAGCAAGCCTTCTCTAAGCAAGCTTCCCTTAAGGGGCTCCATGTGAGGCCTATTAATGGATGGAGAAGATCTTAAATCCCATTAACACTACGCATATACATATACATATATATACAAGACACACACAAAGCAGATGCAAGACAATCTTTGAGAAGAAGACACCAGCAGCTAATGTAACCAGAAAAGGCCTCATCCAGAGGGTGGCATTCAACCAAATCATGAAGAAAATCAAGGATCCCAACAGGTAAAAGGTCAGGCTATGGAACATTCAAGGCATGGGGGCCAGCTGGTGCTAAGATTCAAATAAGGCTAAGGTTCAGATAAAGTGTCCATTGTGGGGAACACCAAGGATACTGGTATGGCTAAAGTGTAGAGGTCATAGAAGGGAATAATATATAAGAATGCTGAAAAAAGAGGATGAGACTGGGTTGCAATGAGCATTAAACAACAGAATGGTTTATATTTGATCCTAGAGGTAGCAGGAAAGGCATTAGATGGGCAACATAATCAATCAATTATTTAATCAACAAGCATTTATTAAGATTCATTATGTGCCAGGCACTGTGCTAAGCCTGAGGACACAAAATAAAAGCAAAAACACTATCCCTGGCCACAGGTAGCATACATTTTAAAGGGGAAAATATGACCTTACTCTAAGGCAACAGTTCTTAAAATATTTGGTCTAAGGACCCCTTTACACTCTTAAAAATTGCTGAGGACTCCAAAGGGCTTTTCTTTATGTGAATCATTTATTAATATTTACTATATTAAAAATTTTCAATGACAAAATATTTTTAAATGGTTCATTTCAAAATAACAATAATAAACTCATTATATGTTAACATAACAGTTTTACGAAAAATACACTCTTCAAAATAATAAAAACTTTAGTGAAGAATGGCACTGTTTTACCCATTTCTGCAAATCTCTTTAACAATTGGTTCAATAAAAGACAACTGTATTCTCATATCTACCTCTCCATTCAATCTGTTGTAATATGTCATTTTGGTTGAAGAAAATCCAGCCTTACATAGATACATATTTAGAAAATGGAGGAGTATTTTAATAGGTAAATAACATCTTCAAATTATTATGCAAATAGTTTCAACCTCACAGACCCCATGAAAGAGTCTTGGAAACTAGAGGTAGCTAGATGGTACAGTGGATAGAGCCCTGGGCCTTAAGTCGGGACAACCTGAATTAAAAGTCTAGACTCAGATATTTACTAGCTGTGTAACCCTGAGCAAGTCATTTAGCCTCTATATGCCTCAGTTTCCTCAACTGTAAAATAAGGATAATAATAGCACCTACCTTGCAGGTTTGTTATGAGGATCAAATATGATAATATATGTATAGTGCTTAGCATAATGCCTGAGATACAGTATGTTCTATATAAATGCTTATTCTTCTCCCCACTCTATTCCTGACCTCCACAGATCTGTGGACCACACTTTTGAGAACAATTGCCCTAAGGTAACGTACCATCCCTTAAAGTGTAAAATCAATCTTTTCCCTCAAGGAGTTTATATTCTAAAGTGGGACCCAGCATGAAGATATATAAGTACCGTGTTTCCCCGATAATAAGACCTATCCTGAAAATAAGCCCTCCCCTTACTGTGTAAGATTCCTCTAAAATAAGCCCTCCCCTGAAAATAAGCCCTATTGAGATTGCTACTGTAGTGAAGGTGATCCCCTGTGCTACACGCTACATTACGGTACCCTCTGTATGCACCGTTTCCCCCCGCCGGGTGAAACGCACGCTGCGCTCCGAGCTGCATCCAATCAGAGCTGCAGCAGTGAGCGCGTCATCCTGTTCTTCCCCAGTGATTTGCTTGCTGGCACCATTGACAGCAGTGCCGCGGAGGAGAGCTGAGGCAGGACATCATAAGTCCTCCCCTGAAAATAAGCCCTCTGGTGTTTTTCTTTTCAAAAAAAAAAATAATAAGACAGTGTCTTATTATCGGGGAAACACGGTATATACATCATATATACATATGTGTGTACATATACACATGTTAACAATACAAAATGCTTATGGGAAGGAAAGTACTAGAAGCTAGAGGAATTAGAAAAGGCTTAAATAGAAGGTAGCACTTGAGCTGAGTCTTGAAGTAAACTAGGGATTCTAAGATATTAAAGTAAGGGCAGTATTCCAGGTATGGGAGCACAGATGGTGCCAAAGCATGGGTAAGACAGGAGATGGAGTATCACATATAAGAAAGAGCAAGAAGGCTAGTATAGATGGACCGTAAAGTACACGGAGAAAAGTTATGTATAAGAAGACTGCAGAGGCTGGAAAATTCTGGATTGTGAAGGGTTTTAAATACAAGAAAGAAGAGTTTGTATGTGATTTTAGACCTATAGAGAGTAGTCACAAGAAGGAAGAATAGCAATTGATATTCCCAGAAATTCACAGGAGAGAAAGTTTAAGAAGGGGGCCCATAGTAAAATCCATAACCTCAAGTGTCTACATACAAATGCTCAAAGTTTAGACAACAAACAAGAGGAATAAGAAGTTTTAATTCAAGGGGGCATAATTGACCTCATAGGTTATGACCAAGACTTGGTGGAATGAAACCTATTGTTGGACTATGGTTCTGGATGTATATACCCTCTTCAGAACAAACAGGACAAGTAAAAAAGGTTGGGAGTAGGGTAACATTCTACATTAAAAATATATCAGGATATATGAAGAAATATGGGAACTAGAAGAAGAAAGCATTATGGAGAATATTTAGGTGAGGATCTGTAATGACAATGGGAATTTGAAGATCTTCCCTGCCCCTTAGGGGGGGAGTTTGAAGACCTCCCCTGCTTTGAAAGTAAATTCAGCCCCCAGTAGGCTGAACGTCATCACATGGAACCTGTGATGGAGGGAATTTGCTGAAGGGTGCAGCAGAGCCCACAGGAAGCTTCCCTGCTGTGAAGATAAACTCTGCCCCCTAATAGGCTGAATGTAGTCACATGGAGCCTGTGGTGGGAGGAGTTTTCTGAAGGGAAGCATGGCCCACAGGAAGCTGGTCAGAGCTAGCAAGATGGTGGGGGAGAGAGGATGCTTATTAATGAGATAGGTTTGTGAGTAAATATTGATCTTGTATTGATTTGTGGGAAGGCTGAAGGATGCCGTGGCTCTCCACATTATTATGGCTTCTGAATATCTTTGGTACTATGATGGAATTGGCTTACTGGTTTTGGGATTTGGTTTTCTGGTGTCTAAATAAATGCTTCAGTTCTATCCTCTATCTGGAGAGTTTGGTATATTTTGCGATCAAACATCATGCGATACTTATAGCCATGGTCTTTGTTATGATCATGGGTGCTGTAAAAATATTGCATTGGCACTAAACTTGACAGTGAGGATGGGATCGTGAAATATCAGACCTCTAGTTGGAGGCAGAAAGGATTTAGAATAAGAAATGGCTATCCCAGGATGGGAGGATTTGCCTTATGCCTCCCTAGCAAGGGAGTAGTCTAAAAGTACAGGGTTCTGTGAAACTGGGAACAGAGACTACAGCAAGGAGAACCTAGAGATTTAGAAACATGTTTGCAAAGAATACCAATAAAATCTGGAAGAGAGCTGGAGGCAGTAAATAGAAGAAGCTGAGCTTTGCTAATAGACTAATGTATCATATGTAAAAGCTGAGACAAGCTGTTAACAAGAGTTGGCTAAGTGCCAGAATTCAAGACCTCCTTTAAAAAAGCAAGCTGAGTCTCAAGTGAAAGGAGAGAGAATGGGAGAGTCTGGAAGCAGAGAGGGCTGTTGTAAATTTGGTTCAGAAAAAGAAGAAAAAAATAACAAGAGGAAAGTTCATACAGCTTTGGTAGAATTTGAGCCTAGTTGCTATAACAACGACTGCCAGGAGAGTGATACAATATTATGGAAGGTTACATTGTTTCATGGTGAAGTCTTTACAGGGGCAGAAGCTGGCCCCATACAGAGAAGAAGGCTGGAGAATCAGGTAGGGCAAGCAGTATTCAAGAATATAGTTGAGGATTTCACTCAATAGATTACTGATATTTTGAGTAGATTCACCCAAAGGATGGGAGAATCCTTATTGTCTTGGATGGTAAGAATCAGTGATGAAGGAGCTGCTGGGGTCGTGATAGAGAGAGTGGACTGTTTGAAATTTCTAAGTATTTGCCAGAATCTTTAGTCCAGCAAGCTTTTAGAAATTTTCATTTAGCAGGAGGTAACAATATGACCAATCTGTTAGCTTTAGCTACTGATGGATGCAACAGAATGTATCCTGCTGATTCTATGTGGCCTAATAGAGACAGACCCTGGTACTCACTTAGAGACTGTATAAGAAAGTTGAAAGAAGTAATGAAAACTTCTATCATGGCTGGAGATGCAGATATGTATCATGAAATCCCCTTAGCAGTTCCTCATGGAAATATCATGGTGAAGACAGCTCCTCCTGCTTATAAGCCCCTACTTCTCACTTTACTAATTGGTGAAACAGGGCACCCTCTTTCAAAGGTGCTGAATACGATTTCACAGTTAAGTGACTTAGGAGTGTGGGAAAATGATAAATTTCCTCAAGATAGAAAAGTAAATGGCTGGTGGATTCAAAGTCAGAATGGACTGCCAAGAAAAGAACTGTTTATTGCTCTACTGAGAGCAGGGGTTGATTTTAGAAAAATTGATAGTATTCCAACTAATGAACTATACAAGAAAATGGGCTTGATGTTAGATGGAATAGATAAGAACTGCCCCTACAGATGCTCCTGAACTATTGTATACAAGTTTGTCACACCTTCAGGGGGACTCAGATTAAAGAAAGTGCTGGGATAGGTGGAAGTGATCAATGTGCTGAACTTGTGGCAGTGTATTAAGTCACTGGAACAGAGCAAAGAAGACAGTGTCACATATTCTCCTGTGAACGAGGTTATGATAGTGAGTCCATGAACTCCAGAAGCATGGCTGACCCTATATTTGTCTCTTTTTGGCTTTTTGTCTGTTAAACTTGTTTGTGAGATTTGTTTTCTGCAGCATTGGTACCTTCCACCTGCAGATGACTGATCACTTAAGCTGGATGTCACCCCCTGTCCATGACTGTGATGTGCCACCTCTGGACTGAGCTCCAGATGTCAGCTAAAGAACTTACCTTTTGAATGGGACCTTCTGGACCAAGCTCCGGATGACAGCTAAAGAATTGAACTCTTGAATGAGACCTCATGGGGGCAGGGACAGCTCTATGTCCAATTTCAGCTTGAAGTAGCTTTGGAGATGAGACCTTTGATCCTTACCCCAAGATTTTGAGCACCATTTGTTCAAGGGGGAAAAGGATAGGGTGCTTGTGCCCAAGCCCCCACCCCAAGGTATTGTTTTATGTGCAAAGTTTTTCTATTATCCCTGTTATATTGTTGCAAAGTTCTGCTGACATCAGTTTTTCCACCAGTTATCCCTAAACTCTCACTTACTGTTAAGGTATTTTTGCTATGTAAGGAACATGAAAGATCTTGGAGCTGAATGTAATGAGAATGGGAATTTTGAGATCTTCGCTGGTGATACAAGATCAAAGGATGGAGACAAAGAAGTGATTTTGTCATTGAAGTATACTACAGACTACCTGGACAGAAAGAGAGAATAGATGAAGATTTTGGGGAACAGATCACAGGACAGGCACAAAAGTATGATATAGTATTGATGTGAAACTTCAATTATCTGGCCATCTGTTAGAGGTCTCCCTGTCTGTTAAAAGCAGAGCAGCTATTAACTTTTTGATTTGGCTCATCCTTCAAAACACAGATGAACCAACAAAGGGAAATTCTATTTTGAATCTGATTTTCACTCAGAGAGGATCTCAGTGGTGGGGTAGAAATGATGGGAAACTTGAGGGGAAATGACCATTCTATGTAGAGTTTATAATAAAGAAGTAGAGGCTATCAGGGCATAGTCTGACATGCAGCCTCGATTTTAAGAAATGAGATTTCAAAGAGTTCAGAGGTACGGTAGGTAGGATCCCATATATTGAAATGTTTTAAAGAAATTCTACCCAGGAGGGATGAGTGATATTCAAAATTAAAATTCCAAAGACCTAAAAAGAAACAATTTCAAGCAAGAGAAAAGAAAATATCACAAGATACATCTAAAGACACAAATGTGGATGGACAAGGAACTCACCTATCACTTTAGGTTTGTTGTTTTTTTTTAAGAAATATACAGAAAATGGAGGCAAGTCCATTTTCATTTCAATGGAGGTAACAGAAGATTAATATAAATGCAAAGCAAAGTCCTATAAAAACAGTGTCAGGAATGTTAAAGCTCTGAATAAGCCGAATCTAGGGAGAAGAAGTGAAATATAAGAAGAGTTTGTTAGCTTTTTTGTTTGTTTTGTTTTTAAGACATGCTAGAAGGAAAAGGAGGATCCACGAATAGATAGAATCTTGGCTGGGGATAGATGGGACACTGACAACAGAGCTACAAAGCTAATTCTTGCTTTGCTTCTGTTTTCTTTGAAAAGGATTTTTATATAGGAAATGACAGCAGCAAAATGACCAAAGAAAATTTATGCCCAAGATAAGTAAGGAGAGAGGAAGAGATCACCTCTAGCCTAGATGAATTCATCTTACTTGGCCCAAGTATAGTTGCTGAGCCACTGTCAATGATATCTCAAAGATCATGAAAAATGGGAGAGATACCACAAGAATTTGTTGTTGTTGTTCAGTCATTTTTAGGCATGTCTGACTCTTCATGACACCATTTAGGATTTTCTTGGCAGAGAAACTGGAGTGGTTTGCCATTTCCTTCCCCAGCTCATTGTAAAAATAAGGAAACTGAGGCAAACAGGATTAAGTGACTTGCCCAGGGCCACACAGCTAGTAAGTGTCTGAGGCCAGATTTGAACTCAAGTATTCCTGATTCCAAGTCTGGAACTCTATCCTCTGTGCCTCTTAGCTACCCAACCACAGGTTAGAGAAGGGCAAATGTTCTCCTGATTTAAAAAAAAAAAATAAAAAGAGAATCTGCAAACTAAAAGCTAGTGAGTTTAACTTTAATCCTGGGAAAATCCTAGAAAGGATAATTAAAAGAGATGAGTGGCAAATAGAAGAGAAAGCAGTGATTATATGGTTTCATCAATTGAGCAAGTCATACCTGATTAACTAACCTCTTTTCCTTTGAATTTTATGATTAATATTAGGATTTTTACAAGATTAAATTAGTAGATGAGGGACATGCTATTGATATAGTTTACCTAGGTTTTAGCAAACTTTCGATAAAGAACCTCATATTCTTGTGGAGAAGATGGAGAGATATGGAGTTGATGCCAAAACAATCATAAGGATTCAGAACTGCTTCAGAATCAGAGTAGTGGTTGATGGGTCAGTATCAATATGGCAAGAGATCTCCAATGTGGTGCTCAAGATGCTTGGTTCTATACTATTTCACATTTTTATCAAACATTTGGATAAAGGCATAGATCATATGTTCAATAAGTCTACAAATGACACAAAACTAGGAAGTATAGTTAATATAGTGGACAAGAAGATTCAGGATTCAATAGTATATTGAATAGGTTAGAGCACTGGACTGAATATAATAAGATGAAATCCAATAGGGAAAAAGGTAAAATCTCACTCTTGGTACAAAAAAACTCAGCTTTACAAGACAGGAGAGGCACGAAGACACAATATTTGTACTGGAAAAGACCAGAGGGTTTTTAGTAGATTCTAAGTTCAATATGAGTCAGCAGTGTGATATGTCAGCCAAAAAAGCTGATGCTATCTTGGGATGCATTAAGAGGAGCATAGTTTCCAGGAACAGAGAATCCCACTGTACTCTGCCCTCATCAGATGTCATTTGGAGTAGTATGTTCAGTTCTGGGGACCAGACTTTTAAAAAGGGCATTGATAAGCTAGAGAGTGTCTAGGAAGACAATAAAGGTGGTGAAGGGTCGGTTGGTCTTGAATCCATAACATGAAAAATGGTTGAAGGAATTGGGTATGTTTAGACTCAATTGACATCATAGCTGCATACAAGTATTTAAAGGACTTTCATGTAGAGGAAATATTAGACTTGTTCTGTTTACCTCCAGAGGCCAGAAAGGGTAAAAGTTGCAAGAAGCAAACATTTAAGCTTGAAGTCAGGATAAACTTCCTAACCCAGGGATGGGGAACCTGTGGTCTTGAGGTCGCATATGGCCTTCTAGGCTCTTGGGTGTGGTCTTTTCACCAAGTCCAAGTTTTACAGAACAAATCCTTTTATCGAGGAGATTTGTTCTGTGAAGTTCGGATTCAGTCAAAGGGCCACACTTGAGGATCTAGAGGGCCACATGTGGCCTTGAGGCCACAGATTCCCCATCCCTGTCTCAACTCCTGGAACTGTCCAAAAGTAGAATGAGCTGGTGGGTAGCCAGCCCCTCCTTACAGGTACTGAAACAGAGGCTAGACCACACTTGACCAGTATGTTATGGTAGGTAATCTTTTGTGTAGAGATTAGACTAGATGACCAACTCTCAAATTCTGTGATTCTGTGATTCTAATAGGGGAGTAACAATATATACATAAATAGGTATATGCCAGATACATAACAAGTAGACATATCTATCTACCTTAGAGGAAAAGGAATTAGCTGCTGTTGAAACTAGAAAAGGATGCTTGCAAGTGGTTCTTGATCTAAGTCTTAAAGAAATGTAGGGGTTCTAAGAGGCAGGGATGAGGAGAGAAAGCATTCATAAAAAGAAGAGAGTCAGTGCAAAAGCACCAAGATGGAAAAATGGAGTATTGTGTGTGAGGAACAATAATAGGCAAGTATAGCTTAATTATAGATGGGTGGGAGGGAGTAAGTAATACATAAGAAGACTACAAACATAAGAAGGCACCAGGCTGTAGGGAGCTTTAAATGCCAATGAGAGGTTAAAGAGGGAATAATCTGTTTCAGTAAGATATTTTTTTCAGAGGTACACCAGGATCAACATTACTATTCTGTTTAAGTAAATTCAAAAATCCAAATTTAATTCTAACTTTTATTTTTCTTTTGCTGTGGAATTTTGATTTTTGTTTCATGGTTACTGTAAAATATAAGTGGACAAAGTCTGGACCAGAGACAAATTCCAAGTAATGAAGGGAACTCTTCTCATTTGGGAAAATTCCCTTCAAGCAGGAATGCTTATATATTAATAGTCTCTGACAAACTTTGGCTAAAATGCAAATTACAGTATTTTTCTTCTATAAAGAAAAATTGTCATTGGGTAGGAGAGAAGGTTCAATCAGTATGGGAAAGAATAGCTTGAAATGTACTTTCATCTGAAGGGAACCAGGTTTTAGCAAGTACTAAAAGGTAGAAGAAACAAGAACAAGAGGTCTAAAATGAAAGAAAGTTTATTAATTACAGAGTAGGACTTCCAGAGAGACAGTGGAAGGGGAAGATAGATTTGTGCTTTAGGAAAATCACTTTGGCAGTTGCGTGATATATAATTTGGAATGGGGAGAGAGTAGAGATAGAGACTGATCAAGTCCAGGCAAGAAGTAATAAGGACCTGAACTGGGCCGTGGAAGTATGTTACAGACTTCTGAATGCTATTCTTTTTTTTTTATATGTACGTATATAATTTGAATATTTGATTTTAAAACTTTCAATTCCAGATTCATTCCCTTCCTTCCCTGTCACCTACCCCCACTGGGAAGACAAGCAGTTCAGTATAGGTTGTAAATGTGTGGCTAATTGTAATAAGAATGTAAATTTTAAAGATCCTTCCCTGCCCCTAGGCTAATGTGCACCTGGAGTCTGGGGTGGGAGGCTTGTTTTTCAGTAGATACTTTTTGATTGGCCAGTGAGTCAATAAGGTTGTTACATTCTCTGAGCCAGGAGAAGGCTATATAAGCCCTGATGTGTAGCTTTGTTTTGGGACTCACTTTGAGAAGTGTTCTGTGATTTGATCTGAATTATGGGAAGCCGTTGTTGAGAGTCCCCCGGCTTTGAAAAACCCAGAATGTGGAAACCCAGATGTTGACTGGGTATGGATGTAATGGTTGGACAGTTTGGAAATCTGTCTACTTGATGTTTCTGTCTTGATAATTCTGCCTGTATGCTTTGAGGTTCGGGGTGCTAACCTTTTCTCCTGAACAAGGTAAACGATATATGTCTGACTGATTAAAGTAAGCTTGTTAACCCATTTTGAGTTGCTTTCCTTTAACAAAGCAGATCCAAGAACCTGTGAGCAGGCACCCTGGGGACACTGGGGTGCTTGCCGCTACACTAATACAAAACAATAACATAGTAGATATATTGTAAAAGACTGACTCCCCTCCCTCCCATCCCACCTCCCACCTGCTCCACTCTCCACCCTGATCCCATCCCTTTTCAAAAGTGGGTGGTTCCAACTTCCCTCCCCCCCCAGCCTTCCCTTTCCTCCCTCAATCCCCCCCCCCCCCCCCTTCCCCCCCCCCATTCTCCTGGAGGGTGAGATACCCTATTTAGTGTGTATTTCACTCCCTCCTCAAGCCAGATTCAATGGGAATAAGGTTGACCCATTCCCTTTTGCCTTCCTATTCTTCCCCTCCATTGTAACCATTTTCCCTTGCCTCTTCTGTATGAGATAGTTTACCCCAATCTGTCTCTCCCCATCTCCTCTCATATTCTTCTCGCCTCTTAATTTCACCTTTTAAGTATCATCCCTTCCTGTTAAATTGGTCCTGTGCCCTCTACCTATGTATACCTGTAAACATATATACACACATTCACATATGTATTCATATGCCCATATACCCTCATATATATTTCTAATACCTACAACTACTGAGAAAAATTTCATAAGTTCCAATTGTTGTTTTTCCATGTAGGAATGTTAATAGTTCAACTTTGATAAGTTCCTTATGATTTCTTTTCCCTGTTTACCTTCTCATGCTTCTCTTGCTTCTTGTATCTGAATGTCAAATTTTCTATTCAACTCTGGTTTTTTTCAGCAAGAATACTTGAAAGTCCTCTATTCCACTGAATGACCATATTTTCCCCTGAAACATGATACTCAGTTTTGCTGGGTAGGTAACTCTTGGTTTTAATCACAGCTCCCTTGACTTCTGGAATATCACATTCCAAGCCCTTCAATCCCTCAGTGTAGAAGCTGCCAGATCCTGGGTTATCCTGATTGTGTTTCCACAATATTCAAATTGTTTCTTCCTGGCTGCTTGTAATATTCTCTCCTTAATCTGGGAATTCCAGAACCTGGAAATAATATTCCTAGGAGTTTTGTTTTTGGGATATTTTTCAGGAGGTGATCGGTGGATTCTTTCAACTTCTATTTTGCCCTCTGGTTCTAAAACATCAGGGCAGTTTTCTTTGAGAACTTCCTGGAGGATGATTTCTAGGTTCTTACTTTGGTCATGGCTTTCAGGTAGTCCAATAATTTTTAAATGATCTCTCCTGAATCTATTTTCCAGGTCAGTGGTTTTTCCCATGAGATATTTCACATTGCCTTCTATTCTTTCATTTGTTTGGATCTGTTTAACAGCATCTTGATGTCTCATAAAGTCATTAGCTTCCATTTGCTCCAATCTAATTCTGAAGCAATGATTCTCCTCATTGAGCTTTTGAGATTCTTTTTTCCATCTGGCAAATTTGGCTTTTTAAGACATTCTTCTCCTCATTGCCTTTTTGAGCCTCCTTTGCCATTTGAGTCAGTGTTTTTTTAAGGTATTATTTTCCTCAGTCAGGCTGTTGACTCTCATTTTATAATTTTCTTGCATCGTTCTCATTTCTCTTCACAATTTTTCCTCCACTTCTCTTATCTGCTTCTTAAGGTCCTCTATGGCCTGTAACCAGCTCGTATTTTCCTTTGAAGCTTTTGGTGCAGGAGTTCTGACTTCACTGTTTTCCTCCTGTTCCATGCCTTGCTCCTTCTTGTCCCCAAAATAGGAGTGTATTGTTGGAATCTTCTGTCTGCTTTGTTTCCTTTGCCTGCTCATTTTGCCACTCAGTTATTTTACTTTTGGGCTTTTTGCCACAGTAGGACTCTGCCACCAGCCAGGGGAGCTTTCATCCCAAATGCTGGGGTTTTCTCAGCGGCCAGAGGTATTAGATGGGTGCCCTCTCTGAGGTCTCACACACTCTGGCAAGCTGGACGCACACCCCAAGGCCTCCACCCTAGACTGCAATCCAGATCCAAGCAGGTTAAAGCAAGAGTGATTACCCTCAGACTGGTTGCTTGGTCCCCCTACAGTCTGCAGCCCAGGAGCTAAAGCTGCAGCATGGTACTGGCTGAACCAAGGTGGGGCTTCTTGCCCTGGGGGCAAAAGCCAATGCTCTCCCCACTACTGGTCCCAAAGTCCACACTGCACTGACCTCTCACTTTGTCTTTTGCATCTATGTGTTGATAAATCTGGAAACAGCCACAGCTGCTGGTGATATGGAGTCCCTTCAGCCGGCGGCTGGTCAGGCTTTCCCTGGGGCTAAAATCTCTGGCTCATGTGGGCCTGGGCTCAGCTCCCAGAGCACTGCACTGGCCGATTCCCACCGGCCTGCTGGGCTGTCCTCGGCAGGAGGTTAGCTTCTCTGTGTCATTTTGTGGGTTCTGCAACTCCAAAGTTTCTTCAGAGTCCTCTTTTACATGGACTGGGGAAGGTGAAAGCAGGAGCCATGCAGACATCCTGCTTCTACTCCGCTATCTTGACTCTGCCCCCCTGCCTTCTATTTTTTCATTTGTTTGGATCTGTTTTATAGTGTCTTGATTTCTCATAAAGTCATTAGCTTCCATCTGCTCCAATCTAATTTTGAAGGAATTATTCTCTTCAATGAGTTTTTAAAATTCCTTTTCCATTTGGCAAATTCAGTTTTTAAGGCATTCTCCTCATTGGCTTTTGGGCCACTTTTGCCATTTGAGTTAGTCTATTTCTTAAGGTGTTATTTTCTTTTTTTTCTTTTAATTTTGTTTTATTTTCTTATGTCTTATGGAGCTTCCCCTTGCCCTATTTTTAATTTTTTTAATTAATTAGTTTGTTTCCTTTTAGTTTACAGGATTCAATTCCACAATTCCTTGAGTTTCACATTTTGTTCCCCTCTCTCCCCTCCCCCCCCATGGCAGCATATAGCCAAGTATAGGATCTGGAAATACTTTCACATTATATATTAGTCAGGTTATAAACATGGATTGTATCAGATGAAATGAAAAATGGTAAAGAAGACATAAAACCAAACAAGAGAAGGAAAAAGATCAGGTATTTTGCTTCCACATGGATATAAACTCAGTTCTTTCTAGTTCTTTCTCTGGATGTACATATTTCTCTCCATCATAAGTCTTTTAGGATTGACTTATATCACTGCATTGCCGACAAGAGTCCAGTCTATCAAAGTTGGTCATCACACATACATTGTGTCTGTAATTGTGTACAAATTTCTCCTGGTTCTACTCTTCTCACTCAGCATCAGTTTGTATATGCCTCTCCAGGTAAATATGAAGACTGTCTGCTCCTCGTTTCTTATAGCACAATAGTATTCCATAACATGCATATACACAACTTGTTCAGCCATTCCCCAATTGATGGGCACCCCCTTAATTTCCAGTTCTTTTCCACCACAAAAAGAGCTGCTATAAACATTTTTGTACATATGGGTCTTCCTCCCACTTCTATGATTTCTTTGGGATATAACCCTAGGAGTGGTATTGCTGGGTCAAAGGATATGAAAGTATTTATAGCCCTCTGGGCATAATTCCAGATTGCTCTCCAAAAAGGCTGGATAAGTTCAAAACTTTAAGGTGTTATTTTCTTCAGCATTTTTTGGGGTCTCCTTTAGCAGGCTGTTGGCTCACTTTTCATTATTTTCTTGCATCACTCTCATTTCTCTTCCCAATTTTTCCTCCACTTCTCTTAATTGATTTTCTAAATCCTTCTTGAGCTCCTCCATGGACTATAACCAATTCATATTTTTCTTGGAAGCTTCTGATGCAGGAATTTTGACTTCATTGTCTTCTTCTGGTTCCATTTTTTGATCCTTTTTGTCCCCAGAAAAGGATTCTATGGTCTGATTGTGCTTCTTCTGCTTGCTCATCTTGCCAGTCAATTACTTGACTTTTGAGCTCGTTGCCACAGTAGAACTCTGCTTCCAGAGTGGAGAGAGCTATGTCCCAAATTGCTGGCGTTTTCACAAATGTTGTCACAGCTATGAGCAGGGCACCCTCTCTACAGCCGCCACAAGCTCTGGCACACTGGCCACACACCCCAGGACTACCACCCAAGACTGCGACCCAGATCCAAGCAGGTCAAAGCAAGAGTGATTACCCTCTGAATCGTTGCTTGATCCCCCTACTATCTGCAAGCCAGTAGCTCCCAGAGGCAGCCACACAACTGCTGTGCAGCAGCCACCTCTTGCCCCGGGGTCAGGGGCCAGACCACAATAGATCCTTCCTGTTGGCCTGCCAGGCTGCCTTCAGCAGGAGATTTGTTTCTCTCTGTCACTTTGTGGGTTCTGTAGCTCTAAAATTTGGTTAGAGTCATATTTTACAGGTATTGGAGGTGTTTGGAGCGGGGACTCAACAAATTCCACCTTTTACTCCACCATCTTGGCTCTGCCTCCAGAAATATGAACTATTAATAACCATATGAAAAATGCTCCAAAGAACTAATAACAGAAATGCAAATTAAACAATTTGGGGGCTTTAATTCACATTTGACATATTGGCAAAGATGACAAAAATGGAAAATGATCATTTTTAGAACATTGTGGAAAGACAGGCACACTGTTCCCCTGTTGGTAGAGTCATAAAATGCTCCAGCCATTCTAGAAAGCAATTTGAAACTATATTCCAAAATCACTAAACTGTAAATACTCTTTGACCCAGCAATACATCTTCTAGGCATATACTTCAAAGAGACCAAAGGAAGGAAAGATCCCTATGTGCAAAAGTATTCCTATCAGCTCTTTTTTATTGTCACAAAGAACTAGAAAACAAAGAGGGTACCCATAAACCAGAGAATGGGTGGACAGAATACAATATGTGAATATGATGGAGTGTTATACAGCAGGATAAGCAATGACAAAAGGGAGAGATTCAGAGAAAGTTGAGAAGACTCATACAAACTGATAGAGAAGTGAGAAGAGCCAGGAGCACAATTTATACAATGACTACAACACTGTAAAGGAAAACAACTTTGATGTGTTTTTTGGTTTGGGTTTTTTTTTTGGTAAATAGTATTTTTTTCCAATTGCATGTACAGCTAGTTTTCAACATTCATTTTTATAAGATTTTGAATTCCGAATTTTTCTCCCTCTCCCCCTTCCATCCCTACTCCCCAAGAAGGCAAGCAGTCTGATATAGGTTGCACATATGCAATCACGGAAACATATTTCCATATTAGTCATATTGTGAAAGAAGAAACAAAAGGGGAAAGTCACAATAAACAAAAAAAAAGTGAAAACAATAAGCTTCAATCTGCATTCAGACTACATAGTTCTTTCTCTGGATGTTAATAGCATTTTGTCGTGAGTCTTTTGGAATTCTATTGGATAACTGTATTACTGAGAACTAAGCCACTCATACTTGCACCATGCACCACTGCATCATGTTACTGTTACTTTGTACAATGTTCTCCTGGTTCTGCTCACTTCACTCAGCATCAATTGATGTAAATCTTTCTGGGTTCTTCTGAAATCCACTGGTTCATCAATTTTATCACATGCACAATAGTATTCCATTACATTCATATACCACAACTTGTTCAGCCATTCCTCAAATGATGGGCATTCCCTCAGCTTCCAATTTTTTGGCACCACAAAAGGAGCTGCTATAAATATCTTTGTACATGGAGATCCTTTTCCCATTTTCTCTCTTTGGGATACAGACCAAGCCGTGGTATTGCAAGATCAAATGGTATGCACAGTTCGATTGTCCTTTGGGCATAGTTCCAAATTGCTCTCCAGAATGGTTAGATCAGTTTAAAACTCCACTAATAGTGGATTAGTGTCCCAATTTTCCCACATCTCCAAAATTTATCATTTTCCTTTTCTGTCATATTAGCCAGTCTGATAGGTGTGAGGTAGTACCTCAGAGTTGTTTTAATTTGCATTTCTCTAATCAATAGTGATTTAGAGTATTTTTTTAAGCAATTGGGGTTAAGTAACTTGCTCAAGGTTACATGGCCAGATGTTTCTGGGTGGGTGCTAAGTGTCTGAGCCCAGGATTCGATCTCCAGGTCATCCCGACACTGGAGCCGGTGCTCTTACTCGCTGTGCTACCTGGCCACCCCTAGAGTATTTTTTTCACATGATTATGGATAGCTTTAATTTCTTCATCTGAAAACTACCTATTCATATCCTTTGACCATTTATCATGCCATGTTGGATTTCCAAAGCAGAGTTCAAATTGAAGAGAGTTTCTCCTATGTATTCTGAGGTCTTTAACCACTGCTATTTGCAGATGACATTTGCTGGCTAATATCTCAAGTGGACTTGATGGGGTGCTTGGAGTGTCTATGTTTATAACACAGTTTGTAAAATCAATTTGTAAAACCAGTTTGTAAAATCACATTTTCCCTCCCCAGCCTTAAAACATTAATTCTGCCCCTTCCCCCTGCCAGCACTCTGCCCAGCAAGAACTCATGGACTGTTTATTTCTGCTTGGAACAATAACAAGCTACACCTATGAATCCTCCACTAAACCATCTATAAACATTTTAGCTTAGGCAAATGTTATCTCCCCTTAGTATAATGGCCAGCTGCATCTATGAATCCTTCAATGCACTATCTATAGGTTAACCCCTTAGCCAATTATATACATACTGAGTCTCCATTAGTCTTGGTTCCCAACATCCATCTTGTCAAACATGACACTGATGGGTGGCAGACTAGGCACTTCTCAGTCAGCCTTGATCGCTAGCTGACTTAGTGACATTTCAAACCTAAAACCACACCTCCAGGTAGCTTGTTTCCCAGTGAATTATGGGCAATACGCTTGCACAGTTGACATTAAAAGTGCATGTTCCTTTAAGCACTGACCACTCCTTAACTCCTCCCTAATCCCACCCTTACTCACCTAATTAGCATAAGTGACACCTGATTTACTCTCTTGACTCCTTAAAACTATTCCTGTGACTTCTTTAAATTTACAGGTTCCCTAAGAACCCCTGCTCGCTATAAAGAGTAACAATAAACTTTTACAATCTTGACTTCAAAGTTTGCTTGGGCCTAGTGAATCCTTTCCAGACTCAGGGACTCTGGTCATCGATTAGAGCCCCTGTATAACCTATTGCCATCCCCCATCAGACTTGTGGCCTCTAGTGGTGGATGCCATCTTTACTAGTAGCCTACCAGCTCTCTTGGACTGTCAGGAAAGCATTTCTCTTTTTTTCCTAGTTCATATCCTGTGGTCTCATTTGTCCTATGTGCTTAGTTCTACTTCCTTCCTACAAGACAATATCAGTTTTCAGTCAGAGGCAGTACCAGGTCATGCAACATTGCAGAGATTCCCAAGTGAGATCTGTAATCAATCAAAAAAGTAACTGGGGGTAGGTAGGCGGCACAGTCAATAGAGCACTGGCCCTGGAGTTAGAAGGACTTGAGTTTAAATTGGGCCTCAGACACTTGACACACTTACTTATGTGACCTTGGGCAAGTTACTTCACCCCAATTGCCCTGCCTTCCCCTCCCCCCGACCTCTGCAAAAAAAAAAGAAAAAGAAAAAAGTAACTGACAGGCTTTTGAAAGAATTCTGATCAATGCAATAATTAGCCCTACCTCCAGAGGATCAATAACAAAGCATGCTTCCCACCTCTTAACAGTGAGGTGCAGAAAGAATTACACTTTCAGATATGGTCAATGTGTGGATTTATTTTGCTTGACTATAGTAACTGGTTACAAGGGAAGGTTGTTTTTGATTTTGAGGGGGTGGTGGAAAGGAGCAGAATTGAAAAGGAGAAGTAAGCTAGTTATGCTGATTTTTTTTAAAAGAAGGAAAAAAGTATCAGTCAAGCATTTTTTAAGATGCACAGAAAAGAAGTTAAGTGGGAAACACAGAGAAGTGAGCTAGCTTTAGAACTAGCATGCTAAATTTAGCATTTTTTTTAAAACAAGCTTTATATATAGATATTGGTTATTTCATACATAGTTCTTTTTTTCTGTTCTTTTGTATGAAAATGTCAATTTTTTGCATGTCAATTTCAGTATTAACAAAATTTTTTAAAGTGAACAACTGGCACTAAATAATTTCGAAGGGTCCTTATATAATTCTCTAACATCATAAATATTTACTTTATGGCAAATAAAATATAATAAAACCTGAATTTACATAAAAATTAAATCTGGAGATGATTTTTTGTTTGACTCCTAACTTTATAACAAGTTTCACAATAAGCCTCTGTGAGGGAGGGTATTTAATCTTCACAATCTCCCTTCACCACTCAGTTGATGAAGTCACAGGCTTAGTCACAGATGAAAAAATTTTAATGCTAACATGGTGTTAAACTAACTACAAAATTCAGTCACACACTACCAAGATCCTTTTATGAAGTATGAATACCTTTCATTGACAGAATTAAAGAGAGCAACCTCACTGATGGGGGAAAAAAATTGGCCATGCCTTTACAAGATTTTAAATATCTAAACTCTGGATGAATCTGAGTATTCAAGGGAATATAGCTTCAGCAAGGCTTTGTAGATGAGATCCCCTGAAGGTGGGGTGAGAGGATTACTCTCTCCCCTCTATATCCACACTGACCATGATGTCTAGCAGCAATTTGCCCAGTGGGAGATATTCTGATCAGAAGTTCAAGAGTTTGTCAGTTTTAGGAAGTTCAAGGTATAATTCAAGGGGTAGAAACACAGACTCCAGACAGACAGGGAAAAAGACAGGCAATAACCACAGAAAGGAAGCAGCTTCAAGAAAAGAGGGAGGCTAGGTGGCACAGTGAATAGAGCACTGGCCCTGGAGTCAAGAGGTCCCGAGTTCAAATCTGGCCTCAGACATGCAATACTTACTAGCTGTGTGACCTTGGGCAAGTGACTTAACCCCAATTGCCCTGCCTTCTCCCCTCCAAAAACAAAAAAATTAACCAAACAACTTTACTCTAAGTTTGAGCCCATTCTTCCCATGAAAGCTATATTTCTGGGACAGTGCACCCCAGGTTTATGGAGGGAAATGTTACTGTTCTTTTAAGCCATCTTAGAGCTTAAATATGTCTGATGGTTAATGAGAAGCATAACAACAGAGGCCAAGACACAGAATGTTAGAAGTGCAGACCCATTAGGAACCCAAGGCAACAACCCCTTTCTTAAGTGAATGAAAATTAGGGGAGTAGCCCAGGGAGGATGCTACACTTCTTTTAAACAGCAAACTCCTTATATGCAAAAATTTAATATATAATTTAAATAACTGATATTCAATTTATATGTAACTTTTTTTAGCAACAAACCCATGATATAAAGTCAAGCAGAAGTATAAGAGATATTACCTGTCTCATGTATAAAATACTTGATTTCTTTAGCCCTTTGAGACATTAGCAAACAATTACTGAGAAAAATGCCCCAAAGAGATGGCTTTACCTTTAGATATGAATCCTAAATGGATGAGAAAGATCCCTCTTCCTCAAATGAATCAGACTGATTTTAACTAGTCAGGGCTCTTAATAAAGGCCTAGAAGATCCCACCCTGGAAGTAGGTCTTATCAGATAAGCTCTGAGTTGCCCAAAACAAATAGCCTCAGTGAACAAGACAACATTGCCAGAGCAATGGCTTCATATTACCAACAAATAACAATATAACAAAACACCACTCTATATTTGCATCTTCTTGATCAGCCTGTTTACTCATGTTGCCCCTGCTTCCATTCCTCTCACTCCTCAATCCTTTGAGATCTGGCTTCTAATTTCATCACTCAACTGAAACCTCTCTCTCCAAAGTTACTGACAAATTGTGCAAAACACTGCACATCTAAGGACACCCTTCACGCTTTACTTCAGGGTTTTTTAATACCTATCCACAGATTCCTTGTGTATTAAATAAGAGATTTGGACTAGATGATCTCTAGGGCCCCTTCTAATCCTAATATTCTATGAAAGGGATCTTGGAATAATAGATACCTGGGGCCTTGGAGTCAGAAAGGGCCTACGTTCAAATCCTGCTTCTAACACATACACGCTGTGTAACCCTGGGAAATTACAACTTCTCAGTACTTCAAGAAACTCTCTTAAGGCTTTGGAGAACAGCTGGTCATTTACATTGGCATATGGAATTTCCTATACTAATGAAATCACAAGTCTAGACCAAAAATTACTGTGATGCCATGTCTCTAGATTGCTGTCAATTGGCATGAGTTTTTTTCAACATTTCATGTCACTGATAAAAGTGTCAGTTTCTAATTAAGCTAACTTGAACATTTATACCAGAGGTGGGGAACCTGAGGCCTCAAGGCCACGAGCAGGTTCCTCAACCCCGATTATTATTCAATCACTCAGTTAATTCTATGTTACTATTCATCTTTAAAATTCTAGCTTTTAAAGAAAGGGAAAGACTTTGAAAGTAGAAAACTTTATGAATTAAAAACAAAGGGTTACTCAATTATTGAGACAAATAAGTTTAAGACAGAGAGAACTTTTATTTTTCCTTTCATAATGGAAGCCAATGACTTGATTACTTTACCCCTCTAATATCTTTCCTTTAACTGAGCATGAGAAAAAAAAAATAAAATTACTTGTTTCCAACTTGAATAAAGTTCACTGCCAATTGGGAGGCAAAGGGGGTCCTGAGAAACTCTTTAAGGTGGATGAAACAAATGCCATCAACAGGATCAAAGTAAGTTATGTGGTACTGCTACCCCATATCAATAGCATCTGACACCAGAAACTTTAATTATTCATATAACTGATGCCTGAATTGCCAATTTATATACTTAAATATTTATATAATGCTTCCATTATTTATCTCCACATGAACTGTACAGTAAAAAGGGAGGAGAGGGAGAGAGAGAAAAGAGGAAGAGGAGGGGAAAGGAGAAAAAAAGAGAGACAGAGGGAGGAGAGAGAACAGGGAGGAGAGAACAGAGAGGAGAGAGGGAGAGAAAGGAGAGAAAAAGAAAAGAGGGAGGGGTGAACAGGGAAGAAAATATGAAAAAAGTTTCTGCTTGACTATTAGAAAGAACACATCACTGACAAAAACAATAAGGTTCTTATTATTGATTAATTGTATACCTTTAACCAGTATTCACATTCAGAATATTACAGAAAACTCTTGCATTCTCTTAGGGAGGCACAAAACATATAGGTTTTAAAAAATCATTCAAAACAGCATTTGGAACACATTTTTCTGTTTTATTTATTTTTCATATTCTAGAAGTGTAACCAAAGGCAAACTGCCTCTGGACTCATGTAAAAAAAATTTAAATACACACACACACACACACAATAACTGTATAACATCCAAAGCACAATCAGAAAGAGAGGGAGTTTGGTTTAGTGGTGGAAAGAGCAGTAGATTTGGTATCAGAAGAACTGGGTTCAAATCCAAGCTCTTTGCCAAGATTGTGACCTAAGATTGTGACCTGAAACCGTGACCTGGAACATTCAACTCGCCTGGCTTCATGAGCTGCTCCTATCTGCTAAGTCTCTGCCTAGACTCATTCCCCGATGATCAGTAAACCCCCAAACCCTTTTATTCTGTCAATTTCAGTGATAACAATCCAACCCCCATTCCTCATCCTCTCATCTCTCTCTATGTCAACCCTACCCCTCAATGGTCCCCTGAGATTTGCCTGCCCCTTCCACTGTACTCTGTCTTCCCCTATTTTTCTAAATTCACCAGCTCATCATTTCCTACACCACAACAATATTCTGCTCCAAGCACATTCTATCTGGGAGATTGTAAGACTTTTCCCCCCAAATTTTTCTGCATTCCCTCTATTCTTGGCAACATAGGTTTTATTTATACAGGAAAATTTTAATTTAAAGTAATCAAAATTATCCATTTTACACTTCAATCTTGCTCTTAACTTATAATATGGTTTAAAGTCTGATACTACTGAATCTAGTTCCTTCACATTTTTCCCCCTGGTTTCTTTGGAGTTCCTGACCCTCTGCTCTTCCAAATGAACCCTATTATTATTTTTTCTGACTTGTAAGATAATTTTTTTAGTAATTGGGACAATATTACATAAGGTAATTATTCATAAGGTAAAACTGTCCATGCACAATAAATATTACTTCAATTATTTAGATCTGACTTTCTATAAAAGATGTTTTGTGTTTATATTTGCATAGCTCCTGTGTCTGTTTTGGCAGGTATAGTTTCATATTTTTTATTCTGTATAGTTATTTTATATGGTCTAAAACCATTTAATATAATATATAATAATAAAATAAAACCATTAATATGGTTGACAGTGTAGTTTCCCTTTTTTCTCTTTTCATTTAATCTTGTTTTAGCTTTAACTTGATAGAAATCATTATTACTATTCTTGCTTTTTTACATAATAAATTCTACTCCTGACTTTATTTTTGTGTATATCTCTCATTTTTATAGCATTTCCTAAAAGCAATATATTGTTGGATTCAAATTTTAATCTGCTATCAGTTTCCATTTATGGGTAAAATTATCCCATTCACATTCTAAACTATAATTATCTGTTGTGTATTTGCCTCCTTCCTGTTTTTCCTCACTACCTTTCTCTCACTATTCCTATCCCTCTTTACTCTGTTTACTTCTACTCACTACCTTGCCCTCCTATTCCTTAACCTACTCCCAAGAATCCCTCTTTTACACTCTTGCTCTACCCTACCGGCTTACCCACTCATTTCTTTCTGAATATAGAAAATTTTTGCCCTTCTAAATATATATATTGTTCCCTCTTTATCCCATTCCTATTAATCTACTCATCTTTTCACACACCCCTTATCCTCCTCTTCTCTATCCCTCCCTAATCCTCTCTCCCCTTCCCTTTCCCCTTGTCCTCTTACTTCTTTCTGAATTTAGAAGACTTTTGTACCCTTCTAAAAATATATGTTTTGTTTCCTCTTTAACCCATTCCTGATGAGAGTAGGGTTCCAGAACTACCTGCTTTTTCATTTTTCGTTACCCATCTAATTCTTCTATATCAGTTCTTCCTCTTGTACTTCATTTGTATAAGATACTCTTTTTGCCTTTTCCTACATCATTTGGTTTTTAGAATTACATCATACTCAGCTCTACCCCACTCTTTCTTTTGAATTGGTTGGTTGGTTGTTGTCCTTCATTCTTGAAAAGGACAGAAACATCATCACCATGCTAAAATCCAGTTTCAATGTGTCTCACTGAGACCAACACGACCTCAGAATGTTCTGCAGGTCATGCACAAATAGTCCACGTGAACATCTGAGGTAGAATCTCCAAATTTGCACATCTGCATTTCCTTTGAGCTGCTTCAATTCTGCTTTGCTCATAGAGCACAGCACCTTCTCTGATGTGGACTCACCATGCTGAGCAGTCCTGTGCCAGTGTCTCCCATTCACACAATCAATTTCAAAGTTCTTGAGAGAGACCTTGAGAGTGTCCTTGTATCGCTCCTTCTGACCACGATGTGAATGCTTACCCTGTGTGAGTTCTCCATAAAACTCTCTTTTTGGCAAGCATACATTTTACATTCAAACAACATGGGCAGTCCATCAGAGGTGCACTCTCTGAAGCAGAGTCTGAATGCTTGGCAGTTTAGTTCAAGTAAGGATCTCAGTGTCTGATACCTTATCCTGCCAGGTGATCTTCAGGATCTTCCTAAGACAATTCAAATGAAAGCAATTCAGTTTCCTGGCATGGGGCTGATAGACTGTCCAGATTTCACAGGCATACAACAATGAGGTCAGCACAATGGTTCTGTAGACCTTCAGTCTGGTAGTCAGTCTAATACCTCTTCTCTCCCACACTTTCCTTCGGACCCTCCCAAACACTGAGCTAACTCTGGCAATGCATACATCAACATCACTATCAATGTGTGCATCCCTGGAAAGTACACTACCAAGGTAAACGAACTTATCCACAGCATTCAAAACTTCTCCATTTGCTATCCACATATGGATGGTGTGGTGGTGGCTGATGGAGCACCTGTGTTTTCTTGATGTTAATTGTTAGGCCAAAATTAGCACAAACAGCAGAACATTGATCCATACTTTGTTGCATCTCAACTTCAGAGGATACACTGAGTGCACAATCATCTGCAAACAGAAAATCATGCACCAACACTCCCTCCACTTTGGTCTTGGCTTGTAGCCTTTTCAAATTGAAGAATTCACTATCAGTGTGGTAGCTGATCTTGAGGCCATGCTCATCCTCATTGAAAGCATTTGACAACATGGCTGAAAACATCATGCTAAAAAGCATGGGAGAAAATACACAGCCTTGTTACATTCTACTGGTGACTGGGAAAGCACAAGAGCATTGTCCATTATCTAGAACCTGGACAAGTATGCTGTCATGAAACTGACGTACAATGCTGATGAACTTCTCTGGGCAACCAAATTTTGACATAATTTTCCATAAGCCCTCATGAATAACAGTATCAAAGGCCTTGGTCTTGGTCATCTTACATGTCATTGGGAAATAAGATATACAGGCACTGAGGCATAGAGATTCACTGGAAAAGTCGAAAGGGGTATGGGAGAAAATATGGGACAGAGCAGATTGGAGAAGGGGATATCCTGTGGGACTGCTATTTTGGGGCAGTGGGTAGGGGAAAAACGGGGAGATAATTTGTAACTCAAAATCTGGTGGAAATGAATGATGTAAATCAGAAGTTAATAAAGCATTAAAAAAAATAAAATAAAACCTTATACATAAGAAAAAAAAAGGCCTTGGTCAGATCTACAAATGTTGGGTATAGACCTTTCTTCTACTTTTGGCATTTCTCTTGGAACTGTTGGGGAGCTAACACCATATTGACTGTTCCTCAACCCTTTTTGAAGTCACACTGGCTCTCAGGTAGATGACCATCTTCCAGGTAAAGGATCAGCCTATTAAGGGGGGACTCTGGCAAGAATCTTGCCAGCAATGACTGAGAGATCCCTGCCCATGATTGTCACAGAACAATCTATTTCCTTTACTTTTACAGAGATGGACAATGGAAGCATCCTTGAACTCCTGAGGGATAACTTCCTCTTGCCATATAACCTGGAAAATTTCAATCAGCTTTTTTATGAGCAACAGACCCCCTACTTTGTAAATATCAGCTGGAATAGAATCAGCACCAGGTGTTTTGTCACAAGAAAGAAGCCTAATGGCATTCAAAATCTCTTCAGCTAGGGAGGGACTGACTTCAACCTGAAGTAAACAGCCAACTGCCTCAGCATTGATTGATGATGGTCTGTTGAGAACACTATGGAAGTGCTCAGCCCATCTCTCTAGGATCATGTCCTTACCACTAATCAATGTGGCTCCATCAACATCCAGTAGTTGAGATGCACCATAGGTCTTGGGCCCATAAATAGCCTTCAGGGCATCATAAAAGTGCTCTGGATTGTTACTATCAGCATAAAACTGAATTTCATCTGCCTTCTCACTGAGTCAATAATACTGCATCTCTCTAAGCTTTGCTCGTGCTTTACTTTTGATGGAATTAAATGCTGCCTTCTTAGAGATGGATGAACTATCCTACTGATAAATCCTGTGGAGTTCTTATTTTTTTTCATTTAGCAGCTTCTGAATTTTCACATCATTTTCATCGAACCAGTCTTGGTGTTTGCGAGTGTTCTGACCCAGATGAGCAAATGCAGTGTTATTATTTAGAATTACCCAATTACTAATGACAATCTTAGACATATGGTTTACATTTCCATATATAAAAAGTAAATGATTTGTCTTCATTAAGTCCATTTAGTCCATTAGTATTTAATGTTTACCTTTTATTTCTCTTGAATCTTGTATGTCAAATTTTCTATTACTTCTGAGTCTTTTTGCAATAAAATCCTGAAAGTCAGTCAATTCATTGAATGTCCTTTTTTTCTGTTCAGGATTATATTTAACTTTATTTTGGCCACAAGCCCAGTTCTTTTGCTCTTTGATATATAGTGTTCCAAGACCTGTGGTCTTTCGGTATAGCCGCTGCTAGGTCTTGTGTAATTCTTGTGGTTCTGCCATATTTGAATTATTTTTTTCTTGTTGCCTGGATGTTTGGGAATTTGGCTACAGTATTCCTGTAGGTTTTCCTGTGAGGATCTCTTTCAGGTGGTTATCAGTGAATTTTTTCTATTTCTACTTTCCTCTCTTGTTCTAACACTTCAGGATAATTTTCGTTAATTATTTCTTGTATTAATGTATCAAGATTCTTTTTTTTATCACCACTTTCAGGTAATCTGATTATTCTTATTTTCTCTTCTTGATCTATTCTTCAGATTAGTTGTTTTTCTTACAAGATGTTTCATATTCTCTTCTATTTTTTCCTTTCTTTATATTCTGTTTTATTATTTCTTGGTCTCATAACTTTGCTGGCTTCACCTTGCCCAATCCTAATTTTCAAGGAGTCATTTTCTTCCTTAAGATTCTGGATCTTCTTTCGCAGTTGGCTGACTTTCTCCTAATAATCTTGTTTTTCTGGGTTGTCCTCACTATTTTTAAAAAAAGTTTTCACCAGAGTCTCTTATTTGATTTTTGAAGTCCTTTTTAGGGGTTCTATGAATTCTTTTTGGGCAGGTGACAATTTGGCATTACTCTTTGGGGTAGGAGAGGTTTTTTTGCCTCAGTATCTTCCTCTGAAGATGAACCTCAGTCTTCTCTATCCCCATAGTGACTCTCTATGGTTGGATTCTTTCTCCTTTCCCTGCTCATTTAAAAAAAAAATTTTTTTTTTAGCAGCTTGTTGTTATAATCACTTCTAATCCTGAGGTGTGGGGGATGGTGCCTCTAGCCTCAGCTCCTTCTTAGTGTTATTTTTTGAGCTTTGTCCTGGGTCCAACCTCTGTACTACTTGCCCCCTTCAAGTCACAGCTAAGGCCCCCAGCACACTATGCTGGAAATGCTCTTGCTCCCTGAGAACCCTCCAGTGGCTATGATCTTCAGTTCTCCCCTCTGACCTGGAACTAAGGCCAAGAACTCATCTCTCCTGTAAATGTCCACAGCCAGAAGTGTCCCCTCCCCACTGCTTCTGCACTCACCAGGCATGTGCTGGTTCCTTTTCACCTAGGACCACATCTCAGCAGTACTGCTGGGCCTGGTGTCTCTTGTCAGCAGAGGTTTCCTTAATCTTCCCCCACTCAGACACCTGACTCCCCTCATTATCTGGGAGGTGAAAATTCCTGTGTCAGAGGCTACCTTCCAACCCATCTGCCCCCCCAAGGCTCTATGCTTGCTGTTTCATCAGAGTTAGCCTGGAGGTATTTACACTTCACTCAGGCTAAACTTCCCTCCTGGAATTTTTCTTCAGATCTTCTCTGGTTGTGCCAGGAGAACTACTGTTCTGCCTCAACTCTTGTTTCTTTTTGCAGCCCTATGTTGACACTGAGGTGCTATTTTACCTTATTTGTGGAAGAAATCTGGAGAGCTTGGAATTTTCTGACCTACTCCACCATCTTTTCAGAATCCTTGTCCACCCCTCCACCCCCACTGTACTCTGGAACTCCTGTTCCATAACCAAAAAACTTCCTTTCTTTTTAAACCTCTTCTCATGCTCCTTCTATCTTCTGGGGCTCACAGAGACTGTCCCCCTACTGCCCCCTTATCCCACCCCATTACATTTCATCTTTTCTATTACTAGTTACACCTTTCATGCCTCCTACTTCACTGGTCCTAGAAGGAAGTACAAATATTTCTCACTTTCCACTGCCACCATCATTTAGCAATTTAACTTCCTGAACTTCATGCTATCCAAATTATTTATATAAACCAGATCCTGGTAGCTATTATTTTTCTCAATGAATTCAGTACCTACCTCACAATCTTCCTTTCTAACCTAGGACTTCAACTATATGTTGGTATTCCCTCAATCCTTAAGGGTAAAAATAAAAATGGACATTTGATGGAATGAGGATTTTTAAATATTCCTGATGAAAAGACCAGAGTTGAATAGAAAATCTGATTTTCAAATACAAGACTCAAGAAATTCATAAAAAGGTTAATAGGAAAAAGAAATAATAAGAGATTTAATGTGATAAAACTGGTTACATTCCTGCATGGGAAGCTATACTTGTTCAAAGGAAAGAGAAAGAGGGCATGAATGTAAATTGACTATGACAGGATGATATCCAAAAAAGGCAAAATTAAGGGGTGAGAAAGAGGGATGCACCAGGAGAAGAGGAAAGGAAAAGGTAGAATGGAGCAAATTATCTCACACAAAAGAGATGTGAAAGAGTTTTTATCAAAGAGGAGAAGATATGGGGGTGGACAATACTTGAACTTTACTCTCACTGGAATTGGCTGAAAGGGAATAACAAATCTATTCAACTGAATATAGAAATCTATCTTATACTACAGGGAAGTAAGAGGGTAGGGGGATAAGAGATGGGCATGGTGTTAATTAAAGAGAGAGCAGATTGGGAAGAGGTAGTGGTCAGAAGCAAAACATTTTTGAGAAAGAACAAGATGAAAGGAGAGAGGGGGGAGGGAGAGACAGAGAGAGAAAGAGAGAGAGAGAAGGATAAACAGGGGAAAGCAAAGTAATCATAACTGTGAATGTGAATGGGATGAATCACCCATAAAATGAAAGTGGGTAACAGAGTGGATTAAAAAAACAGAATCCTTCAATATGTTGTTTACAAGAAACACACTTGATACAGAGAGACAAACACAGAATAAAGGTAAGGAGCTGGAGGAGAATTTATTTTGCTTCAGCTGAATAAATAAAGGGGTGGCAATCATGATCTCAGACAAAGCAAAAGCGGAAATAGATCTAATTAAAGGAGATAAGCAAAAGGTACCATGGGCAATTAAGTAATATCAACACTAAACATATATGTACCAAAAGGTATAGTCAATTGACATTCATGCCCACTGTCTGTCTCCTTTGAGCAAATATATTTTCCCATGCAGGAATGTAACCAAGTAATCAAAGAAAAGTTAAATGAGTTATAGGAGGAAACAGACAGCAAGACTATACCAGTGGGAGACCTCAACTTTCCCATCTCAAAACAGGAAAAATATAACCAAAAAATTAACAAGAAAGAAGTTAAGATGAATAAAATTTTAGAAAAATTAAATATGATAGATCTATGGATAAAATTGAAAAGGAAAGAAAGGAATATACTTTTTTCTCAGCAGTAAAAACCTCACAACCAAATAAAGAAAAACAGAAATATTAAATGTATCCTTTTTAGAGCATAATACAATAAAAATTGCATTAGATAAAGGGCCATGGAAAACTGACTAAAAATTAAATGTAAACTAATTAATTTAATCCTAAAGAATGAGTGTGTCAAAGAACAAATCATAGAAACAATCAATAATTTCATTAAAGAGAATAACAACAATGAAACAACATACCAAAATTTATGGGATGCAGCCAAAGCAGGATTTAGGGGAAAATTTATATCTCTAGCCACTTACATCAATAAAATAGAGAAAGAACAGATCAATGAATTTGGCATGCAACTAAAAAAAAAAACCCTAAGAAAACAAATTTTAAATCCCCAATTAAACACCAAATTGGAAATCCTGAAAATCAAAAGAGAGATTAATAAAATTGAAAGAAAACAATTGAATTAATAACTAAAATTTGGAGCTGGTTTTGTGGGGAAAAAAAACAATAAAATAAACAAATCACTGGTTAATTTGATTTTTAAAAATAAACTAAATTACCAGTATCAAAAATGAAAAGGGTAAATTCACTACAAATGAGAAGGAAATTAAAGCAATTATTAGGAGCTATTTTGCCCCATTATATGCCAAGAAATCTGCCAATCTAAGTGAAATGAATATTTACAAAAATATAAATTGTCCAGATTAACAGAAGAGAAAATGGAATATTTAAATAACCTTATCTCAGAAAAAGAAATTGAATAAGCCATTAATGAGCTCCCTAAGAAAAAAAATCCCCAGGACCAGATGGCTCCGCAAATGAATCCTACCAAACATTTTAAAAACAATTAATTCCAATAATATATAAACTATTTAGAAAAAATAGGCAAAGGGGCGGCTAAGTGGTACAGTGAATAAAGTACCGGCCCTGAAGTCAGGAGGATCTTAGTTCAAATCTGACCTCAGACACTTAACATAAAAACTAGCCATGTGACCTTGGGCAAGTCACTTAACCGCAATTGCCCTACTTTCCTCCTTCCAAAAAAAAAAAGAAAAATAGGCAAAGAAAGAGTCCTATCAAATCCCTTTTATGACACAAGTATAGCAGCTAAAATATGGTACCTAAACCAGGAAGAGCAAAAACAGAGAAAGAAAACTACAGGCCAGTTTCCTTAATGAATATTGATGCAAAAATTTTAAATAAAATACTAACAAGAAGCCTACGGTAAGGTATCATAAAGCTCATACACTATGACTAGATGGGATTTATACCAGGAATGCATCACCATAATTGTATATGTCAATAGCAAAACCAAGAGAAATCATATTACTATCTCAATAGATAAAAAAGCTTTTGGGAGCAACTAGGTCATGCAGTGAACCCTGGCCCTGAAGTCAGGAGGACCTGAGTTCAAATCCAGCCTCAGACACTTGACACACTTACTAGCCATGTGACTTTGGGCAAGTCACTTAACCCCAATTGTCTTCCAAAAAAAAAAAAAGCAAAAAAGCTTTTGACAAAATACAATGCTCATTCCTATTAAAAATGCCAAAAAGCATAGGAATAAATTGAGCTTTCCTTAAAATAAATAGCATTTCTCTAAAGCCATCAGCAAGCATTATCTGCAATAGGGATAAGCTAGATGCTTTCTCATTAAGATCAGCGGTAAAGCAAGGATGCCCATTATCAGTACTATTATTTGATATTGTGCTATAAATGCTAGCTATAGCAATAAGAAAAAAAAAAGAAATTGGGGGCGGCCAGGTGGCTCAGCGAGTAAGAGCACCGGCTCCAGTGTCGGGATGACCTGGATCAAATTCGGGCTCAGATACTCAGCACCACACCCAGAAATAACTGGCCATGTAACCTTGAGCAAGTTACTTAACCCCTGATTGCTTAAAAAAAAAAAAAAGAAATTGAAAGAACTAGAAAAGGCAATGAAGAAACAAAAGCCTAACCTACCAGATCTCAAATTGTATTACAAAGAGGTAATTTAAAAAAAAAACTTGATACTGGCTAAGAGAAAGTGGTGGAATGATTGTAGTAATTTAGTGTTTGATACAAAGATCCCAACTTTTGGGACAAGAACTCATTATCTGACAAAAGCTTCTGGGAAAACTGAAAAGCAGTTTAGTGAAAACTAGGTAGAGACCAATATCTCATACCATATACCAAGATAAGGTAAAATGGGTACATGATTTAGACATAAAGAGCGATACCATAAGCAAACTAAGGGAGCATGGAATAGTTTACCTGTCAGATCTATGAATAAGGGAAGAATTTATGACCAAACAATGGATAGAGAGCATTATGAGATGTAAAATGGATAATTCTGATTACATTACATTAAAAAGTTTTTTGCACAAACAAAACCAATACAGTCAAGACTAGAAGGAAAGCAGAAAATTGGAAGGAAATTTTTATAGCAAGCTTCTCTGATAAGAAGGTATTATTTCTCAGATATATAGGGAACAGAGTCAAATTTATAATATAAGACTGATAAATGATCGAAAGATATGAACGGGCAGTTTTCAAATGAAAAAATCAAAGCTATCTATAGACATATGGAAAAATGCTCTAACTCACTATTGATTAAAGAAATATAAATTAAAACAACTCTGAGGTACCACCTCATACCTATCAGATTAGCTAATGTGACAGAAAGGGAAAATGACAAATGTTGGAGGGGATGTAGGAAAATTGGGATGTTAATGCACTGCTGGTGGAGTTGTGAACTAATCCAACCATTCTGGAGAACAATGTGGAACTATGCCCAAAGGGCTATAAAACTGTGGATACCTTTTAATTCATCAATATCACTACTAGGTCTGTATCCCAAAGAGATCCTCCCCACTTCCCAGAAAAGGAAAAGGATCAATATGTACAAAAATATTTATAGCAGCTCTTTTTGTGGCAGCAAAGAATTGGAAATTGAGGGGATACTCATCAATTAAGGAATCGCTAAACAAGTTGTGGTATATGATTATGATGGAATACTACAGTGCTACAATAAATAATGAGCAGAATGCTTTCAGAAACATGTGGATAGACTTACATGAACTTATACAAAGTTAAGTGAGCAGAACCAGGAGAACTTTGGAACTCCAAATTTTTTTAAATGAATGTTAAAAATTGTTTTTACAAAAAAAATTGTTTTTACATGTAACTGGAAAAACTAAAATATTTAAAAACAAGAATAAAATAAAAAGACAAGACTGACTTCTAAAAAAAAGAACATTGCTCCATTTGATGCCAATTTTAATGTAGTAAGTATATATTCATTATGAATTCCAGAATCCATTTTTAGTCATATTATCCCAACAACTTCTACTGCCTTTTTTATGCCTAATTAGACCAGTCTATAATACTGGCTATGCAGATGGGAAACTCAAGCATATTTCACTAGTTTGGTGATGTCTCTGAATTTGAATTTGAAGATTTCTGCAAAGAGAAGCCAGAAGAGTTGATTCTTCAGATTGGTCATGGGAAAGCAAGGGTGACTTGTAGGGTCTCTTATCTGATTTCGAGCTGCTGGGTCCCCTCTCCTCCTCTTCCTTCCTTTCCAGGATTCTGGCAGAATGGTGGCACATGGAACTGATGTGATACTTGTAATTGGTCCTACCTGACTTCCTGCTCAGCTAGAAAAAGAAGAAATGGCAGGAGAGAAAGAGGTCTTAACTCTGGCTGTAGACAAAGTAGCAGTGCTCATTTATCCTATTTGCCTTATGATCAGGTCTGCACACACACACACGACATTATCATGCATGTCCAGTGTTCATTTATAAGTGGAGAAAAGCTGGAGCTGCCAAATTCATGACTGGTGAGATTAATGACGGCAGCAGGAAGAGATTTGGGAAATGGTTTTGATCCATTTAGAGAGACATGAAAAACATCCCAATTTCACTTTGGGCTGAGATGCCAGGGGTGAGTAGTATACTCTGATTCCATTTGGAAGTCCTACATACAAGGGAGATGTATCAATGTCTTCTGAGACAAGGATAAGTCTTATCCTCCTCCCAAAGAGGACAGCCTATCAGAGATAGAATTGTATCTGTAACACCTGTTTCAAAAGCCATCTCCTACAAAGGCTATAGTTACAGTTAATATAGCTTTAAGAACTAAATAGAATATTTAATATTTGGCAGTTTTGAGAAAAAAGAAAAGAGAATTAATAGAGGTTGTTTGAGAGAAATTATGAAAAAAGAAAGAATCAGGAAAAACTTTTTTCAAATAAGTGTTTTAGCTGTTATTTTATGAAGAAACACTATAAAGAAAAATTTATGAAGAGTGAGACTGGAGAATGTTAAGAGTAATGGCTTAAGAGAAGCTGAAGAAATTATTTTCCTGTCATAGCTGGAGACAGGCTGAAAAAGAAAAAGAGAAAGAAGAGGGATTTTTCTTTACAAAACTACTACAACCTCTAACTTGTGGAGAGATTTTTGTGATCCTGAATTAACTGAATAAGACATGACAATGTATATGTGTGGGGGAGGGGAGAGAGAGATGTGATCAAAAAGTAAGCAAAATCAATAAGGGGTTTTGATCTATCTCTTCTTCTACCTTACAAAGTAATTGTTTGAAGTGATTGGCTCTGATCCCTCATAGCTAAAACACTGAAAATAATTATTTTTGTCTATGCTATTATTGAGCTCATTGTTAATAAACTGCATGTTCATTAATTTAATATTTATTTAAGCCTAAATTATTTAGTTCAATATAGAGAGAAATGAATAACTACTTATAGGAATGGAATTTTCTCCAGTTTATTAAATAAAAAATAGGTACAGCTACAGTAGCAAACTGAGGGGTGACCTCTAAGGGAGTGTGATCAACTGTTGAGCCTCTGTAACCCTGTTCCATCTGGGGGGCTTGCCCTCATAAGCCTTCTCTCTCTCTCTCTTTCCTCCTCCCACCCCCACATATATGTAGGGCTTCAAGGTGGCTCAGTGGATGGAATGCCAGGCTTGAAGTCAGGAAGACTCATCCTCTTGAGTTTAAATCTGTCCTTAGACACTAATTCTATGATCTTTGGCAAGTCATTTAATCCTATTTGCCTCAGTTTCCTCTTCTGTAAAATGAGCTGAAAAATGGCAAACCGCTCCAGTATCTTTGCCTAGAAAACCCCAAATGAAGTCATGAAGAGTTGGACATGACTAAACAATACAACATATGTGTGTATAGAGATATGTATATATACATATATGTGTGCATATATATCATTTATATATACACACATCTATACATATCTATGTACTTGTCATCTATATTAATATATACATTAATATCTATATGGATGAACTAGATAAAAATATCTATACAGACCCCTAGAACTAACAAATAGAAGCCTTTGAAGAAATCAGGAACAGATTTCTAGGAGGGATTTTCTTTTGTGCTCTACAGAACTGGAGCTTCCATCTGTACTCTTCTTACAAGTGTGACACTTTCCTACACATGGCTATGATACATGTGTGACACCCACTCCCACTTTTAACTTTTTCTTTTTGAGATTTAGTTTACCTATCAGACCCAGGCTAACCACTCAGGGACCTGATGCCAGTACTGATTGGCCCAGAAACTTTGACTTTTTCTGTTTCCTACCTTGACTTAGACAACCTGGTCCCCACTCCTATGCCCCTCCTCTCTGAGGCTTACCATATTGACTTAGCACGGACCTCTGGTTCAACTTTAGCCCTATTGTGGCTCAAGTGACATACCACCCTCAGCCTCCACAACAGCAGGAATTAGAGGTATATGCCCCTTTACTGACCTTTCCAAGTCTCCTTTCCATGCTCTATTATTTAGCAATAAAGGCATTCTTTTTCCCCTTTTTATTAATTTATTTTTAGTTTTCAACATTCACTTTCCACAAGATTTTGAGTTCCAAATTTTCTCCCTGTCTCTCCCCTCCCCCCACCCCAAGATGGCATGCATGATAAAGGCATTTTTGATGCTCCAACACAAAACACTCCATCTCTCAATTCCATGCCTTTTTATCAGTCTTCTTCCATGGATGGAGGGGATGGCATCCTTACCTCCATCTTCTGGCTTCCTTATCTTGCGCTCCCCCCCATAACCAGGGCCTTCCTTCTGAGATTACCTCCCATTTACACTGTATATAAATTGTACAGATATTGTTTGCCAGTATTGGGGTTACCCAATCAATTTTAGCCCTCCTGCAACTCAAGACTGAATCTGAGATTTCCACAAGTTCCAACCTCCTCCAAGCACAGGGATCACTAGCAGGCTTCACCACACTAAGTCCATCCCACTCCTTTAAAAGCTAAGAAATGAGGATTTCACCATTGGGAATTAATTTTTAAAGATCATTTTTTCTTTCTTCCTGCTCTTTCTCTCCTATTGAGATTTGTTTAATTATTTAACTTTATTAAGTTCTCTTAATCCTCTCATGATTGAGATTTTCAGTGATGGTCTTGAGTTTCAAGTTATATTCTTAATGCTGGTCAGAAGAAATTGTTTCATTCATTTCTGTTGTCATTTTATATCTCAGCTGTTTAATTTTTAATATATTTGTGCTTATTAACTGAATTTTTTTTCTATTGTGACATGTTAAATACTCCTTCAGTTTTTGTTTTGTTTCTTTTGGTTTTGCCTCTACTGGGATTTTCACCTCCCAACTCTGGGAATTTATTTTTACTTTGTCTTATTTTTTTCAATTGTTACCAGGCTATTGCTAATCCAGCTCCTTTTAAATGCACTTCTAGTTTCCTTTCCTTTTTTTTTTTTTGGTGCATATTTTGTACACTTTCTGATATTGTAAATTTTTATCTTTTTTTGCCAGGAAAGCCCTGCTTTTCTTTCCAATTTCATATTTAATTTTATTGGGTGTTGTCCCCATCTGCTGAGAAACATTTCTCAATTCCCATAACCTATCTGGTGCAAACATAAAAATATCATTAGACAAAACATTCTACTGATACAATTAATCAATACACTGTGTCGATGAGGCACCATGCTTATGTGGCTATGAGCATGAAACTGTTTTGCTTTCCTGCATGCTATATGGCTATGTGCTCTATACTGATATATGAAAAACTATTGATAGTTTTTTTCATTATCTTAAGTTTATTTCTGCTGCAATGATATCAATCTTTATTCACTGGATATAGCCTTTCTTCCTATATTATCATAGTATGCCTCTGCATGTCTACTGACTTTGCTGAACGTCTTAAACGTGGAGCAATCTCTTAAAGAGATAGGTGCTGAAGTGGTTAAAATGTATGGTTACATTATAGGTACTGAAAGTCATAGAGGCCTCCTAACATTAGAAGCTACAGATCAGATAAGATACTATGTTAAAATATTGAAAGATACTATGTTAAAATATTGAAAAGAAATGTGAAAGACGTGGAGGATTGCTGAGTAATTAATTTATAGTAGTATAAAGTCATATGAGGTCACTCTGGAAGTGCGCTGAGAATTACCTGAAACATTTGGACATTCAAACACTCATGAAGTAATGATAATAGGAAAAATATGTGGTAACCAATCTATGGACCAACCTCCAAGGTATGCGCTGAACACTGGGAGTTCTCCTGAGATATGGTATTTCCTAATGCTTTAGGGTTCAAGGTTCCTTTGGATCCTCACTATATCCTTATTTTTAGATTCACTATCAGCTATTCTCAGCTTTGTGTCATCTATAAATCTGAAGAGCATAAATATCTCTGCCTTTATCTGAGGAATAGATAAAAATGTTGATAAAAAAATGTTAAAACAGCACAGGGCCAAGCACAGATCCCAGGGGCACTCCAAGTCTTTCCGCCATGTTGACACTGAACCAGTAACAACTGCTTTTTAAATTTAGCCATCCAACCAGTTCTAAATCCATCTGACTGTATTACTATCTAGTGCATACCGTGTTTCCCCGATAATAAGACACTGTCTTATTATTTTTTTGGACAGAAAAACACCAGAGGGCTTATTTTCAGGGGAGGGCTTATTTTAATGAACATTGACAGCAATTTTAATAAACAGGTAAATATGAACAAAAAAATGTACCTTTATTCAATAAGCAAATCACTAGGGAAGAACAGGATGACGTGCTCACTGCTGCAGCTCTGATTGGATGCAGCTCGAAGCGCGGAGTGTGTTTCACCCGGGGGGGGGGGGAACAGTGCATACAGAGGGTACCGTAATGTAGCGCAGGGGATCACCTTCACTACAGTAGCAATCTCAATAGGGCTTATTTTTGGGGGAGGGCTTATTTTAGAGGAATCTTACACAGTAAGGGGAGGGCTTATTTTCGGGATAGGTCTTATTATTGGGGAAACACGGTATCTCTCCATCTTTTCCATGAGAATAACATGAGATGCTTTAGCAAAACCTTTGTTAAAATCTAGGTAAACTATATAAACGGTTTTACCTTGTCTACTGGCTTAGTAATCCTATCAAAAAAGGGAAATGAAGTTAATTTAGCATGATATGTTCTTGATTAAACCATGCTGGCTCTTTAGAGGAGACTATCACTGAAAAGGTCAAGGACTATGTGTATAGAACAAAACCCCAAATGTGGATCAACAACAACCTATTCATTTATGTTCAGACCAGTGCCCAACTGGATGCTGCATGCCAGATATAGGTAGCAGCACTATCCAGTTATGAATTCAACACATGCCACAGGCCTGGGAAGACTAATATGGATACAAATGCTCTGTTTCAAAGGCCACATGACAATAAAGTTACAGTAACATCAGATGTAAAAGCTATACCCAGATACCAGGGCTAAATGAAGTGGAAGTATAACTGAGAGTTTGGTCTTTCACCTGATGGCATGGCAGCAGCATATGTAAACCTTATTTCCATTAAGCAACTTTCTTTGTTCCAGTTATCTGTGAATGACTGGCAGTATGGATGAATGATAACAGACTGACAGAAATCATACAAGCCAAAGAACAAAGAAGTAATGCTAGAGCACTCTAGGTTTAGTTGTTGGAAGGCAACTTACTGTTGAGACAATAGAAAACTGGAGCTCTACAATGGAATGTTGTATTGGACTGTGACTGATTCAATGTATGATATGAGAAAGTAGTTGCAGTCAAACAAAGCATAACGCTCTATAGCCATGAAAGCACTGTATGATGACTTCAAACATATGGGTCAAGGGAAGACCCCAGAGCTGGTAAGAAACAGATTTTACTTACTTAAGATGGCAACAGATGTCACTACAAAGTGTAACTTGTGCAACGTGTATAAAGAAGAACACTACTAAATTGTTCTCCATGTTTGGAAAATGAAAGCACTAGCAAACCTTGGGAATTAGTCTTCATGGACTTTTAAAAAAAATAAGATTTAATTTTCACCAGTTACACATTAAAAACAGTTTTAACTATTTTTTTCAGATTTTGAGTTCCAAATTCTCTCCCTCCCTTTCTCCTCTCCCACTGAGAAGGCAAGCAATTTGACATAGGTTATACATGTGCTGTCATGCAAAACATATTTCCATATAATTCATGCTGAAAAAGAAAATACAGACCAAAAAAGCTAAGAAAAATATTTTAAAAAGTATACTTTAATCTGCATTCAAACTCCATCAATTCTTTCTCTGAAGATAAATAGCATTTTTCATGATGAGTCCTTCAGAAATGTCTTAGATCATTGTATTGCTGAGAATAGCTAAGTTGTTCACAGTAGATCATCCTGCAATATTGCTGTTACTATATACAATGTTCTCCTAGTTCTGCTCATTTCACTTTGAATCGATTCAGGTAAGTCCTTCATACTGAATTTTTATCTTTAGAAGGAGATAAACATAAGTCCTATCTTAGTCTTGAATGAACATTTCACCAGGAATGTAAAAATATGCCCAACTAAGAACAAGAAATCTTCCACAGTTGCTAAAATATTGTGGGAGAAGCATGCCTCAGCATATGGATTCCCTTCCAGGATCCATTCTGATCAAGGTAAAGATTTTAAAAGCAAACTATCCAAAGAAATACTACCTTTGGGGGCAGCCAGGTAGCACAGCGAGTAAGAGCACCAGCTCCAGTGTCGGGATGACCTGGAGATCGAATCCCAGGCTCAGATACTCAGCACCACACCCAGAAATAACTGGCCGTGTAACCTTGAGCAAGTTACTTAACTCCGATTGCTTAAAAAAAAAAAAAGAAATATTACCTTTGAAGGAAGGATATAAAAAAGTCTACAACTATATCTTACCATCCACAGAAGACCCAAAGTCAGAGTGTTTGAAGCACACACTGATAAATTCATAGGCAACTCTAAAACCAGAATAAAAATCTCAATGGAGTCAACATGTGGCATTTCTACTACATGTATTTAACTCTACTAGGAATGAATCCGTAGGCTTTTCACCATACATGTTGATACTTGGGTGAGAGTCACACCTACCTAATGACTTATACTTTCTGGCATTTCTAAGAATGAAGATGATATAAATACAAAAAACAAGTATATCTCTCAGCTGAGAGAGAAGGTGAAAGAAGCTTATCAACTAGCTACAATTTCAGATCAAAATTGCTCTAACAAAAACAAACACCAGTCTGACGCCCAAGTCTCTTGGTCTGTCAAGACTTGCAACAAAGAGGTTTGTTAAGAGAACATGGAAATCAAGGGAAACAGAAGTTATAAAATCAAGGTTGCTGAGAAACTGAATAACCTGTTCGCAAAAATAGCCTCAAAAAATGGAGGGGACCATGTAAAATACAATTGCTGGCAAAGAAAAGTTAGTTGGACCATCTAATGAGCAGTTGGAGAAAACAAACACTTCAGCAGACTGTGGAAAGGAGACCACCTATCAATTATACAAAAACTATCTGAAACATGTACTGGCTCTAAAAGTGAAACATCTAGTAAAGGATACATTGCATACTCTTACTCAACAACCTTATCTCAAACTGAAAGGAACCCAAGTTCAGATAGAATAAGATGACTGAACCCAAAGGCAATTCCTTCTTGGTTAAAATTTTAGCTATATAGAGAAGGGGTCAGGAAACTGTAGTCCATGGGCCCAATGTAATCTACCATCTGTTTTGTTGAAACAAACCAAAAAGATTATTTGCTTGAGTACTATGTATACACATGTAATCTAAGGATATGCATGCAATATGTCTTACATGTAATTTAGATATTTAGTCACTGAAGTATTGTACAATGCTTTTTATTGTGCTGTGTTTATTGCAAGTATTTTATTTTTAATTTTTATTTTCAGTTTCAAATTCAGCAAATTCTTTCATCTCCTCCCCCACCAATGGAGAAGTCAAGAAATACTACATCCATACATATGTATAATATATATAAATCATGGTTAGCTAGGTGGTGCAGTGGAGAGAGTACTGAGCCTGAAGTCAAGAAGACTCATCTTCCTGAGTTCAAATCTGGCCTCAGACACTTTCTGTGTGACCCTGGGCAAGTCACTTAATCCTGTTTGCCTCAGTTCCTCATCTGTAAAAGCAGCTGAAGAAAGAAACGTCAAACTACTCCAGGATCTTTGTCCAGGAAACTTCAAACTCCAGTCATGAGGAGTTGGACATAACTGAAAATGACCAAACAACAGCAACAATCATACATATATAGTCATGCAAAACATATTTCCTCATTAACCGTGTTGCAGGTGGGGGGGCGGGGTAGAGAGAAGCAAAAAAAAAAAATAAAGAAAGTGGAAAAATGTGCTTTAATATACATTCAGAGTTCATCAGTTCTCTCTCTGGAGGTGGACAGTATTTTTCATCCTGTGTCCTTTGGAATTGTTGAGGATCACTGTATTGATTAGAGTAGCTAAGTCTTTCATAGTTGATTATCGTTTCAATATTGCTGTTACTGTATACATTGTTCTCCCAGTTCTGCTTACTTTATTTTGTATCAGCTCATATAAGTCTTCCCAGGTTTTTTCTGAAATCATTCACTTTGTCATTTCTTCCAGAACAGTATTCCAGCACAATCATATGCTTCAACTTGTTTAGCCATTCACAAATTAATGGGCATTCTCTCAGTTTTCAAATCTTTGCCACCACAAAAAGAGTTGCTATAAATATTTTTGCACATATGGGTCCTTTTTCTTTTTCTTTGATTTCTTTGTAGGTACAGACATAGTAGCAGTATTACTGGGTGTAATGGGAATGGGAATTTGAAGATCTTCCCTGCTCCTTAATAGACCTAGGGGGAAGTTTGAAGATCTCCCCTGCTTTGAAAGTAAACTCTGACCCCTAATAGGCTGAATGTAGTCACATGGAGCCTGTGATGGGAGGAGTTTGCTGAAGGGAAACAGAGCCCATAGGAAGCTGGTCAGAGGCAGAGAGACTGTGGGAGAGAGAAGAGATTGGGGCAAGGATATAAAGAGGTTTGTGAGTAGATCTTGATCTTGTATTGGTTTGTGGGAATGCTGAAGGATGCTATGGCTCTCAGCATTATTTATTATGGCTTCTGAATATCTTTGGTAGTATGATGGAATCGGCTTACTGGTTTTGGAATTCAGTTTTCTGGTGTCTGAATAAATGCTTCAGTTCTATCCTCTATCTGGAGAGTTTGGTATATTTTGCGATCCACTGTCATGCGATACTTATAGTCACAGTCTTCATCGTGATTGTGGGCATTGTAAATATTGCATTGGTGCTACACTGGTCAAAGGGTATGTTGCATGTATTGTTAATGCACATCTGTTGTATTTGTTCCATGAACCATGGAATGATTACATGGGACACTAGGAAAATTATCCTTGTTATTTTAAAGTACTGGTATTTGTTTTTATGCTTATGTTGTGTAATTGCAGATGTCAAGTATACCCTGGCTCATTTTTTTTAACAAGGAACTTCAAAATTCCTGACCAGAGGGAGGAATGTAACTCTAGCTTTTTGGGCTCCCTGCCCAGATACAGTTGCTATGGAGATAGGAGGCTCAAGCAGATGCTTTTCCAGAATTCATTAGTTTGGTGACATTTCTTTGAACTTGGCTTTAGAGGCTTCAGGAAGAAAGAGAAAGCAAGAGGAATTCATTCTCCATCTTGTGCCTTGCAGGAGGAAGTGCCACTGATGGGTAGAGTTGTGTCTGATTTCTAAATACAACTGAAGGAATACCATGCTTACTATTTGGCCCTAACTTGCTCCTGGCTCAGTTAGAGAAGGAAAAGGTAAGGAAAAAGAAGTATAACTCCTGGTTGCAACCAAAGCATCCAGTGCTCATTTGTGCTGTTTGAGGAGGATCATGTCCTCCTCAAAACATACACACACACATCTCCCTCCCTCTCTCTCTCTCTCTCTCTCTCTCTCTCTCTCTCTCCCCCCCCCCCCCCCCCTCCCCTCCCCCCCCCCCCCTCTCCCCCCCCCTCCCCCCCCCCCCCCCTTCCCCCCCCCCCCCCCCGCCGTGTTTGATAATAAACAAGTAAAGTCTGGCAGCCACCACAGCTTAGTCTGGTGTGAATAATGACAGTAGTGGGTACAACTGAAATCTGTGAAGAAGTTTTGATCCCTTTAGCAAAATAGGAGACACATACCTGCTGCAGAGCAGGCTGACTGCTGGTAAGGAGGGAGGAAACAATTATCTCATTTGGAAGCCAAACATGCAAGAAGCACATTTGTTCCATGTACCATGGAATAATTACCTGGGACACTAGGACAACCAACCTTGTTATTTTAATATGATACCCCTAGGCAAGCACAAGTTCCTATCCCATATCTGTACTTCATATAACTAAGCTGTAGTCTTATACACTTAAATCTTGTATAAAATTAGTACCTTGTATAAACAAAAGATGAGTAGCCTCAAGGGTAAAGAGAGAAAAGTACTACCTTTCTTTAAGCTGAGAATTAAAACACATTTTAATTGTTCTTTTGGTCTATTCTCCAATTCTCTAGGTAGAAATAACATGACCTAATAATATTTCATCATCTGAATTCTCTTATCAAAGTGGGACATGCCTGAATAAAAGGATCCACCTCAGCAAAGCCATGACTGTCAAAGTGCACATAAGTACTTTGCAACAGAGGACCCATAGAATGATAAATGATTTTAAATGATAAAACAAAGCAAAGCTAGCTAGCTATAACAACATCAATAGGCCTCATGGTCAAAAATAAAGAGAGTGACAACCAAATGGAATAGAATAATGCTATAATCTGCTTTCTGTGTTATCCTAGAAATACTGATGAAACTAGCTCCCACCATCCCATCTGTTTCTTGAAAAAATAATTTTCATGCATTTCTTAGCAAAAATTAAAAATGTATGTAAGTAAATATATCTATTTAAATTTAAATTAAACTACTTTACTGCCAAATTCTCCCTACAACAGGCTGACTTTTTTTTACACTTTTTATAGTTCAAAATCCCAGATCTATGCATCGAGCCTTAGTTTTTCTCCTGAGTGCCAGTCCTACATCATTGTTGTTGCCATTGTTCAGTGGTTTCAATCAGGTCCAACTCTTTATGACCCTATTTAGGGTATTCTTGGCAAAGATACTGGAGCAGTTTGCCATTTCCTTCTCCAGCTCACTTTACAGATGAGGAAGCTGAAGCAAACAGGGTTAAGTGCCCATGGTCACACAGTGACTAAGGCCAGATTTGAATTCTAGAAGATGAGTCTTCCAGACTTCAGGCCTAGCACTCTATCTACATCATCAACTGCCTATGTCCTGATAATATTTCAGAGTGGAAGTTCTGTAACCCCCCTCCCATAAAACCTACCTCTCTCTATTACTATTGAAGGTACCAACATTCTTCCAGTCACCCATTATTTGTAACCTCTGTGTCAAATGTGATACCTCATTCTCACTCATGCCATAGGTCCAACCAGTTGTCAGATCTTGTTGTTTCTCTTTCTACCTCTCTAGCATGCCTCCTCTTCATTCACATAGCCACCACCCAGTTCAGGCCCTCATCACTTGTTACCTAGGTAACAACAACGGCCTCCTAGTTGATGCTCTTGCCTTGGGCCCCTCCCTTCTCTAATCCATCCTCCACAGAGCTACCTAAGTAATTTTCCTAAAATGCATATCTAACCATGTCATCCCTCTCCAAAATAAACTCCAGTGACTCCCCATTACTTAAAGGACCAAACATAAATTCCTCTGTCTGACATTTAAAACTCTTCACAAATTGGCCCCTTTCTACTTTGGTAGTATTTTTATACATTATTTCCCTCTATGGTCCAGTCACACTAATCTTCACAAAGGACACTCCATCTCTCATCTCCCTGGTGCCTTTGCACTGACTATCCCCCAGGTCTACAATGCTATGCTATACTTCTGCCCTCTGGAATCCTGAGAGCTCACCCTTTCCACTATCAGGTACAGAATGAAAAGACTTCCCTAGGACTACGGATCAGTTTCAACAAGCCAAAATACCTTGAATTTTGCCTGAGTTCAGCCACATATTTTACTATTTCCCAAGTCCTGCATGATTCATTAATGTTATTTCCTTTGTTCAACAACTATCTGTTTCAGCCAACTATGGGCAATAGAGTGTGATGAAGTTCAACTAAAGATGGAACTTTTCTAAAATTTTGTTAAGACTGGTCATCCTGGAAGCAAAATGGTAAAGTCATGCTGACCAACAAAAGATAAGCAGTGGGTTTAATTACCAGGCCTAAAACAGATGTGAATATACACACACAGTTTTTCTTCTGAGTACATAGGACTTTTGCCTACTTGACATAAGAAATTCAAGTCTACTTCTATACATAATTGTAGCTACTTGTCTAATTATACAACCTTCCCCTCAAAAGACTCCTGCAATTAAGTAAACCCAAAAAGGCTAAGAGAGTTAGAGGGAGAACCAAACGTGTTGTAGAAGTAACATACAATAAGGTTCCCACCATATAAGCTAAACTACTTTTCCCCTAAAAAGTACTCAAACTGTCCTTGAGGTTTATTGCCCATGGAACTAAGTAAATCCTCAGGTATTAATATAGACAGCTTCCTGGTAGCTTAAGTAAAACAGCTAGAGCAGAAGTCAAGTGTTTCTCAGCGGCCTGACACACAGTTTTTGTCTAGTACACCCAGCATGGCCAACATAGAGGCATGGATTCTGTGCCCAAATGAACTGATACTGTATCTTTTGACTATTCTTTCCATGCTATAGCTAAATAAACTTCCTTTTGTTAATTGCTAGGTAGTTTGTAAATGTCATTTCATTCTGAATCTGAACCTGAACCCTCAAACTAGCCTGAGTCAGGCATTTGGCAATAATAGAAGTGTGACTCAGGAGACGGGGAGCCATGGGTAATTAGAGGACCTTATACAAAAGCCCTGTACCCTGTGGCTTCCACAGTCCAGGCATTGCTTCTGTGTGCTGGCCATATTCCATGAGGCCTACCCCATTTACCTGGGAAAATTAGAGAGTAAATTGTCTATGGGTATTCAGCAACTAGAGACAGATGAGAATGTGCTCTGAATCTTTTAAGAACCATACCCTGAAGATGATACATGTTATGAACTGCTGTTGTTAGCTGAATTTGTCTATTTTATTTTTATTTGGGAGTGCTAGTGATATGCAGACTGGGAATTGTGACACATGTATTCTGTTGGAATTCTATGGTGCAAGGCACTGGGGGAGACACTTGAAAATATAGTACCTAATCTTCTTCTGAACTTCAAGGACCTTTCCAAAACTGGGGATAGGATAGCACAAATGTGCTAACTGCACCAAAGTTAGTTAACTGAGGACTGGGGATGGCTACATCAGTTTAGTAGAGACAATTTCACTCTAGAACCTGTGAAATGTAGCTCCCTTTCTCCTTGGGAAGAAAAGTGAAGAATGGGTAAGGGACCCCTGTTCAGTGAGCCCCAATGCAGACCCTGGATACTCTTTTACTACTCTTGTAAAAATGACAGCTGCTTGCACATAGCAGCTAGAGGACATGTGCTGGACTAGAGGTTGTTTCTGACTGTCTTGTTTGATTTGAGTCTGTTTCTCTGAGCACAGGTGAGCAATCCTAAGATGAAAATTCCTAGCCTTGGTGGCAGCACTGTTAGTTAAGACATCAAGAGCTTCCTGGAGCCATTAGTAAGAGCTAACTAATGAAAAAAAAATTTGTTCATATATTGATTCCTTCTGTTGCCAGAAAGGATAACCACTAACAGAAATGAGCATGAAGCCTGGTCTGGCTGGCTAGAATCCTTTGTAGTAGCCTGAGCCGTCAGTGTAGCTATTCCTAATCTCACCAATGTGAGCAGTAACATTCAGTCTATGGCCCTGGGAGCTGGTGGTGCAGCCCCAGTATAAGGATACAACACTTGGCCCAGCAGAATCTGAACCTGAACCCTCAAACTAGCCTGAGTCAGGCATTTGGCAATAGTAGAAGTGTGACTCAGGAGACGGGGAGCCATGGGTAAGGAGAAATGGTGCCCATTGTGGCATGCAGACCCCGGCACTTGGTATTTCTAGGCCCTTCCCGGGAGAACAGAGACAGTTCCCACAGTAGCACTCAGGTCCTGGTACAAAAACTGACACTTAGAGGCAGCAGCCCTACAAAGCTCTCAGGCACCAGAACAAATAGATAGGCAGTGTCTGGCCACAGCACAGTGAGCAATGGAGAGGTCTCCAGAGCAGGTAGGCCCACTGAATCCCTTTGTTTACTGTAACCTTCCATTTTAGTGCCAATACAGTACCCAGCAGTGAATGAACAACACCTTCTCAGGAAGGGCTTTGAAGACCAAGGGGTAAAATTGTTGTGTAAGGCACATTTCTGTCTGGCAACAAAGGGGAAAGAGAAAATTATATAGCAGAGTTTTTTAAAGTAGGAGTCAACAGACTGCAGCCTATGGGCCACATCTGACCCATGGACCACAATTTACTGACTCCTGGTCTAAAAGAACAAATATCTGGTAACTTCCCCTTCTAGATTCCCAGGGAGGTAGAGGTCCTGGCTAGTGGGCTGGAAGATATTAGGGGTGGGGGGAGAGTGGTGGTAAAGATGAGGGTTGTAGGAATGGCACCTGTTTATGCAGACTGGAATGATGCTTTAAGAGGGCAGGGAGGTCATTTGGCTTACTTGTCACCTGAGGTATAAAAGGCTCAGTCAATGGGTACTTAAGAGTCAGAAGTTTTAGTTGAATACCCACTGTACTGCAAGAATATCTTTCTGATCTAGTGTGGCCATTTCCATGGAGAATGCAAATGCGTGATGTGTATGGTAGAGGAGGAGGTAGGAAGAATAGCCATTTTCTCTGAATTACCATCTTTTTAACCTTAGGAAGTCTATCTTTTGTTATTAGTAAAGTCACTTTTATTGCATTTTATGGTCCACAAGTCTATCATTATATTCTAACCCTGAGACTGAATCACTCCACTAGCCTCCTTTGGACCTGACCCAGAAGAACAGTTAGTTTTGGTATTGACTCTGACACTGCAAAAGGCTAGCTGCAAAAGTATAATGGCCTCTTAGCTACCCTAATACAAATGATCCTGGCCCATGATATGGATTGGTGACTGTGCCAAAAATATCATCTAAGCTATGGCCCTGATATTTTTGGTGCTTCTCTTGCCATTGTCCCATCAAGAGCCCTACCACATGTACTAGATCCAGGACTCTGTCCTAAAAAGGGGAGGTGGAACTCAGGATTTCTGGTCTTCCTTCTCCTTTCATATTATGTGACTGTTTCAAGGGGCCATTACATTGCTGGTAATCTTTCTGCTATCTTTTGTTTTTCTTTTCCTCATCTTCATTTCTTTTCTTTTCCTAGGCTTTGTATCCCTGAAGTGGGAGTTTTCAATAAAGGTCCTATGATCATTTAAGTGGTGAAAGATCTCCTGGAATACTTTTAGGATCTTTCCAATAAGGGGTGAGATATGATAAGAGTAAAAACCTAAAATCTCCATCACATAGGCTAAGTTATTTTTTCCCTAAAAGGTAATGAAAACTCCTCAGTACTTAAGTGGTCTAAGGCTCTAGTCACTGACCTAGTTTCCTAGTGGGCTAAGTTTAAAAGCCAGAGGAGAAGTCACAATCTTTTCCCTCAGGTTTGCCACACACTTCTAACTAGTGGACATTGCACCAAAATGAAATGATCATGCTACATCTAGGTAAACTGTTACATCTAAATAAACTTCCTATTGTTAAATGTTAGAATGTCTATGAGTGATTCCTTTTATTCCACTCCTGACCCTGAACCTCTTAACTGTCCTTCATCAATATAGTTCATAAAAGTAAGATATCCTTTTTCATATTACCACCCCAACATTAATATTTATATTGTTTAAGACATATGTACTCATATAGATATATCATTTAATTCTCCTATATGAAACTTGCCTCCCCTGAGGCATCAACACAAAGTTCAGCAAATTATTTCTAGCAATAGAAGTGAATTGAAAAAATTCACAGGTGTTTCAACACACTAAATCCAGCCATTCTATCTAAAGAAAAAAATATGTGCCTTTAAATCTTCTAAAAGCCATACTTCTTTATAAAAGAAGTAATTAGAAGTTTGTTAGTGTGCCATTGACCTACAGTTCCACCTTGACTAAAACAGCTTTCTGCTAACAAAATTCATTTCTGCAAGGATTCTCTGGCACAAAGGCAGAGAGGATTAGAGCTTTGCCAAAACACTCCACAGGGATGCAGGTTCATTGTCTGGTCCCTGTCCTCACCAGGCAGAAACTGGACATATTGCTGAGAAATTGGCTCCTCCATGTCTTTAATTTAATATGTCTCTATTCAACCAAAAAGGAGAACATCTTGGACTATAACTAGCACTAAGAGTCCTCGCTAGTCCAGAGCCAAAAAAAAAAGTGGTAGCAATCTTGGCACTTGAAGATTATGGGGGCCCTGAGCTAGCAAAGTATAGGTCTTGTTCATCTATTCTTCAGAGAACCAGGGGTATCTCTATGATCCCCTCAGGCCTCTATCTCCTGTACTTAAAATAATGTTAGTTGATTAACTGCCTCCCCGAACAAATATAGTACTTGAATTTGTATTTGCGTGCTTGCCGGCCACTCCCTCCTCCTTACTACAAAGGTGGTGACCACACTGGGTAAAGCCACTCATAGCGGATTTGATGCCATGGATCAGGCAAATATTTTAGGAATTAAGATTTTTGCTTGCTTCTCCTAACAAACCATCTCTTGAAAATGGCTTGCAAATTGTGTCCTATCTCTCCTTCAGCAGGTAGGAAGATTTTTCAGAATAAAACTAGCCCGAACCTGTGCCACTTCAGTAATCGCTGAGGAGTCAGTTCGAGACTTGCATAGCACTGGGTAGCCGCTGTCTATACTGAGGAATGCCACTGCCTTAAACCCATCGAAAGACAGAAGGAAAGGAGGTGATGGTGAGGGGCCTGAGGAAGGGGGAGATAGGGGGCTGGAAGGTATATGCTTATCATCCCATTCAATGCTGGGTGACAATCTCAAAGCAGTTGATTCTTCTTTCACTAAAATCAACTGCACCGACCCGGCTCCAGTTTCTGGAAACCATCACTATTCAGTGACACTAATAGGCAGAAGACGACCCTAACCAGGACCCCACCTCTTCCCTGAGGGACTCACCGTCCTGGACCCCGCTGGAAGGGCTCTGCCCCCTCCCCGTGTCTTGGTCACCCCATCTTGGGAACAGTCGGACAGCGAGGTGGTCCAGCATCTCCAAAGTCCAGGCCCTCGTTCCCTCACCCACCCAGGACCCCGGCCCTAGAACTCCCTCCCCGCGCCCCTTCCTTGCCCCCAGCTGCCTGCAGAGGTCACACCCAGCTCTGCCCCGGCCCCCGGTTCCCCTCAGCACTCACCGGACTTGGGCGGGTAGCGGTACACGGAATTGGACGGGATGTCCACCTCCTCCACGCCCGCGTGCTGCCTGCTGGTCAGGGCCCCCATAGCCGCGAGAGTCTCCGCTCGGGGCCCCAGCCCCGGTACCCCCCCCAGCCCAGGCGCCCGCGCTGCCCGCCCAACCTCAGCCTCGGCGCCTCAGACGGAGCCCGTTGCAGCAGGGGCGGCTGCCCGCGACTGCGGGCTGTGCCGTGGAGCTGCGGCTCTCGCGGCTGGGAGCCCCTGAGGCGCCTCGCACCATCCTCCGCGCAGCACCGCGCAAGGGCCTCAGCCGAGCCCAAGGGGCTGCGGAAAGGAAGGGGGCGCCGCCGCCGCCGCCACCACGGCCAGGTTCGGCGTGATGTCAGCGGCTGCTTGCGCGGAGAGGACCGTGGCGGCTCCAGCCAATGGGGAGCCGGGGAGGGAGCGCCCGGACCCCAGTAGCCAATAGGAGGGCGGATGCAGCAGGGGAGCCGGAGGCGCGTGCCACCAGGCAGGGATCCTTGGTCCCTGCCGCTGCCGCCCCCCACCCCCACCCCAGGGGTGGGGGTGGGGGTGGGAGGCCCGGGACGTCTTAGGGGACACGTGCAGATGAGGAGGAGGAGGACTGGGAAGAGGGCAAGGAGGAGGAAGAGGAGGAAAACGATGAAGGAAAAGGGGGGAGGGAAAAGGTGGAGGAGGAGGACTGAGCAGGTGGGAGGAGGGACAGAGATGCTCAGGTCCAGAGCCAAGAGGGTGTACATAAAAGTGGGGCGGAGATAGGAAAAGGGCAGCTAGGAGACAGCATGAGAGCAGGCGAAGAGGTAGATGGAGAGAAGAAGAGATGGAGAGGTTGAAGCGGATGAATGTGGGAAAGAAGAGTCGATAAAAGGAAAAGGGGGACGAATGATAGACACTATATTGTGATAGGGTTTCCATGAAAAGCAGGGTGGGGTGGTTACAGTTCAGAAAACTGATAGGGATATCAGTAGGACAGAATCTTCTGCAAGGATGGAGGTGAAGAAGGGGGGGAAGACCATTCCCTTTTTACTGCAGTTTCTCTCCCCACCTCCTCTCCAGGAAGCCTTGGAGACCCCCCTACAAGCCCCATTACCTGGCCACTTGTTTAAATTCCAGTATGATGTTTAAATTTCAGAATGATGCTTTCCCTGAAAAGTGTAGCCCTTTTCCTTGCCCTATAGTTTACAAACTGGGTCTCAAAAGTATTTTCCCCCGCAGTTTCCAGATGTTCTAATGACTTTCCCCACCCTCAACGAATTCTCAGGATTTTCATAAGTAAATCCAAACCACAATAGCCATAAAATTAGAAACTTTATTAGAGAGGGAAGGTGGGAGAAGGGGGACAAGCTTATACTATCTGAACAGTCCTGATCTTCCCAAGTGTTGTTTCAGTGATTCCAGATTGAGATGGGGTAGGGGGGACAGGGAGCAGAGTGTTCCTTAGTATTAACACCTTATTTTCTAGTGCCTTAACCATAGGACCCCAAAATGCTTTACAAATCATATCTCCCAGGGTCTAGGAATATTAGTTATTTAATGTTTATGATACGCTTGAAAGATGGAAAACACAGGGCATTATTACTGTCGTGTAGCACCTTTTACTCCAGAGGACTTCCAGGACAGCTGTAGCAAATCTACGGGAAGATCAATTCAGGATTAGAATAGAGTGTTTTGGTTTTGGTTTTGGGTTTGCTCCCAAGTAACTGTCAAACATTAATTTAAAAAGAAAGGGAAAATAGAGAAAAATTAATAACAAAACACAGAGAAAGGTTTATTAAGTGCCTGATGTGTGTGTATGTGCTTCCCCCTAGGTGCTTGGGGAAATACCAAGCTTATAAAACTGCCCCTGCCCTCATGAAACTTAAAGTCTAGGGAGGGGGTATGCTATTTGAACACAATACTATATGATAATATGTAAGTATATATACTTATATTCATAATGATATATGAGATAATTGTAGTGCAGAATAGAATGGAATAAAAGCATAAGAAAGGTACAAATAATATAAAAGTTAATATAATAGGCAGCTAGGTATAGGTAGAATAGTATTGTGACTCTGGAGTAAGGAGGACATGAATTCAAATTTGACTTCAGACACTGACTGCTCACCGTGGTCAAGTCACAGAAGAAAAAGAAGAAGGGGGGAGGGGGAGGGGAGGAGGAGGAGGAAGCAGAAACCTAGAATAGAAGGTGAAAAAGCTTATCCAAGTGTTGTGAACTTTCTATAAAGGAGAATAGACAAACAGAGCTTAAACAAAATCAAAATATTGAAAAAATAGGGGGGGGGAAATGTAAGATACGTACTATCCAAAATGACTAAGCTGTAAAAAAAGTTCAAGACTTTCAGAATTATTAGACTCCCTGAATCTATGATTTAAAAAAAAAGTTTGCTACTATATTCCAAGAAGCAATAAATGAAAATGTCCCACTTTATTAGAACCAAAGAGCAAAGTAAAAATAGAAAAAATCTACTTGTCATTTCCTGTAATAAAAGTCAGAGTGAAAAATCTTAAGAATGTCATAGTTAAAATCCAGAATTTCAAGGTCAAAGAAAAAATACTGCAAACAGCCAAAAAGATTGAATTCAAGTTGCCAAGGAATGATACCCAGAATCACTCAGGACTAGGCAACAATATCGTAATGCACTGTATCACAATGCATTATTATAAAAAACAAAAGACTAAGGTTTATAACCAAGAATAATTTATCCTGAAAGACTGAATATATTCATGCAGAAAAAAACATTGAGCCATTAAAGGAATGGAAGATTTTCTATTATCTCTAATGAAAGGCCCAGAGCTGAATAGAAATTATGAAATGTAAACACAATAATCAAAAGAAACCTAGATAGGTAAATATATTTGAGTAATTAGAAGGGGATAAACAATGATCAAATCCTTACATTCTAAGAGGGAAAGATAGCTAACTGTTCACATAACGTCTTCAAGAGTCATAGAGGGAATTAAATAAGCTATACAGAATACGGTGATTTTGTTCTATTTTCATGGTTTTAAGCAAAGAAAAAAAAGGAAGGGAAAAGGAACACCCTCGGTTAGACATAAGAAAGAAGGAGGCAGAACTTAATATGTCTCATAATTGGGGTCTATGAGAAGAAGAGGAGGCAAACATGGAGAAAGGAATAAAGAAAATGGTATTATATGAAGCTCACTTTTACCTAAACTGAACAAAGGGTTGAACACATGCACACAAATAATTTGATATAGTACTACATTTAGTTCAACAGTTAATAGATAGGGATCAGAAAAAGGAAAGGGAGAGGTTTAAGAGAGAAGAATAGTCAAAAAGTAAAATTAACTACATGCTGTAATAAGGGAATGAAAAATAAAAATAGAAATTTTATGAATTATAGATCTGGGTCTGAATCTGAGCAAGAGAAAGAAAGGAAGGGTAGTTGAGTGGAAACAGATTGTTTCAATTGCAGATCACTAGTGATGATCATATTCCTTCAATTTCACCATCTTTTTCTTCTATCTAAAGAGAGGAAATGAGAAAAGAGAGGAAAAAGTATAAGTGGATATGACAGAGGGAAATACACAATTAGCCTTCATAACTATGAACATAAATAGGATTAACTCACTCATAAAATGGAAAAGGATAGTAAAAAAAATTATTGGAAAGCAGAATTCAAGAAATTTTTATCAAAAACATATCTGAAATTTAAAGATTCACACAGAATTAAAATGAGGGCTTGGAGCAACATATTTATGCTTCAGGTAAATCCAAAATAGCAGGAGAAACAATCATAAGCTTAAACAAGACAAAAGTAAAAATTGTTGTCATTTTAGTTGTGTCTGATTCTTTGTGACTCTATTTGGGGATTTTGTGGCAAAGATATTGGAGTGGTTTGCCATTCCCTTCTCAAGCTAATTTTAAAGATGAGGAAACTGAGGCAAACAGTGGTAAGTGACTTGTCCAGGGTCACGCAGCTAGTAAGTGTCTGAGGCCATATTTGAACTCAAGAAGATGAGTCTTCCTGACTCCAGGCCCAACACTCTATCCACTATGCCACCTAGCTGCCCAAAGTAAAAATAAAGGTGGTTTAAAAAGATAAATAAAAAAATAGCCATGTAACCTTGGGCAAGTTACTTAACCCCAATTGACCTCCAAAAGGCAAAAAAAAAAAAAAAGATAAATAAGAAAACTACATTACTTAAAGCTACCATAGAAAATTAAATAATACAAATATTTAATATATTTGTGCATTGAGTGGCATAGCATCTAAGTAAATAAAGGAAAAGATATTGAATGGTAGGGAGAAGTAAACAACAAATTATAATGGTTGAGGACCTTAACACACCACTTTCAGACCTACACAAATGTAACAAGAAAAAAACAAGAAGTTAAGGACCTGAATAGGACTTTAGAAATGCTAGGTATTCTAGATCTCTAGCAATTACTGAATGGGAACAAAATGGAAAATACACATTGCTAAGATGTGAGTGGCACATTTGTAAAACTTAACCATATGCTAGGGCACAAAAGTTCTTAAACAATGGTAGAAGAACAGATATATTAAATACATCCTTTGCTGATTACAACACAATGTAATTATCATGAGTAACAGACTTTTTAAGAAGAGATTCAATCTTAAAGGAAGATGAAAATTTTAATCCTTAAAATACCCAAATTAACAGGATAAGAAATAGAAAACTTAATCTAATTGCACAAAAAGAAACAGAACAAGTCATAAATGAGCCCCCAAAGGAAAAAGCTCCATAAAAAATTATTGTACATGTGAATTATGTCAAACATTCAAATATAATTGATTGCAATGTTATATAAATTAGGTAGAGATAAAGTAGAAGAAAGCTACAAACCAACATGTCTGAAGAATATTGATTCAAAAACATTTAATAAAATATTAATAGAGTACAGTTATATATTTAAAAGATCAAGCACTTTAACCAGGTTTTTGCTATTCCAGTTATCCAAGATTAATTTAATACTAGGTAAATTAATAAAATTATATGATTATGTCAGCAAATGCAGAGAAAGCTATGGACAAAATATAGTAACCATTCTCTGCTTAAAAAATTTTTAAGAATAAGAATAAATAAACTTTCCTTCAATATGACAAATAGCAGATAGGTAGTGCAGTGGATAGAGTGCCAAGCCTAAAGTCAAGAAAACTCACCTTCTTGAAATCAAGTCTGGCCTCAGAAGCTTACTGTCTATGTGACCCTGGGCAAGTCATTTAACCCTGTTGTCCTCAGTTTTCTCATCTGTAAAATGAGCTGGAGAAGGAGATGGCAAGCCACTCCAATATCTTTGCCAAGAAAACCTCAAATGAGGTCATGAAAAGTTGGACACAACTGAAAAATGATCAAACAACAACAAAAGTAAGAACCAGCATTATTTAGGGAAAGATTAAAGTTCAATAAGATAAAGGATAAAACAAAGTTATTCATGATTACCACCATCATTTGATGTAGTTCTAGAAATGGTAGCTATACCAACAAGACAAGAAAAAGAAATTGAGAGAATGAATATAAACAAAGAGGAAGCAGAATTATTGTTCTTTGCAGATAATAGCATGATCTACTTTTAAAAAAAAAACTCTAGAAATAAATGAAAAACTAATTAAAGCAATAACTTTGGCAAAGTAGCAAAATATAAATAAACTCACATATATCCTTATGTGTATATTACCACAAAACCCAGCAAGATGAACTCAAAAGATAAACTGCATTCAAAACAATTACAGAATTTATAAATTATTTGAGAGTCAGAAAAAGATGATTATATGACTACAACCATAAAACACATAAATAAAGACAGACCAAAATAATTAAAGAGATATTGATTGGCCATGGTCAGGCCTTGCCAATGAAACAAAATGGCAAAGTTGCTCCCCAAAAGTTTACTTATTCAGTGCCATAACAGTTACCAAAGTAGTCTTTTTTTTTTTAATTTAGCTAGAAGAAATAACAGGATTCATGTGGAGGGGAAAAAAAGATTAAGAATCTCAAAGTAAATAACAAAAAAAAGGGGGAAAGAAAGGGACCTAGCAGTATCAGATGTCATGCTATTCCACAAAGCAATAATCTTTAAAACTCTTTGGTACTAGTTTTGAACATTACTAATTTATTAATTATTAATAATTATTATTTATTTATTAATTATTAATTACTAGTTTAAATTATTTAAAAGTTACTCAGTAAGACAGATTAAAAATAAAATACCTTGAAGTAAAAAAACAATAATGTAGTGCAGGGGTGGGGAACCTGTGGCCTCAAGGTCTCCAAGTTCTGCCCTTTGAATCCAAACTTCACAGAACAAATCCCCTTAAGAAAAGAATCTGTTCTGTAAAACTTGGACTGAGTCAAAAGGCTGTACCTAAAGACCTAGAAAGCTACATGTAGGCTTGAGGCTGTAGGTTTCCTACCCCTGGTATAGTGTTTGCTAAATATGAGGACTCCAATTACAGGGATAAAAACTAATTATCAACTATCATTGTGGGGAAAATTGAAAAAATCTGCCAAAAATTATTTTAGACCAATATCTCATACCATATGCTACAATAAGTTCCAAATGTATGTATGACCTACAAGCAGGAAGAGTCAGGAAGACCTGAGTTCAAATCCTGCCTCAGACACTTACTAGCTGTGTGATATTGGGTAAATCATTTAACTTCTGTCTTCCTCACTTTTCTTAGCAGCAAAATGGAGATAATAATAGCACCCAACTCATAAGGTTGTCAGGAGGACAAAATGCTTAACAGAGTGTCTGGTATGCAATAGAATCCTGATAAATGATTGTTTTCTTACTCCTTCCTGCCTTTCCTTTCTTTATTCATTTCCTTCTTATTTCCTAAATATATAAGGTCACATCATAAGCAAATTATAAGAAAATGGAAGAAAATAGCTTTTGCAACTATAGATAGAGGAAGAAGACTTGACCAAACAAGGGATAGAAAGGATCACCAGAGATAACATGAGCAATTTTGAATATGTAAGATTGAGGATGTTTTCGCAAACAAAAATCAATATGGCTAAAATCAGAAAATAAACAGCTAACTGAACAGGTTTTTGTGTTGTTTGTCTGATAAAGGTTGACTATCCAAGATCTATATGGAATTGACATAAATATATGAGAATAGGAGGCCTTCTCAATAGTTAGGAAGAGGCAATTTTCAAAGAATATGAATAAACAGTTCTAAAAGAAGAAAGGCGGGGGTGGCTAGATGGCACAGTGAACAGAGCACTGGCCCTGGAGGGAGGAGGACCTGAGTTCAAATCCAGCCTCAGACACTTAACACAAAACTAGCTGTGTGACCTTGGTCAAGTCACTTAACCCCAATTGCGCTACCTTCCCCCCTCCGAAGAATAAGAAGAAAGGCATACTATCTACCATCATATGGAAAGATATTCAGAATCACAAATAATGGTTCTTTCTTATGCCCATCAGAACAGATGACAGAAAGGGAAAATGACAATTATTGGAAGGGTCATGGGAAAATAGACACACTTACGTATTTTTGTTGGCACTGAGAAGTGGTGCAACCATTCCAGAAAGCAATTTGGAACTATACTCCAATAGCCACAAAATTTGCATAGTCTTTGACCCAGAAATACTGCTACTAGGCCTATACCTCAGAGAGATCAAAGAAAAGTGGAAGATATGTACAAAAATATTCAAAGCAGCACTTTTTGTTGCAGCAAAAAGCTAGAAATGAAATGGATGCCCATCAGTTGGAAAATACCTGAACATATTATGTTATGTGAACGCAACGGAATATTATTTTACCATAAGAAATTATGAAAGAGATCAGTTCAGAAAAAGTTATGGAGACCGTATGAACTAATGTGGAATGAACAGAGCAAAATATAAAGAAAATTTGATACAAAAGAAAAGCAATTTCAAAAGATTTAAGAACTCTGATCAATGCAATGTCCAATCACAACCCTGAAGGAATGAGGATGAAGCATGATTCCTACCTCTTGACAGAAAGGTGATATATACTAGAGTTGCAGAATGAGACATACCTTTCTGAAATGTGTATGTTTCCCCTGGCTATGCTATTTTGTTACAAGGGCGGGTGTTTTTTATTGAGGTAATGGGGAGGTGATGCAAAAATGAAAAAGAAAGAAAGGAACTTCAAAGAAATCATTTTTTTTTTAAATAAAGCAAAAGAGAATGGGAGGTTTAGAGGGAATTGGAGACAAGAGAGAAATCTCTAGGAATTAATTTAGTATGTACATTAAAACAAACAAGCAAGCAAACAAATACAACAAGAGATTTGTGATTTCATATTATAGAAGCCATCTAAAGCCTTCCCCCTCCTGCCCTGAATTTTGGAAATATTTTCTTAAAATCTTAAAATTATTCTAGTTTAAAGTTAAGCAATTTTCTCTTAGGAAAGCTATAAAAGGTTAAGAATGAAAGCTAAGGTCGGAGAAAATAGATTAAGGGTGTTAACCAGATTTAGAACTGGGAAACACTTCAATCTAGTTAAGGTCATTGCCTGCCCTGAAAGGATTCACACAATAATAAGGATTACTGTGATTAATAGAAGCATCTCTTCCTTATTTCATCTTGCTGACCAGTTGGAAAGGGGAATTCTTAAAGTGAGTGATCAAAGAGAGACTGAATGGTTTTAGGAAAATTATCTTCCTATAATGTACCTAACCTTAAGTGACTATTGCTCAAGTGATTAAGCAAAGTGTTAACTTGTAGAGAACTTTCAGAAGTTTCTTGGCTTCGCTAATGAAATGTTCCCCTTCCCTATATTATTATCTGAAAGGCTACAGGGCAGACAAGCAGGAGGATGTATTATAAAAGGGAATGTTTTGGGCTCCCTTGACCTCGCTATGGTATATTCCCCTGTCTTATACAGTTACCTGCAAAGGTTACCAGGCAGATAAGCAAGAGGGCGTGTAATCTTTTTTGTTTATGCCTCCAGATATGGTCCTAGAATAATACCCTAATAAGTAACTAACCTTAAGCAAGGGTAAATAGTAAACAGGATTAAGGGAGGCTCCTTCTACATTATCTACATTCCTTTGATGTAGGATCTTTCTACATTGTCTGTATTCTTTTGGGGTGTCTTCATTCTCTTGGGGGGCATAAAAACTCTGTGAGCTTTGGCTCTGTATGAAATGGGCCTGTAATAAATAGACTGTTGAATACACCCTTGTCTCATTATTCTAACTGCTCACTAGCCCACCAACTGCACTGGCAGCAGTATTAACTGTTAAGCTTTATAACCGCAATATATATATATATATATATATATATATATATATATATATATAGAGAGAGAGAGAGAGAGAGAGATGTATATACATATGTATATGTGTGTATATATATATATATATACTACATGTTTCTATAACATGAAAATTTTTCTGTTCAAGATTACTTAAGTTGTAGCCTTGAAAGTGGATTGTTAAGAAATTTTCATAATCGTGGGATGGCTTAAGTCTATCTTTGGTTCTCTCATTTTTAAATGATAGGAAATGATAGAGAAATTATGTGCATAAATACCAGAAATTAACCTACAATGACAAATTTAGGAGCTATAGAAATAGAACTACAAAACTAATATTACAAAAAGAAAATGCTTAAAGAAATGTCAATATGATAAAATGTCAATACTACTTAAATTAATTTATAAATTCAATGCTATACCAATCAAATAACCAATAGGTTACTTTATTGAACCATAAAAAATAACAAAATTCATTTGCAGATAAAGTCTAGAAAGGGATGGGGAACCTGCAGCCTGCAGACCACATGTGGCCTTCCAAGTCCTTGGGTGTGGTCTTTCGACTGAATCCAAGTTTTATAGAAAAAAATCCTTTTATTAAGGGGATTGGTTCTGTGAAGTTTCGATTCAGTCAAAGGGCTATTCTTGAGGACCTAGAAGGTCACAGGTTTGCCAGCACTGGTAGAATCCAGCAAATAATGGGGCGGGGGGCGGGGGGGAGACATGAATGATGGAGACCTAATGATACCAAATATTATGTTATAAAGCAGTAAATATTAAAACTCTTTGGTATTGATAGAAAAGTGTATCCATAAAAAAAAGTAGATAAGACAAAAAGCAGTCTAGATTTTGATTTAACTTAAGAACAAACTACATGAAGGAGTTCCATTTTAACAAGAACTATAGGAAAAACTGGAACATAGTTTTGCAGAAATTATGTTTAATACAGTCTCTTACCTTATTTACCAGATTTGATATCAACCTAAGTGTAAAATGGCATTTAAAATTTAGAGGAAAATGGAAAGTGGTATCTTTCACAACTCTAGACAGAAAATTCTTAAGCAAATGGGACAGAGGAGATCATAGAAGATAAGTTTCATATATATAAAATCTAAAAGTTTTTGCACCAACAGAATCAATATATTTAGAATATAAAGATAAACCATTGAGTGGAGAAAAAAATCTTTACATCCAAAAACTGATAAAAATGTGATATCCAAAATTCATAGTTAATATGCACAAATATCTAAGACCTAGAGCCATTTCCCAGTGGTGAAAGGATGTGAACAAACAACTTTCAGAATTCTGAAGTATTAACAACCATGTGAAAAAAAGAACATAGAGGGAAGGATAAAACAAAGAAAGAAGTATGAGCTAATATCTTTAATGAATATTGACTCAAATTTTAAATAAAATCCTAGCCAAAAAAAGACTATAGGAATTTATCCAAAAATCATACTAATGTATGACCAACTTGAATTTATACCAGAAATGCAAAGATGATTTAATATTAGGGGGAAAATTCAACATAATTAATCATGTAAAAAAATACAAAATCACAAAAGTTTTTCAATTCATGTAGAAAAAAAGCCTTTGCCAAAATATAATAGTCATGTATGCTTAAAAAAAAAACCTTCAAAATATAGGCCTAGAGGAATCTTTTTTAATGTGGCAAAAAAAAAGCATCTATCTAAAACTAAAAATGAGCATTATTTGCAATGGAAAACACTAGAAAATTTCCCAATGAATATAGGAATAAAGCAAGATGACCTCCTTGTCCTGCTGTGTGTATGTATGTGTCTGTGTGTTGATAAAGAATGACTTTAATAGCTGGAGTGATAGTTATTATTCAGGGTTGAATTGTACCAACATAATAAAAATTACAATACTACTATGTAGCCATTTTGTCTCACAAAAAACAGTTTCATTCAAGATAAATGGAAAATCAGAAAGCAAACAAATTCTTAATAAGTGTTGGTATATCAGACTCATCTCTCTCTAGAGAGTGTGGGGAAGGGCAGAGGCTGGAAGAGTAGCATTCCCTGGATTCTGTTTCTCTAGCACTCAAGAGTTCAGTACTCTACATCAGGTCTGCCTGTCAAACCCTAGTTACATAATCCTGATATTGATTGAAGTCCTTGATTCTTCTCTTTGAAACCGCAGAGAGAGGCATAGTACTTAGGTCAGGGGTGGCCACAATCCCTGACTCCCCACACCATTATGGTTTTGCTTTTTCTCTCTGTCTGGTGCAATGACAGGGTCTAAATTCTGACATTCTCCCTTTAGACACTAAGGTTTCTCCTTGGATCTGTCCTGTCTGAGGTACTCACAAGTCTGACAAACCAGAGCATGACTTGGGCTTTCTTACTCCTTTCATTGAGCCTTAGCATTTTCTTGGTGGTAGACATCTTCTCCTCAGAGGAATCATCACCAAAATCACTGCCTGTTGAGTGAACTCACAGGGTTACCAACAGGACTGGAAATATCCATTTCTCAGGATGAATCAAAACAAGGGCCAGTCACCCATTCACCTAGGCAAGCCCATATTTTTATTTGCACATGCATACAGACACCATTGCTGCCCAGAGAAAGGGAGATGAATACCTTTCTCTTCCCCATGGAAGTCCAAGGAAGAAATGGTAATGGCTGTGTCCCCAAAAAGTGGCTGCCTCAAAAGAAGTCAAAATGTATTTAAGCTCACTCCTTATGGCCCACAATCCTGACTTAGTCACAAATTAACACAAACTCTAGTTTGGAGACAAACAAGGCTCAACAAGGAACTTTTGGTCATGCATTCCTGTTAGCAAGGATCCACAGCTATCCTCCATGAGATGGCAGCCGCTGCAATAGCCAAGAACTGGAAACATAATGGGTACTCATTGATCACAGATAGACTTTTAAAAACCCCACTATGTTAGAGGAATGGAATGGATTATTATTGTACAGTAAAAAACAAGGACCATATACTTTAGAAAAACAAGAAGTTTGCATGAACTGATGCAAACTGAAATAAAAGCAAAATGAGAACAATATACACAAAGATATAAAAGAAAATATCACTAAAAGGAAACTAAAATTCTAAATAACTAAAAAACTAAGGACAGTCATAGTAGAGAACAGATAATGAAGCCTTCCCCACCTCCCCAGTGAAGAGAAACAGGAACTACTATGACAGAATACAGTGCCATATGCTATCACTGTATCAGATGTTTTTTCTTTGTAACAAGGGGGTCTTCCATCTGGAGTGATGTAATGCCAAAAAGCATCAATAAAATATGGTTGTTGCTTTGTTTTTGTTTCTTAAGAAAGACAAAAAAATGCACTTGCCTGTTAGTTTGGTTCTTCTGAGGGCTGTTTTTAAGTGACCCCAATAGAAAGGAAGAAAGATACAAATATCTTAAGTCTCAGGTCAGACCTCTCCTAAACCTCTGGGAACCATAAAGTGTCATGGGGGGGGGGGCATGGGGGGGGGGAAGGAACCGTATCAAATGATTTTTAAAGACAATTCTTCCCTTTCAGTGCTTTAACATTTTTTTAATTGGCTGCTCTGATTTCACCACAGATGTGCATTTTTGTCCCCTGTAACACATTCCATTTGGATTTTAAGTCAGTCCCAGATCCCTTTAACAGAAAAGAGTGATATGAGCCAGCAGGTGTAAAGCTGACAGACTGTTTGCCTACAGCACAGCATTCTGGGAAACAGAGGGATCAGGCAAGAGTAGCTAAAAGCTCAGATGACCTAGATGGAGATGTGACAGTTCTCTTCCTGGCTGCCTGGCTGACATTCCTGAACTCTTCTACAAGGACAGGGAAACCAAAACCCTGGATGTTCTAAACAAGATGGGGGAGGGGGGAAAGAGAAATAAAAGATAGGTGCCAGATCTCTCTCCACCCTCTCAGTTGTTTCTTTGCTTTAAGTCTAAAACTACCACTAGAGAATTTTCTTTTCCTCTATGGACTTGACTGCAAAATTAGTGAAATGGCCTAAAACTCTGGTCCCTAGAATTGAACATAGTAAACCCAAAACATAGTAAACCACAGCAAGGTACAAATTGATCAACAAGTTTTTATTATGGTCATAGGATGTGCGAAGCATTAGAGATGTGAAGACAAAACAAAAAGTTCCTGCCCTCAAGAAGCTTATATTCTATTAGAAAAGCAAAATATGGCCAGACCCAGAGAGCCAGGGAGCCAGCGGACATCTGCCCGACCACCCACCGCCCACCACCCACCACCGACCACCGACCATCGACTGCGGACTCCGGCTCCTTGCGCCATGTCCAGCAGCTCCAACGTCGTCGCCAGGAGGAAGGTGGTGCAGCAGCTCTGGCTTGAGGCCGGGTTCCACCGCATGAAGGTTTCCAAAGCTGCTTCTAATCTGAAAAAATTTTGCCTACAAAATGCCCAAAATGATCCCCTGCTGACAGGGGTATCTTCCAGTACTAATCCTTTCTGGCCCCAGAAAGTCTGTTCATTCCTGTAGCAAGATGATCTTAAGCTACTTGGGAAGGATCTCCAAATCCATCTTCATATGTGGATCTGTGACATGACTTGATGTTCTGTGGTGTGATGTGAATTGTGACTATTCAAAGGAGAGAGAATTCTGAAGCCTGCACAAAAGTTTAATCTATATGTGTATAACAATGTGCCAAGTTAATCATCCAAATTTCAACTTGTGTCAGACTTTCTCATCTACCTCTCCGAATTTTCATCCATTTCTCTTTTGTACACTGGCAAGAATACAATAAAGTATTCAGATGAAAAAAAAAAAGAAAAGCAAAACATAAGGAAATATAATTTTTTTTAAAATACAACAATTGGGGTGGCTAGGTGGTGCAGTGAATAGAGCACCGGCCCTGGAGTCAGGAGGACCTGATTTCAAATCTGGACTCAAACACTTAACACTTACTAGCCATGTGACCTTGGGCAAGTCACTTAACCCCAATTTCCCTGCCCTTCCCTCTCCAAAAAAGAAAAAAAAATACAACAATTATGATGGGATACTACTGTGCTAAAAGAAACGATGAGCTGGTTGATTTGAGACAAACATGGAAAGACTTGTGTAAAATAATGAAGAGCAAAATGAGCAGAACCAAGAAATCATTGTATACAGTAATAGCAAAACTGTCCAAAGAACCATTGTGAATGATTAAATTATTTTGAGTATTATAAATACTCAAGTCAACTACAAAGAACTTATGCAGGAAGATGCATTTTTACATATATATGTATATATATATATATATACCCGTGTATATAGATACAAAATACATATGCATATATGTGTGTATATATATCTACATACACACACATATATGTAATCTGTTTCAAATGGTGGCCTTCTCTAATGCAGGGTGGGTAGAGGGATACAGATTAAAATGTAAAAAATATAATAATAAATAAAGGGGCAGCTAGGTGGTACAGTGAATAGAGCACCAGCCCTGGAGTCAGGAGGACCTGAGTTCATAACCAGCCTCAGACATTTTACACACTTACTACCTATGTGATCTTGGGCAAGTCACTTAACCCTAATTGCCTTGCCTTCCCCCCTCCAAAATTTTTTTAAAATAATAATAATAATTAATTTAATTTAAAAAACAAATACATTGTATTTTACAGTGGGGATCAGGAAGGAACTAATGTTCCTTCCTGAGCTGAGTTGTGAAGGAAATTAGACATGTTAGGAACAAGGTAAGGAGAGATGAGAAAAAGGAACTACTTTCTTGCACTTCTGAATCTGCATCTCTAATTTTAAATGTGCAAAGGAAGTCATTCCTTGGTTTAGCAATTGCAACATAGTTTTTTTTTTTATACTGAATTTAAAGACCAAATAAAATGAACAGAAAGAGAGGATTATGTATTGGCAAATACTAGAAAAATTCCCAGGTCAGTATGGGCAAGTCAAGAATGCTTCTATCTTCTCTGGGTCAGTGCTCATATCTTTGTACCTACATATTTGACATGAATTCTTCAAAACTGACACCATAGCTTTCAATCATCTCCCTTTAACCTACCTAATTCTGTCATCATGTTCTCCTCTATTCAAAAACATTGATATAATACAGGGGTGGGGAATCTGAGGCCCCAAGGTCACATGTGGCCCTCTAGGTCTTTGGGTGCAGTTTTTTGACTGAGTTCAAGTTTTACAGAACAGATCCTTTTATTAAGGGGATTTGTTCTGTGAAGTTTGGATTCAGCCAGGGGGTCACACTTGAGGACCTAGAAGGACACATGGAGACTGCAGGTTTCCCACCCCTTATATAATCAAACTAGACCAAGAGTTCTCTCTCTACCATCTCTGCCAGGCTCTAGGATATAACAAGCGCCCTTGAGATGCATTGGTAAAAATCAACCTGGTAAAATCCAGTTGAGCAAATGAAATCTTTTCCATGTCATCTTCCTCTGCCATAACAATCTAGTAGGTAGTCACTAGGTACTTAATAGACACTGGCTGGCTAATTGTAATGCCAAGCAAAGGCAATTTCCCAAGATTCAAAATACCAGCATAGGTGCTCTCCATTTTATTCAGTGAAAAATTAAGAACAGAGAGAATCAAAATTTAGCATAATTCAAAATATAGCATTTACCAAGTGTAATTCAATAATCTCCAAGTACTACCCCACCCCTGGACATTATAATTCATTTAATCAATCACAAAGTCCCTGTTCTAAATACTACTCCACCCCTAGGCTGTACATTCATTTAGTCCATCACAAAGCCCTTCTTCTCAAATAGAGATTAGTTTCCAATCATAAGTAAAGTACATTCATTTGTTCAATCACAGAGCACAAAAAGGTCAAAAGTTCCCCACCTTTGGATTACAACTAAATAGGCCATCTACCCCAGAGTTACAACAAGCTTAAGGACAGCATTTAATACCCAAAGAGAGGTTTTTTCTTCATCTTGGCCTAAGGCAAGTTCTCAGCAATCTGTGTTCCTGAGGAGACAAAGCTTAGCAAGGCCATAAGATACATTGCCAGTGTCTTCATTAATTCATTCTCTGCCTGCAGAACAGTCTCAGGAGCTCTGAACCAAGAGCAAGGTTCCAAGACCTCTGCAACAACAGGACTGTCTTTCACCAGTGAACAAATCTGGCAAAACAACATCAAAACAGACAGACAAAGTACCAGTATAACAGCTGTGTCTCCTCAGTCCTTGGCAGCTTTGGGTGGCAGCTCTCAAAAGTCCTGGGCAATTCAAACTGGCCCTCAGCAATCCTCTCAGTCTCTCTCTGCCTCCAAGATGCTGCTTCCAAAAAGTTCTTCTGCCTCTCTCTTTTCTTGTGTCTCTTTAAATTTACATCACCAGCTCCTCCCAGTTCAGCTCTCTCTTTTCACGTCAACAAGTCCATCCCACAAGCGGGATTCACAAGCTCTGGGTTTTAACACAATCAGTCCAAAAAGCAAGCCAATACTGGGGGATCTTTAAATTCCATTACTATTACACTAATAGACAATCCAGAGCATCTTGATCTCTTGGTATAGGCTATTTTTTCATTTTGATTTCCTTATTCAAAGGCTAGTAGTCTACACAAACATCTTTTCCCATTTTTCTGCCATACAACCACACCTATATGATTTAAATTTTTTTCTCTCTACTTTAGGAGCTTAAACATTCTCTTAAATCTTTCTTACCACATCTTTTCAAGCAGAATTTTCCAGCATTATTGTTACATGCATCAGAGATACTTGTACCACAAAAATTTTAATTTTACACATTTTTCATTTTTTATAATGTCTATTATTTAACTTTTTCTTTAGTTTTTTGAGTTTAGAGTCAAATTTAGTCACTGGTGTTACTTTACCTGGAAGATTTGTTGCCTGTTGAGTTTTATAATTGTGACAGACAATTTTGTTTTCTTTTGAAGTATACTTTTATTTCTTTTATTCTATTCTTTTTCTCTTTACTAAAATTTTCAACATGATTTTTTTGTTTTAAACCTTGTTTGTATTTTTCTTTTGCTTTTCTATTATTTTTGTTTTGTATTTATTGCATTTTGCATATGTTGCATTTGTATATATAAGAATGTTATGTAACAGTGCTAATTGAAACAGTAATAATTATTTGCTTGTCAGTGTGCAAATAGAATGGTATTGTCACAGCTGCTAATTTGCATATTTGCTTTGCTGTTTCTTGCTAGAAAGAGCATTGCTTTTGAATTGTGACATAATATTGCACAAGCACTTTATTTCTCTATTAGGAATTTGATGAATATGACCTTTATGGATCAACCTACTGACCAAATAGTATATATTTGAAAAGTATTGTGATTTTTTGGGGGGGAGAAATCATGGTGATCCTCTGATATTAGGGTTGGACCCAGAGCATAAGGTCATTACAAGATCACATAAAAGAAAGGTCAAAGAATTAGAGATTACAATGTAATTCATAACAAGGGCAGGGCAGGGAAGACCACTGGGCTTATAGTCCATGAGTCATCTGATCTTTCTGAGCATATGAAGATGCCAAATATGATGATAGTAGGAAACAGCACCCAGGAATTTATCTGCACACACCCTCTTGGGTAGGAGTTTGTCAAAAATACAGAGGATTTAATGAACAGAGGGAGATAAACAGGAAAGACTGAAGAGAAGGGAATATTTAGAACAGAAAGGGACAGTTCACAGGAAGAAGAGTCTAGTCTCATCAATTCGATCTTTCTTTTTTTAAGGGGTGAAGGCATGGCAATCGGGGTTAAGTGACTTGCCCAAGGTCACACAGCTAGTACATGTTAAGTGTGTGAGTTTGGATTTGAACTCAGGTCCTCCCGCCTCCAGGGCTGGTGCTCTATTCACTGTGCCACCTAACTGTCCCAATTCCACCTCTTTTGCATTTTATTTCTTCAATATTTCTTGAATTAATTTGTTCCACTTCCCCTGATCTACAGCAAACATACATTACCATCCTTCTGAATTATTGCAACAACTTCCTAATTGGTCTCTTCTACGATGTCTTCCATTCTCTAATTGAACATTCACAAAGTTGTCTGATTAATTATTCTTGTACATAGTAATACACCAATTCTTCAAGGACTCGATTTTGTCCCTGTGGGAGCTCCCACCACTGAGGCCAATTGCCTTAAGTCTTAAAGAATTGCTAGCTCTCATAGAAATTGTTAATAATAATAGCAAAAACAATAATAGCTAATACTTTAAGTTTTGCAAAACATTTTACATATTATCTCATTTAATGTTAACAACAATCCTATAAGGCAAGGGCTATTATTATCTCCATCATGTCTGTCCATCATGCTATGTTAACCTCTCAGCACATAGCAGGTGCTCAGTAAATATGAGTCAACTGAGTATTGACATTTGAAGCTGTAAATTACCCAAAAAAATTCAATAAGAAAAGCAGTGCTTGGGGGCGGCCAGGTAGCACAGTGAGTAAGAGCACCGGCTCCAGTGTCGGGATGACCTGGGGATCAAATCCAGGCTCCGACACTTAGCACCCACCCAGAAACACCTGGCAGGGTAACCTTGAGCAAGTTACTTAACCCCAATTGCTTAGGGGCTGCCAGGTGGCTCAGCAAGAGCACCGGCTCCAGTGTCGGGATGACCTGGGGATCAAATCCAGGCTCAGATACTTAGCACCACACCCAGAAATAATTGGCTGTGTAACTTTAAACAAGTTACTTAACCCCTATTGCTTTAAAAAAAAAAAGCAGTGCTCATCAAACATATTTATGATAAAAAGGACTGAGGGACGGTTATCATCTCCTCTTCTTTCTCTGTCCTGTCTTTTATATTTCTGTAATATGGGGAACTAGGTCTTTCCACTCCCCTGTCGCCCCTACTCTAGCTCTGGCTAGAGGACACTCCATTGGAGTATGTATGGCACTAAGCTGGGTTCCCCTGAGCTACTTTCCATGCTTTGCATGACATCTGGCATTATCTCTACTTTTTAAAAGGAGAGGGTGGGATTTGGGAGTTCCTGAGTTGCTCCCTTGGTTCCAGCTACACTGAGGGAGGTACTTCCTGCAGCTACTACAAAGGGTTTTGTAAAGATAATATTATCACCAATGGGATAAGCCCAAGCGCTAGCCTGGTTTGCCAGAAATCATGAACCTTGAGGGAGTTGTTAGGACAGTGCAAAGCTAAAGTGAAGATGAAATGCCTATTCAACTGTGGCACTTAGTGGTCCATGCTTACCTCTTTAAAATTATATGTTATTTTTTCAATTGTCAAAAATTTATATTCTCTTCTTTTCTCTCTTCCATATGAAAAAGAAAAGGAAAGAAAAACCTTATAACAAATACACATAATCAAATTTTTAAAAATCCCCATGTTGGCCATGTCCTATCTATCTCTTTATCTATCTATCTATCATCTATGTGTGTCATTCTGTACCTTGAGTCCATCTCCTCTGTTAGGAGGTGAATAGCATCTTTATTATCAATCCTCTGGAGTCATGATTGGTCATTACAATTGTCAGAATTCTTAAAGTTTTCCAAATTGTTTGCTTTTACAGTATTATTATTATATAAATTGTTCTTGTTCTATTCTATATGGGTTCACACATGTCTTTCAGAGTTTCACTAAAATAATCCCTTTTATAAACTTTCGTGATACAATAGTATCCCATTACATTCATATACCAAGATAAGTTCAGCCATTCCCCAATTGATGGATATCTCTCTAGTTTCTAGTTCTTGCTAATACAAAAGGATCTGAAACAAATATTTTTATACTTATAGATCCCTTTTCTTTTTATTTGAACTCTTTTGAGTATAACCCTTGTGATGGCATCACTAGGTCAAAGGATAGGGACAGTTTAGAAACTTTAGTTACATTTTTGTTCCAAACCAATTTCCGTAATGGTTATAGCAATTCACACCATGCTTAACGTTTCAAGTTATCAGCCTCCTGGAAAAGCATAATAATATAAGTAACTGGTTTCTGTATTGTTTTAAATCTTCAACAATCCATAGTTGGGGCACCTAGGTGGTGGAATGGATAAGGTGTCACACTTGGAGTCAGGAAGACTCATTTTTCTGAGTTCAAATCTGACCTCAGACACTTACTAGCTACATGACCCTGGGCATATCACTTAACCCTGTTTACTTCAGTTTCCTCATCTGTAAAATGATCTGGAGAAGGAAATGGCAAACCACTCCAATATCTTTGCCAAGAAAACACCAAATGAGGTTATAAAGAGTCAGACATGACTGAAGAGACTGAACAACAATAAGCTGATGGCATGTGAGTTATGACTGTCATAGGTACACAATAATTGTCCTGCCTTTCCATCATAGACCAAAAAAAGTACAAGCATGATGATTTGAATATAAAGGTGGGATGTAAAATACTCATTTTATAATGAGTCAAGAGGTGATTCACAGCCAATGTAATAATTACAGTTGGCATTTTAAGGTTTACAAAGAAATTTACATGGACAACATAGTTTGATGTGTATGGCAATCTTAGAGGCAGCTAGGTGGTTCAGTGTGGATAGAGTGCCGGACCTAGAGTCAGAAAGACTCATCTTCCTGACTTCAAATCTGACCTCTAATATTAATTCGGTATGTAACCCTGGGCAAGTCACTTATCCCGTTTACCTCAGTTCCCTCATCTGTAAAATGAGCTGGAGAAGGAAATGGCAAACTGCTGTAATATCTTTGCCAAGAAAACCCCAAATGGGGTCAAGAAGAATCAGACACCACTGAAAAATGACTGAAGAACCACAATGAGTAGTTATTAGTTAAGCTTTTCTTTTTTTTAGTTGGAGGAAATAAATAACTCTCTTATACCCAATGCACACTGAAAATATTTTCAATAGGATGTTAAACTCTGAATAATAGTAAAACTCAATGAAGACTCTAGCAAAGAGCTAATGAAACGTGCCTCACAACAGAGAGTAGGGGGAGTACAGGAAAAAATGTTGACTATATTATCAGACAAGGGTATCAGATAGATGTTTTTCTCTTATGTTTCTTTGTCACAGAAATGTCAGGAGGTGGGAGTGGGAGGAAATAACTGATATAAAGACAAAAAAGTGTCAATTAAACAAGTTAAAAATAAGACTACTGTAAAACTGAGAGCTCTCTTGTCATGATGCATAGGTGACTGGCCTTGGAGTCAGGAAGACATAGGTTCAAGTCTGCCTTGTATCTGGCCAAGGTCAGGTGGCTTAAGCTCTCAGTTACTCTCAGAAATTCTCTAAAACTATATATAGCAAATGAATTGCTCATTAGCATCACTAGAGGGAATTTCTTTACATCAATATTTTAAGTGCCTGTGATTTCAGGTGTAGTAGCCTCTCTGAACTAAGCAAGGGCAGTCTTTAGATGACAAAATTAATTTAGTCCTTCCTCAAAGTCTTTTAAAAATTGATTCACTTAAAAAAATTGATTCAGTTGCCTTCAAATACAATTGCCTTCTAGGGGAGTTAAATAGTTCTTAGAGAAGGGAGAGGAAAGGAGAGGTGGTAGCATTTAAATGTTTTATGTTTCTATTTATATATTCTAGTGAGTCTTTTGCATCTTCTTGCATTTTCTGTAGGGTGAAATACAGCAAGCATTTAGTATTTTTGAGTGCTTGAATGGGAGCTGGGGCTTTTCTTTTGCCTGCATTTAGAGAAAGCTAGACACAAGTTATACATAGGTTATGTTGGGAGATTTTTTTTTTCTGGAGTAAATCCCTGATGAGAGACAATGAGCCAAAAAGAGAGAAAATGGACTTCTTGGTTCATCCCCAAGAATCAGACTTGGTCTGTTGACCCCAGGGTCATTGGGTTACATAGGTGCAGTGTTCCCTCTGGGTTACTCCCTCAATTTGCACTCACAGCTTGGGTACCTAAAAGGATGACTACTTCAGGTTCCATGTATTCTTTGGATCTATACTCCTAAACTATAGCTTATGAGCTCCCATCACTATATTCACTTATAATGTTCAGTCAGTTGATATAATTAACTCAAAGCAAAGACATTTACTATAATGGCATAGCATCAGCAGAAGTAACAAAATGTTCATTCCCCCCATAAACCTTATAGTTCACTCTCTCCAAAATACATACAGTATCAGGGGAAAGAGTGCACATAAACATACAGTAAACTAGGATAGGGTCACAGACATAGGGGACACATGTGACTCATGCTTCTGGCAGAAAAGATATCTTTTCTCATGCTACTCTCCCTCAGTGCAGCATCTCTGCTGAGAAGACTGATCTTCCGGGCTCACTGGGCCTTTTCTCTTCAGCTCAACTCTGAGCCTGTTCTCTGTTGAGAAATGAGTCTCCTGTAGATACATGCTTCTGCTGTAAGACACCATTAGCAATGAGGAGGAGGTAGAAATCTCTTCCCTGCATACCATTGTATCTTGGAAGAGATAGAAAGGAAAAGGTGAAGATTAATTCCCTCTTATTAGCTGTTTTTTTCTCCATAATTTATTGATTATATAATAATATGTAGTTATCTTGACTGCCAGAGATGACTGGCTCCACAGTTTGTTCTTGCTTTTTAAGGATGGCAGGGACATGGCTAATCTTTCAGTCAGCCAATGAATAGCTAACTCATAATTCCATTAGGTTGATTGAGGAACTTTTTCACACTTTCTTAACAGTAACAGAAATTATGAAAGGGATATACCATTTACAAGGTACAGATGGGCTATTATGAATTCTGAAAGTAGTGAACCCTTACATCTATGTTACCTGTCCCTAAGGAGTAACGTATGATAAAACTGGAAATGTATATTGGGGTCAGGTGGCAAAGGAGTTTAAATGTCAAATGAAAGAATTTATATGTGAAAGAGTTTATATATCATATAGACAGGTGCTTTAGGAAAATCACTTTGGCAGATGTGTGGAAGATGGATTAGAAAGGGGAAGACTTGAGTAAAGCAGACCAATTAGGAAGCCTTTGTCTACTGCTGGTGAGATGACTTCCACTTAAAATGGAGACATGAATGGTCATAGTAAAAACCAGCTTTCCTACACAAACCCAAGCAAATACCTGAAAAGGGACCCTAAAAAGAATAATCATAAAGAAAATTTAAAAGGAAACAAATATGTCCCTCAATAAAATCCAGACTTGGTCAGAAAGATGTCCAAAAGAAAACTGGAAATTGGTAGAGGGATAAAATCAGGGAAACCAACATAACATTTCACAAATGCACCTGAAAAGAAGAAGATTCGTCCAGATGTAGAGCAGTGAAAGCTAAAAAAGGAACAATTATCAAAGAAGTGGTTTAGTCTCCTATAGGTCTTCCAATGGAGCAATCACTTCAAAGCTTGCAGCCTAGAGTTGTGAATTTTCCTCACTCCTGTGCTTCCTTGTCAGTTACATTGGCAAATAGCCTGAAGCATGAAGTGGGGAGTGAGATATATTTATCATTGCTGAATTTTGATACACATGATTATCTGCAATATTATTTATTTTGTTCTATTTATAAGTAAATGGTTGTATTGAAAATCTAGAAGTGTGATCATTGTGAGTGGTTGGTTTGTGCAAATGGAAGGAAACCAATGGAGACTTAAGAATTAAAATAGTAGATAGGGGTAGTGTATTCACTCATACATATACACACTTAAGAATTAAAATGGTAGATAGGGGTAGTGTATTCACTCATACATATACACACCACAAGCTTACTCTTAAGACCTTGAGATAGTTTGAGTGTAGCTGTGTGCTGGTGGTCCTTCTCTGGGATACTAGATACTAGATCTGCCAATATATTGGAGATGAGTTACCCAACCCAGAGAGCAAGAATGGGTATACTTTTCCTGTGTGAGAAGGGTGAGGTGTGGTTACATACATGGGGGTTTTTCACCCCAAAACGTGTAGTTTTCCCAAATAAAATTCCCAATACTTGACAAAACTGGTGATTTCTTCCCACTTTTGGTAATTCACATATGCACAAATGGTTCTACCACAAGAAACCTAAGAAATTTTTCTAAATGTTATAGTCTTGGGTAAGAACCATACAAACAATGGTGGCATTTTCCCTAATATTGATAATTGAAACCAGGGGATGCTAAAGAAAAAACTTTGACTTAATAAAGTAAACAGTTGTCTAAAAAGATGATGTCTGACAATGGGATTTGCATTTCTGGACTATGGCTTAAAACAAGAGGCTCCAGATCAGAAATTTGTGTCATTTGCTGATTTCTGAATGCTCACCTTGAAAATTTTCCAATTAGTACTCAGCAGCAAGTAAGAGCTGGCTCCAGCACACCCCTGAGCCACAGTAGAGGCTTATATACCAGGTATGGCCTGAATGAAGATCCAAGAAAGTAGGCTGAGAAGGAGCAGTTAGATAGTTAGGACTAGAACCAGGAGGGAGAAAGGAGTGTCTAGAAGAAAGTATCAGATACATACATTCATGGAATAGTTATTTTTCCTCCAAGTAGATAATTTGAAGATGCTTCGACTAAACTAAAGCTATTAGTTTGATGGCAGCAATAGTTTTATATTTTAACTGCTCATAAGATTATTTTATATTAATGCTTTATTTATAAGTTCCTTGCATTATAATTTTTTGAAAATATTATAAAGCAATGTTTATTTTGGGGATTGATATCTAGAGTGTGGTGTATATATATATATATAGCATTCAGAGGTTGGATCATTTTTGATCTGGATGCTACAGAGTTATCACTAGATAGAAAAATTTGTCAAGGAGACATGTTGATTTTTCTTTGATTAATTATTTTCTAAGTATTTAATACTTAGTACTTGACATACATACCTGTATGTCAAGAGTTTATGTGACTTTGGTCAACAGTACAGTAGACTTTGAAAAGCTATAAATGCTATCAAAGAATCTAGTTTTAAAATATGGCAGTTTCAAGGACTAGGAATATTTGGAATGCAATTAAAATGTGAAATGGGATGTCTAAATAATATTTAAATGATAGATTTGATGATTGTTCCATAGAAATCTGACCTATATTTCTTTAACTTTTTCAAAAGAGTATAATTTTCTTTGTGACGTTGCAGAATGACAAATTTTAAGAGATGGAAGGGACCTTATTGGCCATCAAGTCCAACCTAAACCCAAAAGGCAGTTCCTATTATCACAAACAATCATCCAACTTCTGTATGACAACCTCCAAGAAGGGAGAACCCACCACCTCTCAGGCAGCCCATTCCACTATTGGACAACTCTTAACTGTTAGAAAGATTTTTCTGTCAACAAGCTTAAATTTGCTTCTTTGTAACAGTCAATCAATACTCCTGATTCTGCCCTCTAGGAACAAATAGAACAAGCTTAATCCCTCTTTCACACAACAGCCCTTCAAATACTTGAGAAACATAGCTTTCATGTCCCTCCAGAGTCTTCTCTTCTCCAAGATAAAAACCTGCAGTTTTTTTTTAACTGACTTTGATATGTCATAGCCTCAAGTAGTATCTTTAACCATCTTGCCTTCCATCTGGTGGACAATCTCTTGGTTATCAATGTCTTCCTTAAGATGTAGCACCAAGGGGCAGCAAGGTGGTGCAGTGGATAGTGCACCAGCCCAAGAGTAAGGAGGACCTGAGTTCAAATCCAGCCTCAGACACTTAGTAGCTCTGTGATTCTGGGTAAATTACTTAGCCCTAATTGCCTACCAAAAAAAAATTGGTAAACAGAATACTCCAAAGATGTGACGAGAGTGAAATGGGACTCCCTACTTCTGGATGTCATTCCTTTCTTAACAAACCTTGAGATCTTGTTGTTTTTCAATCATTTCTCAATCAGGTCAGACTCTTCTTGACCCCCTTTGGGGTTTTGTTGGCAAAAATACTGGAGTGGTTTGCCATTTCCTTCTCCAGCTCATTTTACAAATGAGGATACTGAGGCAAACAGGGTTAAGTGGTCACACAGCTAGTAAGTGTCTGAGACCGGTCAGGTCTTCCTGACTTCCATCCTGGCACTGTATCTACTGTGCCACCTAACAGCCCACTTCAAGATAACATTAGTGAAGAAACTGGACATAGACCAATAGCTAACACTGTATACCAAAATCAAGTTGAAATGGGTGCACAATCTAGGTATAAAGGTTGATACTGGGGGTGGAGTCAAGATGGTGAAGTAGAAACAGGACTTCTGCAGGGCTCCCACTTCCACCTCCTCAAATTCATGTAAAGAATGATTCTAAACAAACTTTGGAGATACAGAACCCACAAAATGACACAGAGAAGCTAACCTCCCACTGAAGACAATCCGGCAGGCTGGCATGAAGGGGCCAGCACAGCTCTCTGAGAGCCAAGCCCAGACCCGAACAAGCCCGAGGTTTTGGCTTCAGGGCAGCCACAACCAGCCACCGGAGGGACTTCAGATCACCAGCAGCTGTGGCAGTTTCCAGAATTATCAACCCATACATGCTAAGGACAAAGTGAGAGATCAATGCAGTGTGGACTTTGGGACTTGGGAGTTTGGGAGTGCAGTCTGGCCTTTGCGCCTGGAAGGAGAAGCAGCGGAGGTGTGGAGGCCATCCAGCCACTGCCACGTGGCTGCTTCAGAGCTCCTGACCTGCAGATTGTAGGGGAACAAGCGACCAGTCTGAGGAATAATTGCTCTTGTTTTAACCTGCTTGGATCTGGATCACTGTCTGGGGTGGAGGTCCTCGGGTGTGTGACCAGTGTGCCAGAGCATGTGGAGGTTTCAGAGACAGCAGCCAACTTCAGGTCCAGCAGCTGAGAAAACCCCAGCTATCTGGGACAAAGCTCCCCCCTCTGGTAGCAGAGTTCTACTGTGGCAAAAAGCTCAAACGTCAAGTAATTGAGTGGCAACATGAGCAAGCAAGGGAAGCAAGGCAAGCCCAGAAGTCCGACTTTGGATTCCTTTTCTGGGGACAAAAAAAAACAGGAGGAAGATAGCAAAGTTAGAACTCCTGCACCAAAAGCTTCCATCAAAAGAATAAGCTGCTTACAGGACTTAGAGGAGCTTAAGAAGGATTTTGAAAACCAAATAAGAGTAGTGGAGGAAAAATTGGGAAGACAAATGAGAATGATGCAAGAAAATTATGAAATGAGAGTCAACAACCTGACTGAAGAAAATAACATCTTAAAAAATAGACTAACTCAAATGGCAAAAGAGGCTCAAAAAGCCAATGAGGAGAAGAATGCCTTAAAAAGTCAAATTTGCCAGATGGAAAAAGAATCTCAAAAGGTCACTGAAGAGAATCATTCACAAATGGAAGCTAGTGACTTTATGAGAAATCAATATACTGTTAAACAGATCCAAACAAATGAAAAAATAGAAAGCAATGTGAAATATCTCATGGGAAAAACCACTGACCTGGAAAATAGATCCAGGAGAGTTAATTTAAAAATTATTGGACTACCTGAAAGCCATGATCAAAAAAAGAACCTAGAAATCATCCTTCAAGAAAATCTCAAGGAAAATTGCCCTAATGTTTTAGAATCAGAGAGCAAAATAGAGGTTGAAAGAATCCACTGATCACCTGCTGAAAAAGATCCCAAAAAGAAAACTCCTAGGAATATTATAGCCAGGTTCCGGAGTTCCCAGATCAAGGAGAAAATATTACAAGCAGCCAGGAAGAAACAATTTGAATACTGTGGAACACAATCAGGATAACACAGGATCTGGCAGCTTCTACACTGAGGGACTGAAGGGCTTGGAATATCATATTCTGGAGGTCAAAGGAGCTGGGATTAAAACCAATAATGACCTACTCAGAAAAACTGAGTATCATGCTTCAGGGGAAAATATGGTCATTCAATGGAATAGAGGACTTTCAAGCATTCTTGATGAAAAAACCAGAGTTGAATAGAAAATTTGACATTCAGATACAAGAAGCAAGAGAAACATGAGAAGGTAAACAGGGAAAAGAAATAGTAAGGAACTTATCAAAGTTGAACTACTTACATTCCTGCATGGAAAAAGGATCATTGTAACTTATGAAACTTTTCTCAGTATGAGAATAGTTGAAGGGAATAGAAATATATATATATATGCATATATATATATATACATACATACATTGATATATGTCTATATAGGTGGGTATATGGACATATGTAATGGTAATGTAATTTTGAATTTGAAGATCCCTTTGTGTTGGCAAAAGTAGCAGGTACTTAACACTTAGTAACTGATCAAGCCCCTGATTGGGGGAACAGAAGGTATGAACTCCTGTCTTCTGTTAACTGACGTAACAGGAAGGGGTTGTCTGAAGGAAGTGAAGTAGGTAATATTGTGTATATAAGAAAAACCCAAGAGAAGCACAGTCAGAATTTCCTTGAGACCAAGATCTGGTGGCAGAACAGCTATAAAAGAATGGAGAACTGAGTTCTGAAAACTTGTGGTGGTGCAGCTTCTTCTGAACAGGATCCCAGGAGGCCAGAGCTCAAAACCAGGAGGCCAGGAGCCCAGGTGACTGATGCATGACCAGGATGCTGAGACTTTGTTTGTTTGTGGCTTGGTTAAGCCTTGAATTCCTTGGAGCAGAAATGGTGAAGGAGCTGACATGGACCAGACCCTGTGAACGCCAGTGTAGAGCAGGACCTCCCCAGAGAGCTGGTGAAGGAACTGGGAGCTGTCTGCCATTGAATCCAGGTAGAATCTGGGACCATGGAAGGGGATCCAGGGAATCTGAGAACAGGCCCTAAGTCAAGATGTAGAAAAGACCTCTCCTTGGGTACTGAGTAATTATGGAATTATAGTTTACTAGTGACCTAAGGGGTGGAGGGTTTTGTGTTTGATACTTAGTAAGACTTTACTGAATAAGTGATTGATTGTACTTTGAACTTTGACTATTGTTACTGATAAGTGACTGATTGAGTTAATCAAGACTTTGCCCCAAGAGTGGAAGACTTTGACTGTGTGCTTTGATACTACTGATAAGTGACTGATTGAATTAACTTAAGAGTGACTATTTTGTTTTGAGACTATGTTGTGAATATTATATTGTAATTTTCTGTGATAAGTTGTAATATGGTGAATGCTGTATTTGGAATTATGCTGTACCTTGATTTTCCATAGATGTTTTGCTTTTGTTACGGAATAGAGTGATCACTATACTGAGTAATCAGAACCTTAAAAAAGCTGTTCACAGTAGCAGTTCTTCTGGAAAGCTTCTGTGTATGGCATTAAAGCATATGAATACATATGTGAGTGTGTGTATATATGTGTACAGGTATACATAGAGAGAGAGGGCACAAGACCAATTGAATAGGAAGGAATGATACTTAAAAGGTGAAATTAAGAGATGAGAGAGGAATGTAATGAGAGGAGATGGGGAGAGATAGAATGGGGTAAATTATCTCATATAGAAGAGGCAAGGGAAAACTGTTACAATGGAGGGGAAGAACAGGAAGGTAAAAGGGAATGATTCAACCTTATTCTCATTGAATTGGGCTTAGGGAGGGAATAACATACACACTAAATAGGGTATCTCACCCTAAAGGAGAGTAGGGGGGGATGGCATGAGAGGAAGGATAATGGAAGGGAAGGCAGACTGGGGAAGGGAGGAAAGTTGGAAGCACCCACTTTTGAAAAGGGACAGGATCAAAGTAGAGAATAGAACTAGTGAGGAGGGAATAGGATGGAGGGAAATATAGTCAGTCTTTCACAATATATCCACTATGGAAATGTTTTACATAGCTACACATGTACAACCTATATTGAATTGCTTATCTTCCCAGTAAGGGTGGGTGACGAGGAAGGTAGGGAAAGAATCTGAAATTCAAAGGTTTAAAATCAAATGTTTAAAATATGTGTGTATTATTATTATTATTATTATTTTACATGTAACTGGGAAATAAGATATACAGGCACTGGGGCACAGAGATTCACCATGCCCTACTGGAAAGTCAGAGGGAGGATGGGGGAAGACATGGGAGAGAGCAGATTGGGAGAGGGGATATTCAGTGGGATCACTGTTTTGGGGGTGGTGGGTAGGGGAAAAATGGGGAGAAAATTTGTAACTCAAAATCTTGTGGAAATGAATGGTGTAAACTAAAAAATAAAATAAAATAAAGGCTGATACTGTAAGCAATCTGGGAGAGCAAGGAATAGTTTACCTGTCAGATTTATGGAGAAGGGAAGATTTTATGATGAAACAAGAGGTAGAGAGCATTATAAAATGCAAAATGGATAATCTTGATTATATTAAATTGACAAGTTTCTGTACAAACAAAGCCGATGTAACCAAGATTAAGCGGGAAGCAGGAAATTGGGAAAGAGTTTTTACAACCAGTGTCTCTGATAAAGGCATCATTTTCTAAAATATACAAAAAATTGGGTCAAATCTATAAGAATACAAGTCATTCCCCAATTGAAAACCTGGCCTCTTCTGGACTGCAGGGGACAGAGAAAACATCATTCCAGCAGCCCACTGTATAAACTGCCTGATGCCCTGAAAGGACTTCACCATGAATCCAAACTCCAAGAGATGTTAATAATCTACCAGAACTCATTTCTCAATAATTAAGAAACTCCCACCTGCCTTAACCCTCCCCAGCACAGTGATTCTGAACCAGTGGCTACCATGGGGTTTTGTAAGCAACTAGGAGACCCAGTATATAGAGTGCTGAACCTGGAGTCAGGAAGACCTGAATTCAAATTTGACACTTACTAGTTGTGTGACTCTAGGAAGATCACAACATTTTTTGCCTCAGTTTCAACTGTAAAATAGGGATAAGATGGGATAATATCTAACACTCAGGGTTGTTGTGATGATCAAATTAGATAAAATTTGTAAAGCGCTTAGAAGGTATGTAGTTGGTGCTAAATAAATGCTTGTTTCCTTCCTTCCTTCCCACTCTCTGTGCCTCACTACCCACTCTCTTATTCCACTATGTTCAATCTAACCCCTTCAATATGCCTCTTTAAAGTTATTGTGCTCTCTGGAAAGCTTGACCATAAGTAATAAACTTGCTTTCATTTTAAATCTTTTCTTTTCCTACTCCTTCCACCTTCTGGCTTTCACTGAGATCTGGCTCCCTTTTGATGACACTTCCAGCACTGGTTGCACTTCCACTCATGTCCTCAACTCACTGGTTGAGGCAACAGAGTTGGAGTACCTCTTGTTCCCCATTACCACTTCCAAGTTCTACGACCATCATTCACTAACTTATCTTACTTTGAAGTTCTCTCAATCCATTATCTACCACACACTCAAAATTCTGTTAGTTGTCTACTGATCTTGAAGATATTACCTCTTTTTTTCTCAATTAATTTAGTGCCTGGCTTACTTACATTCTTGCTCTCCTTCCAAATTCCTGTCCTCATAGTAAAGGATTTCAACATATATACTGATACTCCCTCAAACACCCTGATCTCCCAGTTCCTGAACTTATTCATTTCCCATAATCTCCTACATCCTGCCTTAGCTACATACAGATATAGTCATCTTGCCATCACCCACCAATCTACCACTTCTATATTCATGAACTCTGGCATTCCCTTATCTAATCACAATCTGTTGTCATTCTACCTCTCCTAGGCCTTATAACTCTAAACCCTATTCCTCATCCACCTCTAAGGTCACTATCATGACTTCTAATCCCCTGAACCCCTTAGTCCTTTCTTAGGTCACCACTCCTAAATTGAATACAATCTCCCCCCTCCCTTTGCCATCTTGACCTCTTGGTTAACCAGTTCAACACTACACTGTCCCCTTCTGTCAAGTTCCTTGTCTTCTTATATCATTGCTGATTTTACCCTGCCAAGACTCAGGCTATGATTTTTCCCATCATTCATTCATACACTGCCTAATCATATACTACTGAATAGAGATGGAGAAAATAACAAAATTATGCTTCCTGAGTCAACCACAAATGTATGTTACATAAACTCAACTGGGTCTTCACTGCAGCAAGGCAATCTTTTGTCTCCCTAATTAACTCACTACACCTTTTCATTCCTCCTCAAGCCTGCCATAGCTATCCTTCTCTCTACTCTCTTAGTTGAGAACTTTGCCTCATGTTTTACTGAAAAAATAGCCGTCATTTACAGAAAGCTCTTTCTTCTTCCTTCCTCCCCTTCCTCCTCTTCCTCATCTCACATTACCATGATACCTATTGCCACTATTCACCCCTTTCTCACATGATGAGGTGGTCTTTCTCCTTGCCAAGGCAAACCTCTCTAAATACACAAGTAATCCCTTTCTTTTTGCTTTTTTTTTTTTGGAGGGGCAATTGGAGTTAAGTGACTTGCCTGAGGTCACATGGCTAGTAAATGTTAAGTGTCTGAGGCCGGATTTGAACTCAGGTCCTCCTGACTCCAGGGCTGGTGCTCTATTCACTGTGCCACCTAGCCGCCCCAAGTGATCCCTTTCTATCCTGTCTCCTCCAGCAGATTGTCCCCTCTTTCACCCCTACTTTCACTCATCTCTGTCTACTAACTACTTACCTCCTTTTATAAACGTGCCCATCTCTCCCCTATCCTCAAAAAACATACACTTGATTGACCCCTCCATGTTAGCTATCATTCCATGTCTCTCTTTTTTGTGGCTAAAATCCTTGAGAAGGCACTCTATAATCTGATGCCTTGCATTCCTTTCCTCTCACCCTTCTTAATTCTCTACAGTATGGCTGCTGACCCCATCATTCAACTGAAACTGCTCTCTCCAGAGTTACCAATGATCTTCTTCTTCTCCTCCTTTTCCTTCTTCTTTCTTTCTTTAATTTAAAATTTGCAGAATAAAATAAGCATTTCCATAACATAGTATGATAAAAAAAAAGATGACTGTACATGAAACTGCAAATCTATTATGTACAATTTACTATTCTTCTTAAATATATAATAAAGCTATCATGTCAATTTCTTTTTTCCCTCCTCCCCATCCCCAATGACTACCATTAGACACAAATGGGCATACACATATACACATACACATCTACATATATATGTAAAATTATTCTATACATACTTTATCAATTCTTTCTCTGAACGAAAATAGCATCTTCATATATCTTTTATTTTTCTTTGTGTATTTATAATAGTTAAAATGACAGTCACTCAGAGTCATTCTTAAAACAATGTTGCTATTATTGTATACAATGTTTTCTTGGTTCTGCTCATGTTGTTCCTCACTATTTCATATCTTTCTATGCCTTTTTAAGATCATTGAGCTCATCATTTTTTATAGCACAGTAGTATTCTATCGCAACCATACTCCACAACTTGATCTTCTAACTCAAATTTAATAGCTTTTTTCTCAATCCTCATCTTTTTTGACCTCTTTGCAGCCTTTGACAATTACCTTCTTCTCCTTGATACTTTCTTCTACCCTAGTCTCTGATTCTCCTGCCTTCATTCTGTTAATTATCTCCAATTGATCCAATATATCTGTTTGGTGTAGAGTTGCTTTCATGTATTACCCCCTCCCCATCCCCCTCTGCAGTTAGACTATAAACTCCTTAAGAACAGGGCATATCTTTTTGCCTCTTAGAAGAGTGCCTGGGACATGGTAAGCACTTAATAAATGTTTGTTGCATTTAGGGGAGGCTTGCACCCTCTGGCCTCTAGGATTCTTAATGTGGCACTTCTGGCTTTGGCAATATGCCATGAAACAGCCACAAATGAACAATGTAGGATTAGAAAGTAAGGTACAAGTATTTAATGGAAGAGACAGATAGGAATGTGCTCTGTATCTTTAAGAACCACACCCTGAAGAGAGTTGATTCCGAGGGTGATAATGTACTCCAAGCCCAGAAGCAGTGGTAAGCCTGGGTCATTCCTAAAGACTGGAATTTGGAGATTGTGTAAGGGCTGTACTAAATGAACTTCTTGAGACTTTTTATATGTCATTTAGGAAGCCATTAGGAACTGTGTCATGTGAGTTTTCTAGGAACTCTTTGGTGTAGGAGACATTTTTTTAAACTGTACATGTAAAAACTATTTTTAACATTAGTTTTTTTAAAACTGAGTTCCAAATTCTCTCTTTCCCTCTCCTCCACTCTCTTTGAGAACTCAAGTAATTTGATATAGGTAATACATGTGCAGTCATGCAAAACTTATTTCCATATTAGTCATGTTGTGAACAAAAACACAGACAAAAAAAAAACCAAGAAAAAGAAAGTTTGAAAAAACTATGCTTCTATTTGAATTCAGATTCTATCAGTTCTTTTTCTGAAGTGGAGAGCATTTTTCATCATAAATCTTTTAGAATTGTCTTAGATTCTTGTATTGCTGAAATAAGCTAAATCATACACAGTCAGAGATCATATAATATTGTGTTACTGTGTACAATGTTTTCCTGGTTCTGCTCACTTTACTTTGCATCAGTTCATGGAATTTTTTCCAGTTTATTCTGAAATCATCTTGCTTGTCATTTCTTTTAGTATTATTCCATCACAATCGTACACCACTTGTTCAGTCATTCCAATGTGAGAGGTATTTGAAAAGACAATAGTCGATCTCCATTAGCCCAGAGACAAGATGACCTTCAGTTGATTTGTTGAGAACTGGAAAAAATTCATCAATTCTGTGAACTATAACTCTTTTTCAATAAGGTTTCCATTAATGAGCACCTGCAGAGTGGGCCCTGGATCTCTCCTTTACCCTGGCAGAATTAATGACTGCTTGCCCATGGCAGCTAAAACTTAGGTAATTGTTTAAGAGTCTCTGGATGCTTCTTTCACCTTTGTCTCTTTTCTTGAAGATTGGTGAGAGATCCTGTAATGGACAGTCCTAGCATTGGCAGAAGCCTTATAATTTCAAAATGTTGAGAACTCCTGGTTCCCTCAGTCAAAACTAACAAGCAGCAATAATTTTATACAGTGGATGAGGTGATCACTAACACAAGGGAGGACCCAAGTCCTAACCTGACTGATCAGAACCTCCTGGAGTTGTATGACTCTTCCTTTGTGGTCATTCCTGACTACAAGAATGTTGTAAACCAGCCAGCAGCAGTGACACCCTGGCAGGATCAGTTGGTGGAATAGCTCTGGCACAGGGGGGCATCATTAGACATTGTTGAGGCAGCATCAATACCTGGCTCAGGCAGGGGAAAGTATTGCTAGTCAGAGTGATGGTCAGTTCCTGGCAGAGAAGGACATCACTAGGCCTCTACATAAGAGAGCCACAATCAGACCCTACTGTTGAAGGGTTATCAGAGAGTCAGGGTCCTGAACAATAGGTTCCGAAGCAATGCCTGTGGGTCTTTGCACAGGGCAGAGACGAAGGGGAAGGGGGAGGAGTGCTTAGCCCTCAAATAGCAGTGAGTTTTAGTGTGGGCCCAATGACAGGGGAGTAACTGAGCCTGGACCCACAGTGAAAGTGGCCCACAGCATATGGAGAAATGAAACTACCTACCCAGACCTACAGGAGAAAATGGGTAATCTTGTTATAGGAATGTAAATTTTTAAGATCTTCCCTGCCCCTAGGTTAAGTGCACCTGGAGCCTGTGGTGTAAGGCTTGTTTTTCAGGAGATACTTTGTGATTGGGCAGTGGGTCAAAAGGGTTGTTACATTCTCTGAGCCAGGAGAAGGCTATATAAACCCTGTTGTGAGACTTTGTTTTGGGGCTCACTTTGAGAAATGTCGTGTGATTTGGCCAGATGAGACTCTGAGCAGCCGTTGAGAGCCCCCTGGCTGTGAGAAACCCAGATGTTGATGCTTTCTTCTCTGGTAACTAACTAGGTATGGATGTAATGGTTGGACAGTTGGAGGCCTTGGCTGCTTGATCTTTTTTTTTTCTCTATCTTCTTGTAATTTCTGCTTGTAACCTCTGTATACTCTGAATTTCGGGGTGCTGACTTTTTCCCCTGAACTAGCTGTGACTATATATGTTTGGTTGATTAAATAAAGATTGTTAACCCATTTTGAGTTGCTTTCCTTTAGAAAAGCAGATCTAAGAACCTGTGTTGGCAGCCTCTGGGATGCTGGGGTGCTTGCTGCTACAAATCTTTTAACAGAGGAACACAAATGGTCAAGGATTTGGTGTCCTAATGCCCCTCCCCCTCCCCTTTTCCCTCCCCCTCCCTCCACCCCGTGGAGTTCTCAGGGATGAGAAGGTCTTGGCTGGTGGGCCAGGAAATATTGAATGAAGGCATTACAGGGTGAGGTTCATTAGTCATTCAATAAATGACAAACCACTTCAGTATCTTTGCCAAGAAAATAGCAAATGGAATCATGAAGACTCAGACTGAAGCAATTGAACAACAATAAAGTACCTATTCTGTGCCAGGTTCTGTCAAAAAAGAAAAACACAATCCCTTCCCTCAAGGAGCTTACTATATACATGCATATATATTTCCTAATTTCAGTTTTAAAATTTATAAACACTTTTTCTTTTATTTTGAGTTCCAAATTCTCTCCTTCCCTCCTGCTCTTCCCCCACCACTTGAGAAGGCAAGCAATACGATTTTGATCGTACATATGAGGTGATACAAAACATATTTCTTCATTAGCCATATTGCAAAAGAAAACATGCACCAAAAAATGAATAAAATAAAGTGAAAAAAGTCTGCTTCAATATGCACTCAGTTCATCAGTTCTCTCTCTAGAGGTGAATAGCATTTTCATCATAGGCCTTTAATTCTTTTACAATTGATCATCATTACAATATTGACTCTTCCTGTGTGGTCGTTCCATTTACTGTACACAATATTCTGGTTCTGCTCAATTTACTTTGCTACAATTCATATAAATTCTCCTAAGTTTTTATGAAACCATCTTGCTTGTTATTTCTTATAGCACAGTATATTATCACAACCATATAAACCACAAAAAGAGCTGTTATAAATGTTTACATATATATATATATTCTTTTTGGATATACAAGCAGTTTTCAGACAAAGAAATCAAAGCCTACTATAGTTATATTTTTAAATGCTCTAACTCACTATTGATTAAAGAAATGTAAATTAAAATAATTCTGAGGTACCACCTCACTCCTATCAGATCAGCTAATATGACAGAAAAAGAAAATAGATAAATATTTGAGGGAATGTGGGAAAATTGGAGCACTAATGCACTGTTGGTGAAGGTGGTGAAAATCCAATGGTTCTGGCAGTTTGGAACTATGCCCAAAGGGCTATAAAAATGCAGATATCTTTTGATCCATCAATACCACTGCTAGGTTTGTAACCCAAAGAAATTAAAAAAAAAAAAAAAGGAAAAGGATCTAGGTATACAAAAATATTTATAATAGCTCTTTTGTGGTGGCAAAGGATTGGAAGTTGAGAGGATGCCCATCAATCAGGAAATGGATGAACAAGCTGATACTATGCTATGAGAAATGAGCAGGATGCTTTCAGAAAAACCTGTAAAGACATACATGAACTTATGCAAAGTAAAGTGAGCAGAACCAGGAGAACATTGTACACAGTTACAGCAATATTATACTATTTTCAACTGTGAATGACTTAACTTTTCTCAGCAATACAATGATCTAAGACAATTCCAAAGGACTTATGATAAAAATGTTCTCAGAGAAAGAACTAATATAGTCTGAATGTAGATAAAGTATACTTTTTTTTGTTAAACTTTATTTTTCTTAGTTGCTTTTTTTTTTTTTTGGAGGGACGGTCTGGTTTTTCCCCTCCACAACCTGACTAACATGGAAATATATTCTGCATGATTGCACATGTATAACCTATATCAAATTGTTTGAGTTCGCAATGAGAGGAAACGAGGAGAGAGAGAATTTGGAACTCAAAATTTAGAAAAAAAAACAATTGTTAAAAATTGCTTTTACATGTAACCGGGGGAAAAATAATTTAAGAAACCTAAATAGGTCTTCCCCTTCTTTTCTTTGATTTCTTTGGGATACAGACCTAGTAGTAGTATTGCTGAGTCAAAAGTATGCAGTTTCATAGCCCTTTGGGCATAGTACTAAATTATTCAAAGAGGTTACAATCTAATGAGGAAAACAATACACAAAAGGAAGCTAAAGGGGAAGGGACATGCCAGAGGGTACCTGGCACAGGGGCATGATGTTCCTGGAATCAAAACCCACCAGAGAAGTTATTGAGAAATGAAGAGATAGCTGGATATTCTAAAAAGGGAGACTTTGGGAGTAATTTTTTTTTTTTTTGTTCCACTCTCCAGCTTTCCAGTCAGAGGGGAGAGGGAGCTAAGAGTGTAGAAGAGGTATTAAGTACCAAAACTGAAGCAATTTCTATGATGATTCAGATTTCTAGTGATGAGCTTGTTCTGGGGGAAAGCATGATGTCCATGGAGTCAGAACTGCACTGACTTTAGGATGGGCTACATGCAAGGGCACTGTCATCTTTGCTGGGACTATGATGTTACTGGTACTGCTCCTGCTCATCATCACCATTTTACATAATGACACTCCCTATGAACTACAAAGGGAGTAGATGGTTAAGATCCAGTATTTGGTTACTTTGAAGGGGGGAGGGGAAACCTCAGATTTCTGGTCTTTGTTCTCCTCCATATTCTGTCACTTGTCACTCCTTCAGGGAGGTGTTAAATTGCTTGTCTTTTTGTGATCTTTCTGTTTTGGTTTTTTATCTGTTTGTTTGTTTCCTCCTCCAGTTCTGCCTGTGCCAAAAGTCTCACAACCTGATGTCAGGGTCATTTCATAACAGATCTAAGGTCATTTAAATAGTGAGAAATCCTCTTCCTTTAGTTTCTTGCTACTAAATGGTGGTATGTGATAGGAACAACAAATACCCTATACAGACTAAGCTAGTTGTTTGTTTTTCCTTAAAAGGTGTTTAAACTGGGGCGGCTAGGTGGAGCAGTGAGTAAAGCACTGGCCTTGGCCTGAGGGTCAGTTCAGGTTCGGCCTCAGACACTTAACACACACACAAAAAAACTAGCTGTGTCCTATGTACACCCCTTCCATGACAGAAGAGAGACTATACATTAAACCTTTAAGTCTAGCCCTGATAAGGGACTTTTGGGGGCAATTGGGAAATGCTTAGTTGGGCATGTGAATTCCATGTTGCTTGGGTTTTGAAGTAGCTCTGTTCTTACTGTTATGTGCCTCTGTCTACCACTTCCTATTTCACTGACCACAAATGTGTTCTTGAAGAAAGGACTGGATGTGAGCGCATGCTATTACATAAAATGTTTGTAATCACTGATGAACAAATTGTTACCAGTGATGACAATAATATTCTTTGTAATGCTATCACTTCATTTTGTAAGGGAATAGATATAAAAATGGTTCTAATCACTGGTGATTTGAATGGAATTGGATCATATTGCTATCCCATTTAAGAATCAAAAACTGTGTGGGACGGCCAGGTAGCACAGCAAGTAAGAGCACCAGCTCCAGTGTTGGGATGACCTGGGGATCAAATCCCAGGCTCAGACACTTGGCACCCACCCAGAAACACCTGGCCATGTAACCTTGAGCAAGTTACTTAACCCCGATTGCTTTAAAAAAAAAAATCAAAAACTGTAGAAGAAGATGGATAGTGGTAAATGGTAAGCTAGGAGTTATTTTTTTTAATTACTCTTTCTTTAAAAAGTTATTGCTCTTCAATACTCTCATTGATCAATCAAGCCCACTTGATTGATACAACTTAGAGCCTTGATTGGCACCTTAATATGCTAACAACTAGGAGAAGTAAAAAAATACACTGGACACATTTAGGATGGTTCCAACTCTGGAGGCAAAGAAAGGGACTACTTTTTGTTGTTGTTCTTGAGTCATTTTAGTGGTTTCCAACTCTCTGTGACCCCATCTGGGGTTTTCTTGGCAAGGATGATGGTATGGCATCCCATTTCCTTCTCCAACTCATTTTAGAGATGAAGAAACTTAAGGCAAACAGAGTTAAGTGACTTTCCCAGGGTCACATAGTTATTAAATATCTGATGCTGAATTTGACTCCAGGACTAGAGCTCTATCTTAGCTGCCCTAAGGCACTACTAGTTTGTACAATTAGAACAAGTCATTATTCTTAGAATGGGAGCCCAAATGAATCATCTCCCCATTGACTTTGGAGTACTCTCCTAAGTTTTTCATTAAACATTAAATAGAACACCGCTATTTAATGAATGAGATTGGCAAACAGTTGAGTCATTCTAATGGGACAGAGAATACTGAGGCCCAGGATTTCTTGAACAACAAGCCCTGGGTTCACAATGATTTATTTCATTTATCAGTCCTGGCCTCAGAGTTTACTTAATAAATCATAAATCACTTCTGACCTATGGTCATAACTTTTTCAGGTTGGGAACTATGTGGCACAGCAGATAGTGGTGTTGGATTTAGGAGTCAGAAAGATCTGGGCTAGAATCTGGCCTCAGACACTATTTGTGTAGGCAAGTCAGCTGATATCAGACTCAATTTCCTCATTGTAAAAAGGAGTAATAATAGCACCTACATCACAAGATTGTTGTAAGAATCTAATGATACATTGTAGAGCACCTTGCAAATTCTGAAACCCTATATAAATGTTAGCTATTCTTTTTATTAGAATATACCCACTCACAATGCACTCTCTATGCCTATGTCCCTATTAAGGGAGTCTGGTCCCCAATCCAGACTCTGAGAGGTGAGCGTTTGGTATGAGTGGTTCTCTTTCATGTATGAGAGAGCAAGCACTTGAGAGAGCCTCATAAATTCATAATATAGCTGTAGAATACCAATTATTTGGCATAGAATAGGGAATTAGTCTTTGCTGCCACTCCCACCTATAATGTATGCAAAAATCAGATATGTGGATGGGAGCCCCTTGAAAGGAGCAACTGTCTTGCTTTTCTCTTTTTAACCCACTCCTTAGCACAGTGCTTTAAACATATTAACGGCTTAATAAAATTCATTCAGTTATAATACATAAGATTTGTTGGGTTGAAAAAAGAACGGGAAGCATATTCTCCCTTTGAAACAATCAGTATAAAGGTTCTGAATATCAGTCTTAGAATCAGTGACTATTGGCTAGCGGCCAGTTAAGCCAAGGAGAACAATGTTACTTTTAAGTTTCATTTGCCCTTTATTTGTAGCGCCCTGAGCCCAGGTACCTTCTCTAAATCTCATAGCCTTCTGGCTACCATTCAGAAGATTGAAGAGTTGGAGCCTCCAGTAAACTCGAATATTGAGCTATAGTTTCCATTCACTCCACCAAGTTTTCTGTATGTTTCCACTTCAACAAGATAACCTGTATCCAAGACATTGTTCCAACCTTCAAGCAAATTGGGATTTGTTGGAGCTTCCTCATAGAAGCAAGAAATGCAGACTAAAATATCACTTGGGCCTTTGTTGTATCATAAAAATTAAGAATTAATATTTTAACAGTGTCCTGGTGTAAAGTTCTTGGCCTCACTTGAATGGAAGACCTTTTCAGTTTCTCTAAAACAGAAGAGAGAGTCAAACTAACAGTGGTAAAGTCTTTTGTTAATCTCATTAAGAGAGGGTTACACCTTTTGTTTACTGTTGGCCACCCTGAAAGGGAAGTTGTTAAGAGGGAGTGATTAACATTACTGTTGGTCTATTTTGTAAATCAAAAACTTTAAATTTGAGCTAAGCACTTTATTTTTACAATGCTTTTTACCTCTTTGGTTTCATAATTACCAGAAACTGTAAATTGGAAGTTGCTTGGGTCGTGGGGTAATTTGATTAGCAGGGAGAACTGTGCTTGTCTAAACCTCTCTCCAAGCAGAAATTTTTGAGTAGCCTAGCCTTCTCGCCATCCACATGGGGAGTGATTTGAGCTGTCTGGGGTGGGGTTTATCCAGGATCCTCCAAATCCCCCGAGGTTCACCTGCTTCTGAACTTATGCTAAAAACTTAATATTAATTAATTAAAGGCTGAAGCAAGAAGTCATGCAAATAGAAAGAGGGACCATTGCAAGCAAATGGACATGAGGGAGGAGCTATGGAGGACAGACTCCAAAAATCAAGGCCTTGCCTGGCAGCTCTGGTAATTCCTAACCTAAAGCACTTAGGTTATCCAAACCTGAAAGTATGACCCCAGGCGAAATTCTTAGTGCTCTTAGAACTTGGACCTGAAGAAGAGAAAGTGACCCACTTTTGCCTCCTCCCTTTGTATTTAGGGTTACCTATTCATTTTAAAGTTCCTGCTGCCTTTAGGGTGTCAAGAAACATTAGTCTTCATTCTTTATACTTACTGTCACTCCTAAATCATTCAATGTCATGAAATTGTTGATCAACATAAGCCCAAACTACCTGTTGTATTTTTACTGTGTGTGTGTGTATCCCTGCTCTACGAGACGAGACATTTGGTTCATTCAGTTCAGAATTAAAAGGAATGAACATGGGCATTTGGATATACATGTTTAAAGAGAGGAGAGCTTATTAGATTGTTTCAGTGAAAACCCTTAAAATTGAAAGATTTTTGTTATTGTTCAGTCATGTCTGACTATTTGTGATCACGTTTAAGGTTTTCTTGGCAAAAATACTGGAGTGGTTTGCCATTTCCTTCTTCAGCTCATTTTACAGATAAGAAAATTGAGGCAAACAGGGTTAGATGACTTGCCCAGGGTCACAGTTAATAACTGTCTGAGGCCAGATTTTCTTCCTGACTCCAGGTCTAATGCTACATAGTAGATACACTATGCCCCCCAAAGGAGGACCCATCTCAAAAGGAAAACCCTGGTAAATGAAAACTAGTGCAGCCCTAGAAACAAGATAATGTGCAAACACTTAGCACTAAAGTCTCAGTGGTGTTATACAATTTTAAGAAATAATATTTTGACATTCTTGTAGTCCTTGGTCTCACTAAAATGAAAAACCTGATCAGTCTTCCTTTGATAGAAGACTTAATCAATGCCAAGGAGATAGTGTCCTACTCTAAAATACTTGCTTTTACCTGAATCACAGATCTAATCAGGTCTTTCCAGAAGAGACATTTTTCTGCCTTCCAGTGGAAGGCAGGGATTTCTTTTTGTGATGGCTCTCTCTTTTTTAAGGGCATTTATTGAAACAACCTAATAAGCCCTTCTCTCTGTTAAATGTGTAGCTCCAAATCCCTAGAAGGATGGTGGGTTTGCCAGGGAAGCTCTACCCATAAAGGCTAGGGTTCAGCACAGGTCCCTAGACATGAAAGAGATTCAGGGTCAGTCTCAGGGGTGAAGGCCTTCTTTGGTCACCAGCAACTCCTGTCAGTTTTGCTCTAAAATCTTTCTGTAGTTTTAAGACATTAAAATTTAAAGTTGCACTAAGATTTTGGGGACATCCTGTATTTCTATATTAACAAATTATCTGGCAGGTTATGGCTAAAACACAAGGTATAGATTATTTTCTTCCACAGCTCCCTCCTAGAGTTTGTGATGGAGAAGGAAAACCAGGCACAGTCTTGACATGCCCCTAGATTTTAGAAGATCAGATTTCTAAGGGTTCAGAGGAAGGATAGGTGGAATGCTCTTGACTAAAATTCTATCTAAGACAAACCCAAGTGGATGGGAAGTTCTCAAGAATGGCATCGTGCAACCCTAGAAACAAGATAATGTGCAAACATTTAGCACAAACGTCTCAGTGGTATTATAATTTTAAGAAATAGCACTTTGACATTCTTGCACTCTTTGGTCCCACTCGAATGAAAAACCTGATCAGTCTTCCTTAAATAGAAGACTTAATCAATGTCAAGGAGATAGCATCCTACTCTAAAATACTTGCTTTCACCTGAATCACAAAGTAAAAGAAATCTGATGAGGAAAAATAGGAGTTATCTGAAGAGACCAACGTGGATGCTCAAGGAACTCACCAACTAATTAATACTTTTTAAATGTAGATATAGAATATGAAAAGTAACAGGGAGTGTGGGCAAAAGCACAGCACAGTACTGTAATATTTTCAGCAGTGCTGGGAAAAGGACCCACATGTACAAAAATATTTACAGCAGTTGTTTCGTGGTGGCAAAGATTTGGAAATTGGGGGGATGCCCATCAATTGAAGAATGGCCAAACAAATTGTGGTATATGAATACGATGGAATACTATTGTGCTAAAAGAAATGATGAGCAAGTAGACTCCAGAAAAATCTGGAAAGACTTATATGAACTGATGCCGAATGAGGTGAGCAGAACCAGAATACTGTACACAGTTACAGCCACATTGTGCATGACTAAATTTGATAGACTTAGCTTTTCTCAGTAATGCAAGGTTCTAAGACAACTCCAAAAGGCTTATGATGGAAAATATTATCTACATTCAGAGAAAAAATTATGGAATCTGAAAGCAGATCAAAGCATACTATTTGCTCTCTCTTTTCTCTCTCTCTCTTTTTTTTTTTTTTTTGGTTTTGTTTTATTCTGTTTTTTCTTTCTTGTGTTTCATGCCATTGGTTATAATTCTTTTTTACAACATGATTAATGTGAAAATATGTTTAATATGAATGTATATATAGCTTACATCAGATTGCATGCTTTCTTGGGGAGGGAGGTAGAGAAAATTTAAAACCCAAAAGCTTGTGGAACTGAATGTTAAAAACTAAAAAAAAAATTATTTTAAAAGAGGGGCAGTTAGGTGGCACAATGAATAGAGGCACCAGCCCTGGAGTCAGGAGAACCTGAGTTCAAATTCGGCCTCAGACACTTGACATTACTAGCTGTGTGTCCTTTGGCAAGTCACTTAACCCCACTTGCTTTGCCTTTCCCCCTCCAAAAAAAAAAAAAAAGAGAGAGAGACAGCATTGTATATATTGGACAGAGCACTAGACTTGTGTTTGAATTCTACCTCAGATGTTAGCTGTGAAGCTGTAGCAAGTCTCTTAATATATCTGATATTAAAAACCTTTGTAAAATGAGACTAATAACAGCCACTACCTCACATGGCTGTTATGAGGATCAAATGAGACACCACATGTAAATCCTTTTTGCTAACCTTACAGGACAATATAAATTTCAGCTAATGTTATTATTCATTTTTCATTCTTTCAGGGCTATAGTGCTACATGACTTGAAGTCATAAAACAATAACAGTAAGATATCAATATTTTTAAGTGAGCCTTTTGGGGAAAAGTTTGGGGTCACTGAAAGAACTTGGCCATTTCTTGCTCCCTTCATCCTGTTGACTTCTGAGCATAATTCATTGACCTTATATAATATCTACTCAAGATGTCTATATCTATACAATATCAACTACATTTACATATATATGTCCATTTCTGTATCTTTATCTATAGCATCTGTATATATATATATATATATCCATATCTATAGTTTTATTGTTCAGTCATTTCAGTCATGTCCAACTCTTCATGACCCCATTTGGATTTCTCTTGGCAAAGATACTGGAATGGTTTTCCATTTCCTTTTCCAGCTCATTTTACAGATGAGGAAACTGAGGCAAGCAGGGTGAAGTGATTTGTTCAGGGTCACACAGCTAGGAAGTGTCGGAGGCCAGATTTGAACATAGGAAGATGAGTCTTCCTGACTTCAATCCTAGCACTCTATCCATTGTGCCACCTAGCTGCCCACATAAACCTATATATGTATCTATATCTATAATTATATCTATATCATCTGTATCTATATCTCTATTATCTATTGGGGTACATGAGGTGTTCAAGGAGGACTTGCACTTCTGGTGTGAGGACTTGTCAAGCCCTTTTCAGGACTGTTCATCCATCTTTGGTATCTACCTGGCACTCAACTCTCACCTGCAGCTCCAAGAAGCTGTAGTGTGCAGCAACCACACCTCAGTAAAACATCTTGGCAGATGGATTAAACCAGACTGAGAGTAACTGATGGGCCCTAAACATATTAATGATTTAGGGGGGTGTCTATCCCCAGCATGTGAAGACTTCTCCCAGCAGAATGGGTGGGTGAGAACAATTTGTTATAACAGCCATGGAGGCAGCTGACTCAGGCTGACATAGAAGACACTAACATCATCCACTGCATCCCAAGCCTAAATTACCATTCATCCTGAATTTTGACTTCGCATTGGACTTTGACAACTCTGGAAGACAAAGTGAGATTGATGACTTTGTGCAACTCTGCATCATTTAAATCCAATTCATTCACAAGTCAAGACATCACTCCATGATGTCATTGGTTGTCTTTGAAAATGAAGGAAAAACAACAGTTATAGCTATAGCTCTAACATCTTCATAGACAAACTATTCAAATTGTCCATCTAAATGTGGTCAAAGCCTGGACAAAATCCACTTGTTCTTCCTGTATGGATAGGTAGAACAAACTCTCCTGTGTGTCTATGGCAATGACGAAACTCTGTGACGTTCCATTGCTTGAGCCAGCTAGCACGGTATCATAAAACAGGTGTTTCTCAAACTGTTTGATTTCAAGAACCCCTTTACACTCTTAAAAATTAATGAAAATCCCTTCCCCCTCCAAAGAGCTTTTGTCTATGTGGGTTATGTCTATCAATATTTATCTGATTTGGAATTAGAATGTCTTGATACTATCATGAAATAGTGTTGGTCTCAGGGACCCCGAGGTCCCCAGACCACACTTCAAAAACCACTGATATAGACTCAAATAGAAATGGTGGTCACTTATCTGTACATTAGGATCCCTTCCTACATACTAATTTAGTTTTAAAATATAATGTTATCATTGTTCATTCCATTGGTTATAATTCTTCTTTACAACTTGACTAATGTTTAATGTGCAGGTCTATGTAGAACCTATATTGGATTGCATGACACTGGAGGGAGAGGAGGAGAAGAAGGGGGAGAAAATTTGGAGCTCAAAAGCTTGTGGAACTGAATATTGTAAACTAAAAGTAAATAAATTTAAAAGCAAACAAAAAAAATGCAATATTATCCCATGCATACCCTTTAACCTAGCAATACCACTCACTACTAGGTCTGTAGCCCAAAAGACATAAAAAAAAGGAAAAGGACCTATATGTATAAAAATATTTATAGTAGCTCTTTTCTGGTGACAAAGAATTGGAAATTGAGAAGATGCCCATCAATTGGGGAATGACTGAATAAATTTGTGCTATGTGATTATGATGGAGTACTATTGTGCTATAAGAAATGATGAGTAGGATGCTCTCAGAAAAACCTGGAAAGACTTACATGAGCTGATGCAAAGTGAAATCTGTACAAAGTAACAGCAATATTGTGCACTAATCAGCTATGAAAGACTTAGCTATCCTCAGCAACACAATGATCCAAGACAACTCTGAAGGTCTCATGATGAAAATGCAATCCATTCCCAGAGAAAGAACTGGTGGTATCTGAAAACAGATTGAAACATCATTTTTTAACTTTATTTTTCTATCTATGTTTTCTTTCACAACATGATTATTACGGAAATGTTTTGCATGACTATAGATGTATAACCTATATCTAATTGCTTGTCTTCTCAAAGTGGGATGGGGTTGGGAAAGGAGGAAGGAAAAGAAATTGGAACTCAAAGCTTTAAAATGAACGTTTAAAATTGTTTTTACATGTAATTGGGGAAAAAATACAAAACAAAAAATATTATCTATGTTTTATTATATTTTTATTAATTTAAAAAATATTTCCCAATTACATTTTAATCTGGTTAGAGTCACATTTGGGAATATTGGGAGCAGCTTGTGGCCTGATGATGGTGTGTTTGATACCTTTGATCTAGAGGACCCAACAATCTACAGGAATACCTTGTTTTATTGTAACTCACTTTATTGCACTTCACAGACAATGTATTTTTCACAAATTGAAGTTTTGTGGTAACCCTATGTCAAACAAGTCTATGGGCACCATTTTTCCAACAGCATGTGCTCACATCATTTCTCTGTATTATTGCATTATGGTAATTCTTATGCTATCTAAAAATTTTTTTATCAGTATTATACTATTAAGGTGATCTGTGATCAGTGATCTTTGATGTTACTATTCTAATTATGTTATGGGGCACCACAAACCAAGTCCATATAAGATGACAAATTTAATCAACAAATGTTGCGTGTGTTCTGACTGTTCCACCAATCAGCAGCTCCCCATCTCTCTCCTTCTCCTTGAACCTCCCTTTTCCCTAAGATTCAATAATATTAAAATTTGACTAATTCATAACACCACAATGGTCTCTAAGTGTTCAAGTGAAAGAGTCAATAAGTACGGCAAATTTCATTGTTGTCTTATTTTAAGAAATTGTCACAGATACCTCAGTCTTCAGCAACCACCACTCTGATTAGTCAGCAGTCATCAACATTGAGACAAGATCCTCCACCAACAAAAAGGTGACAATGCATTGAAGGTTCAGATGGTGGTCAGCATTTTTTAGTAATAAAATATTGTTTATTAAGGTATGTACGTTGTTTTTTAGACATAATACTATTGTTTACTTAATAGACTACAAAATAGTGTATTTTTTTTTTGTCTTTTTAGAAGGGGGAAGTCAGGGCAATTGGGGTTAAGGGACTTGCCCAGGGTCACACAGCTAGTAAATGTCAAGTGTCTGAGGCAAGATTTGAACTCAGGTACTCCTGACTCTAGGGCTGGTGCTCTATTCACTGTGTCACCTAACTGCCCCTACATTTTTATATGTACTGGGAAACCGAAAAATTCATATGACTCACTTTATTACAATATTTGCTTTATTGTGGTGATCTGGAATCCTACCTGCAATATCACCAAGGTATGTCTGTATGGGGAATTCTTCAACTTGGACTCCATGCCAGAGCTTCATGACAGTGGCTAACATCTTTGGGAAGTACTTCTATTGCTGTTTTCTGTCTCTTTAGATCAGAAAGTTGAATACTGTTATATCTTTCAAGTTACCTTGTATAATTTTGTTATGGGATGAACCTGGATAGAGGAGTGCTTTAAGGTAGCATTTTGCTCTACCAAAATCAGTGAGACCTTGTATTTTCTACAACTTTTGGTATGTTGATAGAGATGTAGTCTGCCGTGGTGCATCATTTACAAAAACCTGCTTCTTTATTAATAACCTAATTAACAATGCCTTCAATATGTATGTAGATTGTTCTCATGTATTACATATCCTCCCCCCGGGTGGTAGCAGTGTAGTAGATTGATGGGAGTGAGTAAGCTGCAATACTTTCACAATTACACAGAAGTCCCAAAGTAAAGGTCATCCAGGAAATGTAAGAGTGAAAAAATAGATAGACTGATAATGTAGTGAGAGCAAAGGGAGAATTAATGGACAGCCAGTATGTTCTACTAGTCTTGTCATGATTTTGAGAGAAAGTAATTGGATGGACCCCATATGGCAAAGATTTCTAGACAAGGACATAGACCAGTGCAGGCCTTCAACATCTCACTCTTGGGCAACTGCAGTTGCCTGCTGGTGGGTCTACCTGCCTCAAGTCTCTTTCCATTCCAATCCATTCAGTCACCAAGTGATTTTTCCTAAAGCACAGGTCTGACCATGTCACCCCTCCTGATTCAATAAACTCTAATGGCTTCCTCTCACCTGTAGGATCAAATGCAAAATACTGTTTGGCAGTCAAAGCCCTTCATAACCTAGCCCCCTCCTACCTTTCCAGTCTTCTCATACCTTACTCCCCAATACATAGTCTTCATTCTAGTGATACTGACCTACTGGCTGTTCTGTGAACAAGATACTCCATTTCTTGACTCAGGGCATTTTCTCTGGCTGTGCCCCAGACCTGGAACACTCTCCTTCTTTTACACTGCCTACTGACCTCCCTAGCTTCCTTTAAGACCCAATTAAAGTATTTTCTTTTATTAGACTCCACCTAATTCTAATCCCTTCCCTCAGTTATTTTTAATTTATTCTGCTGTGGTGCCAATGCAACATTTACAGCACCCATGATCACAATCAAGACCATGACTATAAAAATCACATGTCATTCAATTGCAAAATACACCAGATTCTCTATGTATAGGACAGAACTGAAACATTTATTTTGACACCAGAAAACCAAATCCCAAAACCAGTAAGCCAATTCCATGATAGTACCAAATATATTCAGAAGCAATGATAACACTGAGAGCCACAGCATCCTTCAGCCTTCCCATAAACCAATACAAGATCAAGATCTACTCACAAACCTCTCTATCTCCTTGCCTGAGCATCCTCTTTCCTGCACCATCTCCCTAGCTCTGACTACCAGCTTCCTGTGGGCTCTGCTTCCCTTCAGCAAACTCCTCCCTCCACAGACTCCATGTGACTACATTCAGCCTATTAGGGAGCAGAGTTTATCTTCACAGCAGGGAAGCTTCCTGTGGGCTCTGCTCCACCCTTCAGCAAATTCCCTACATCACAGGCTCTATGTGAAGACATTCAGCCTACTGGGGGCAGAGTTTACTTTCAAAGCAGGGGAGGTCTCCAAACTCCCCTTAGGTCTATTAAGGGGCAGGGAAAATCTTCAAATTCCCATTCTTATTACACCTGTTTACAGCTTAACTGAATATATTTATTTGTATTTTATCTGCCCCTTTAGATGGTAGTAAGCTCCTTGAGGGCAGGAACTGTCTTTTGACTTTTTTTGTATCCCCAGCTTAGCACAGGGTCAGGTAAGTAGTAGACACTTAATCAATGCGGATTGATAGATTGATTCCCAAGGGATAGGTTGGCACAGATGGATAATAATTTTCAAACCTGGAGGGAATATTCCTATTAATGAGGTCACAGATTCCTAAGAGTATTTTGAGTATTACTAATTATTAGTATGAGTATTAATCAGATTGAACTGAGTCTGATGAAGAAAGATAAGACTGGGGGGAGGTGGGAAGAGAAGGAAGAAAAGAAGATAAAAGCAAATCTAGAAGGACTATTTGGGAGTGAATGGGATTACATAACTAATAAGAGGAAGAAGACAACTGCTTAATTCTTGCTGCTTTTGTTTTCTCTGCAAAGAACAATCCTTGGATAGGAAGACACAGAACAAAAATGAATCCCAGGCAGTTGATACTCATGGTAAAGAAGATAGAAAGAGAGCACTGAGCTATGCTTTAGGTAGATAGATAGATATGTGTATGTATATATGCATATATGTATGTTTATACACACATAGATATTCTTTATTTTTAATATTATTTTCTTTTTAAATTTTGAGTTCCAGATTCTCTCCCTCCTCACCCTTCCCCACCCAATGAGAAGGCAAATGATATGACATCAATTATACATACGGTATCAGCCATGTGGCAAAAACAAACAAAAAACAAACAAACAAAACCTGAGAAAATTATACTTCATTTTGCACTCTCTCTCTGGAGGTAGAATGCATTTTTTCATCATGAGTCCTTTGGAATTATATTTGGATCACAGGCATTGATCAGAGTAGCCAAATCTATCACAGTTGATCATCATTTCAACACTGTTGTTACTGTGCACAATTATCTCCCATTTTTACTCACATCACTTTGCAACTGTTCATATAGTTCTTGCCATATTTTTTTTGAAACCAACCCTTCATTATTTGTTATAGTACTATATTACAATATGCCACAACTTATTCAGCTATTACCCAAATTAATAAAATCCCTTTGATTTCTAATTCTTTGCCACCACAAAAAGAAATGCTATAAATATTTTTGTACATATGGGTCTTTTTCCTTTTTCTTTGATCTCTTGTAAGAGCTAGGATTAATGAATTCAAGTCAGCTGGTTCGGATGAAAGATACCCCTGGGTCCTGAAAGAATCAGTGGATGTGATTGCAGGGCACTCTCAGGGATATCAGAAGGAAAATGGAAAAAAGGAGAAGCATTGCTGGGCTAGAGAAGGGCAAATGTCCTGATTTTCACAAAGGGAAGAGAAAACAGAGCCTGAGAGTTATAGACCAGTGAGCTTGACTTTGGTTATTGATTCAATAACATTTATTAAGCACCTACTGTATGCTAGGCATTGAGCTAAGTGCTAGAAACTTTTAAAATGGGTTATTAACAGAAATAAAAGTTTTTCATGATTGCACTTGTATAACCTATATCAAATTGCTTGCCAACTCAGGGAAAGAAGAGGAAAGAAAGGAAGGGAGAGAATTTGGAACTCAAAATTTTAAAAATCAAATGTCAAAAGCTGTTTTTACATGTAAATGAAAAAAAGATAACTTTTGAAATTTTTAGGGATATTAAATGGAGTATTTAAAAGATGATTAGCGAATATTTAGAAAGAAAAGCAGTACACACAAAGTGCCTACATGTATTTATCAAGAACAAGTCACAACAGACTAACTGTATTGTGTGTGTGTGCATGTTTACAACGTTACTAACAAGTAGATCATGAAGAGTTCTAAAGATAGGCTTTACCTAGATTTTTAGCCAAATATTTAGTAAAGTTCTTCATGCTATTCTTGTGCAAACGATGGGAGGAAAGGGCAAGTTGATTAGGATTCAGAATTGGTCAGATGTCACTCAACAAAGGTATCATCTTGGCAGGAGGTCTTCAATAGAGTGATAGAGTGCCCCAAAGATGTTCTTACCTCTATACTACTTAACATTTGACACTGCTCATCAAATTTGCTGATGACTCAAAGCTGGGAGAACTCCCTCACATTCTGAGGAGAAAATAGGCAGGGGTGCCTAGTTTTTCAATTTTTTTATGAATTGATTTTATGAATTTTATGAATTTTATTAATTGCCTTTTGGAGGGCAATTGGAGTTAAGTAACTTGCCCAAGGTTACACAGCTAGTTTTTTTGTGTGTGTGTGGGTGTTAAGTGTCTGAGGCCGGAATTGAACTCAGGTCTTCCTGACTCCAGGGCCGGCACTTTACTCACTGTGCCACCTAGTTGCCCCAATTCCCTCACATTCTGAATGGCGATCAGGATACAGAAAATATCTTGACTAGCTTGGAACTGGAGCCAGTTATAAGAAGACTAAATTGAATAGGGATAAATCTGGCCTTACATATGGGCGCACACATACACACTTGATCTTACAAGAACAATTTAGAGGCAGAATGGGTAGCAGCTTGTCTGAAAAAGATATTGGGGCTATAGTGGGCTACAAACTCTATATGAGTCAGCAACTAACAAACTAACATGATCTGAAGTTGCATTTAAGAGAACTTCCAAGAATAAGGAAGTGATACTTCATCTACATTCTGACCAAGGCAAAATATTATGTACAATTACGGGAACTACAGTTTAGAAAGGACATTAATAAGCTGGAGATTGTACCTAAGAAGGCACCCAAGTTGATAAATGACTCAGTTTATTTCATATGATGCCCATTTCAAGGAAGTGAGTATGTTTATTCTGGAGATGAGAAGACTCAGGGGACATAATACCTGTCTTGAAGTAACTGAAGGCTTATCATTGTGGAATAATGATTTGTCTTGTTCTGTTTGGTCCCAGAGAGTAGAAGTAGAAGCAAGTGGTAGAAGTTGCAGAGTTAAATTTAGGCTTCATTTCAAAGGAAATTTCTAGATAATTAGAGCTATATAAATGTGGAACTCACTGACTCTTCTTTGAAGGTCTTGATGTAGGGGCTGGAAGACCTCTTTTAGCTACATTATAATGGAGATTCTTTTGGGGTTATGTATTGGACCAGATGTCTGTTGAGGTACCTTCTAAACCTAAGATTATAATGATTCTCTGATCACCACCTACCTATTGGACACCTCCATCTGGATGTCCCGTGGGCATCTCAAATCCATTCTTTCCAAAACAAAAATCATCTTTCTTTCTAAGCCTACCTCTCACCTAAACATTCTGATTTCTGTTGAGGGTATCACTCTTCTAGTCAACCAGAGTAGTAACCTTGGAATCATCCTTGACCCTTTCAGCTGCCTTACCCCCCATAATATATTAGGGTCCATGATGAGGAATAGGATCTGGGAACCCCTTTGAACTCTCCTTGAATCTTCCCACTTGATTTGGCATTCCCCTGAGGTCATAAGCCTTCCATTATCATCATTACCACTCAGCATCAGAGAAGGTGCTGTGCTCTATGAGCAAAGCAGGTTTGAAACAGCTCAAAGGAAATGCAGGATGCACAAATTTAGAGTATGCACCCCAAATGTTCACACGGATTATTTGTGCCCCAACTAGTAGTAGAGCATTCTGAGCTCATATTGGTCTGATCAGCCAGTCAGACACATTGAAATTTGACTTTAGCATAATGATGTCATTTTGGTCCTCTTCAAGAATGAAGGACAACAACCAGGAACCACCACCATTCCCAAATCTGGGTTACCCTGAACCTAGCCTAGCCCTCCATTATCTCCAGGTAGCCTTCAGCTACTTCCCACCCTTAATCCCATTCTCTTGGTTCCTGGTATCTGACCTCTAGTCACCCCAGCTTCTAGTCACTCCCATCAAGACCCTCCCTGGACCCCTCCTCCAGTAACCCCAGACTACTTGGCCAACCCTAGATCCCTCCCACAATCTTTCTGTATATAAACTCCATCTTGCCTCCATGAGAGCTGAGAATTATCTAGCACAGACTCACTCTGTGTCAGATTATTCTGGCCCGCTTGTCCAATACAAGCGTCACAGATACCTAGGCTCCTTAAGAGTCTACCCATTATGGTGAACCTTTAATAAACTTTTCTTTACTTTGGCTGAGAGAAGGTTTGAGTCTAATTCATTCAGCAAGACCCAGCGTATTGGTATTTTGGGGTCTGGAGCACCATTAAACCTTAAACCTCAACATTTTATGGTTCCCTGACCTCAACAAAAATAGTGGGCTCAAGTTTAGCTTACTTCCTACATAACATTGGTTCCCCCATGTTCATGTCTAAATGTGACAGAACTGCTAGATGAGTCCTCATTTCACCTGCTGTTAACCTGGATCTAAAAAGTCACTCCTGGCTCTCAGAGCATCAAAACTGAAAGCATGGGCCCAGGACCCTGGTACGCTCCCTATTCCCTTCACCTAAAATGGAAAAAAAAAACCCAAACCAAATGCAATGGCAGCAAAAAGCCCAGGCCTGTCTTCACTGACTACATGTTAGCCTCTATAAGGAGAGCCTAAAGCCTCTCCTCTTACAACATTGCCTCTCACTGAGTTCCACCAGGGAAGGAGTACTACCCTGTTTCCCCGATAATAAGACCTATCCCGAAAATAAGCCCTCCCCTTACTTTGTAAGATTCCTCTAAAATAAGCCCTCCCCCGAAAATAAGCCCTATTGAGATTGCTACTGTAGTGAAGGTGATCCCCTGCGCTACACGCTACATTACGGTACCCTCTATATGCACCGTCCCCCCCCCCCCGTGAAACGCACGCCGCGCTCTGAGCTGCATCCAATCAGAGCTGCAGCAGTGAGCGCGTCATCCTGTTCTTCCCCAGTGATTTGCTTGCTGGTGCCATTGAGAGCAGTGCCACGGAGGAGAGCTGAGGCAGGACAACATAAGCCCTCCCCTGAAAATAAGCCCTCTGGTGTTATTCTTTCCAAAAAAATTAATAAGACAGTGTCTTATTATCGGGGAAACACGGTACCAAGAGCAGAGCCAAAAAGGAAAAATATTCAGGCTTTGCTCACTAGGGCTTTTTCAAAGGCCTCTGCAGCCAATCAAAGACACTCTTTCACCATGTGTTTAACTTTTTCAAGCCAGTTACAGAATGTCAATGCGTGCTCCAGCATCTCTACAGTGATTTCCCCTTACATATCATCCTGACTATGAAGGAAGGAGACTCCCAAGCCTCCTCCACACAGTGAGCTGACATTAGAGGCATTCTATATATGTACTAGTCTTTCGTACATGCACATACTTTTTGACCCAGAGATTCCATTGTTAGGTATATACCCCCAAGAAGGTCACTGACAAAAAAGAAAGTCTTCATATGCACCAAAATACTTATAGCAGCAATTTTTTGTGGTAGAAAAGATGGGAAACAAAGTAGACGTCCATTCATTGGGGAATGGCTAAACAGATTGTTAATATGAGAAAAAATGACAAATATGATGAAAAGCATGGAAAAACTTAATATGAAGGTGAAATAAACAGAACCAAGAAAACAATATTCACAATGAAAACAGCAATGTAAATGGAAAGGACAACTAACAAAAAAAATGGAAAATGAATGTTGTGAAATTATAAAGAACAAGTTTGGCCCCAAAGAAGTGATATGAGAAGACACCTCCCCCCATTCCTTTGCATGGGTGGGGAGGGAGTTTCAGGGGTGTGGAATATGGTATATGATGTTAGATATTTTTGATGCACTAATTGGTATGGTTTTTTCTTTTCTTTTTAAAAAAAATCCTTTGATATAAGGAATGGCTTTCTGGGAAGGAGAATAAGAGGGATGCAGGGGGAAATCTAGGATGTGAAAATAAAAGCTATCTATAAAAAATCTATTAAAAACACCAAAGAAATATATTTTATTTTCTTATCTGTGAACATGTATATCCCTTAACATGGTAAAATGTCACCTTCAGGTCAAAGATTCATTTGTTTTTGTCTTTGTACCTTCACCTAGCATACTAGGAGTTTAATAAACAATTTCTTGGATTGAATTGAATCCATGAACAATAATGAATCCAGTTTTAAAATTGAGCTTGAGCTTCCTAGAACAGAGGCTCAAGCGGATGAGCTAACCAGCTATTCAATTAGCTGGTTGTTGGGTTTGTTAAGAATTGCAGGTTGAGGGGAGGCTAGGTGGTGCAGTGAATAGAACACTGGCCCTGAAGTCAGGAGGGCTGAGTTCTAATACAGTCTCAGACCCTTAACACTTACTACTCATGTGACCTTGGGCAAGTCACTTAACCCCAATCACCCTGCCTTCCCCCCTCCAAAAAAGGAAAAGAAAAAAAAAAGAATTGCAGGTTGGGTAAGAAGGTAATTTTAACCCTTAGATAACCACAAGGCATCTGAAACAACCAGTCTGTCAAATAAATATTTATTAAATCTCTACTATGTACCAGGGACTGTGCTAAGGACAGGGGATATTGTTGTTGCTGTTTGTCCTTCATTCTTGAAGAGGACCAAGATATCAGGAAGATGATACCATGATTTGAAAGTGAGTTGGATTTAAGTGAGGCAGGGCTGTGCAAAGACACCAGGCTCAATTATTTTTTCTCCAGAGCCATCTGGATCCAATGGCAAGATATAGATCAGGATGACTGGAGACCTTGGCCTTTTTAAGCTAAAGATCTTCTGAGTTCTCACTTTGACTGAGACAATGCCCATTCAGTGATAAAAGCAAAAGAAAAGTGCAGAGGATACAGAAAGAAGCAAAGGACAGTCCCAGCTCTCTAGGTGCTCACAATCAGTGGTGTAATGGATAGAGTGCTGGGACTGAGAGTCAAGAAGACTAGAATTTGAATCCTGACTCAGACTCTTACTTGACTCTGTGATCTTGGGCAAGTTCCTTAATTTCTCTTAGCCTTCATTACTTCACCTGCAAAATGAGGACAATAATTTCCTTGGCTTACTGGTCTAGGTGGGAGTGTTGGAATATTCTTTGCTCCCCATCACTACTTCCAGCTTCTCTTCCTTCTATCACTCAGTAACCTCTCTTCCTTTGAGATTCATGTTATTCATATCTATCACCCAATCAAAATCCTGGCAGTTGTTGGGTTATTTCCCTTTCTTCCTCAATGAATTTGATGCCTGGCTTACAATTTTTCTCTCCTTTTCAACTCTTGTCCTCATACTAGGAGACTTCAACAAACATATTAATTCCTCCACAAACACCTTACCCATTTCCTCCACCTACTCACCTCCCATTATTCTTTCACCCACCTCAGACACACACAAAGATGGTCATACCATTGATCTTACCATCACCCACAAATGTACCACCTCCAGGTTCAAGAATTCTGAAATTTCCTTATCTGACCGCAATCTATTGTCCTCTATCTAGAGGTCAATTTCTTGACCTCTCAGTTCTCTGCCAGTCCATCTCCCCTGCAGTAGCCCTCTCCTCTTCTCCCCAGCTTAACTCCTTGGCAAGCCAGTATAACTCTACACTGTCCTCCTCTCTTGAATCCCATTCTCCTTTATCATATCACTAATTACACTTAGCCAAGCCTCAGTCTTGGATCACTCCCATCATTCCTTACCTTTGTGCCTATATGTGTCCTGATGAATGAAGGTGGAGAAAATCTTGCAACTGAGTCTACTACAAATTTATACTATCCAGCTTCTACTGGTACCTGACTGTCACTAGACTACTTCCCTTATTAATTCACTATCCCACTATCTACAGTAACTCTTTCAAATCTTTTCATCCCTCCTTAAGCCTCCTGTGTCTCCCTCTTCTCCTCTCCATCTCCCAAGCAGAGAACCTTACCTCATACTTTACAGGAAAAATTGGAGCTATTGATCATGAAATCCATTCTTCCTTCTTCCTCTTCTCTCATCACTCAGGTGCCTTCTGCCACTTTCTCCTCCTTCATTTCTGTTTCACATGATGAAGTGGACTTAATCCAGACCAAGGCTAATCTCTCTATCTGTTCAGGTGATTGCATTCCACCCCATCTTCTCCAAGAGATTGCTTCCTCTACTATTTCCATTCTCATTTATTTTCAATTCTCTCCCTCTCTATACTGTCTCATTTCCTACTGCCTACAAATATATCTATGCTTCCCTCTCCTGAAAAAATCCTCACTTGATCCTTCCATCCCTGCTAACTATCATCTTATAAATCTTCTGCCCTTTGTAGCAAAGTTTGTTGGAAGGGCCATCTACAATAAGTGCCTCTACTTTCTCTCCATTCATTCTCTTATAAATCCTTACAGTCCAGCTTCCTACCTTATTATTCCACCAAAACTGCTCTCCCCAAAGTTGCTAATGATCTCTTAGTTGCCAAGTCCAGTGGCCTTTTCTCATTCTCCTTGACTTCTCTGTGGTCATTGACTCTTGATCTCTCTTTCCTCCTTAATGCTCTCTTTTCTCTAGGTTGTTGGGACACCACTCTCCTGGTTCTCCTCCTACCTATCTGGCCACTCTTTCTCTGTCTCCTTTACTGGATCCTCCTCTAGATCACACCCTCGACCATAGATGTCCTTCAGGATTCTGTCTGGGCTCTCTCCTCTTCTCCCTCTATATTACTTCACTTGGTGATTTCATCAGTTCCCATGGATTTAATGACCATCTCTATGCTGATGATTCTCAAATCTATCTTTCCTGTCCTACTCTACTGAACTCCAATCTAAAATATCCAACTGCCTTTCAGATTTCTGGACCTGGATGTCCAGTGGACATCTTAAACTCAACATTTCCAAAACAGAACTCATTATCTTTCCCCCAAACCCTCCCTACCTCCTACCTTTCCTATGACTTATAGAGGACAGTACCATCTTCCCAGGTCCCCAGGCTTGAAACCTAGGAGTCATCTTGTATTCCTCACTATCTCTCACTACCCCTCCATATCCAATCCAATGTTGCCATGGCCTGCTGATTTCACCTTTGCTATATCTCTCTCCAGTTTACCTTTAGTCACTAAAGTGATTTTCCTATAACACAGGTTTGATCATGTCCCTCCCTTACTCCCTTACTCAATAAACTCCAGTGGCTCCCTATCATCTCTAGGATGGAATACAAAATGCTCTGTTTGGCATTCAAAGCCTTTCATAACCTAGCCCCCTCCCACCTTTCCAGTCTTTTTATGCCTTACTCCCCAACATGTACTCTTCAATTCAGTGACATTGTCTTCCTGGTTGTTCCATGAACAAGACACTCCATCTCACAGCTCTGGGCATTTCCTGTGACTGTGCCCCATACCTTGAACATTCTCCTTCCTTTGCTCCAACTACTGACCTCTCTGGCTTTCTTTAAGTCCTGATAAACTCCCACCTTCTACTGGAGCCTTCCCATTAATAATTTCCAGCATTAATTCCAATGCTTTCTTTCTTTGTATATTTGTTTTCTTGTTGTCTCCCTCATTTAGATTGTAAATTCCTTTAGGGCAGGGACTTTCTTTTGTCTCTTTTTGTATCCCCAGGGCTTAGCAGTCCCTGACCCTGAATAGATGCTTAATAAAGTTTATTGATTGATTGACAAGGCATGTCACTTTCCCATTCCATCAACCAGAAGCTGTTAGAGAATAATTCTCTTGGAAGTTCTAGAAAATGACCCTGAAGACTCCAAAGAAAGAAATTCTTTCTTTTGGAAAGAAGCCACGCTGCCCTTCATTTTGTGTACCACAATTTGGACAGTATACAATCCAACTTTGGGCCCCCCTTTGAAACGACTGCTAAAGTCTCACCTACCAGAACATAAACTAGTAACAAAAGGTGTGGTTTTCCTTTATCACTGTGCTGGCATGTAGAGAACAGAGAGTACAAAGTAATAAGGGCTCCTTTAGGAAAAGGACCAATAACCTGGGATAGGAGTGGTGTGATCTTTGTCCTTCGTGGGACACATGATATTTGGGGAAAATAAAATCTGGAGGAACCAATATTAAAAAAACATCTTCCAACTAGATTACCTTTCTGCCCCTCCCAGCAATATAATCAGTCTTCAGATAATATCAATTCCATTTAGGGAGATAGTAGATGGAGATGGTGGGGGTAGAGGAAGCTTTTGGTAGAAAAGTGGAACACTACAGTTGTAGAATGTTGTATACACATCTCTCCTGGACCCTCGATAGCCAGTCCTTCTGCTCCTCTCTAAAATTATTTTCTTTGCTACTCACCATAACAGCTGCTTCAAACCTCCTTTCCTGAAGCCTCCATTGGTACTCCCATCCCCACCCACTAAATTGAAGATATTACCTCATACTTTATTGAGAAAATTGAGGCTAGTTACTTCAAGCTCCTTCTTCTCATTAACCAACCCATTGACTTCTTCTGTGAGCTCCTCCTTTACTCTATTCTCTGATAAAGAGAAGACCCTTCACCTTACAAGTCCAACCCCTTTAGATGTACCTCCAATTTCATACTCTCCTGTCTTCTCCATTGGATTATCTTTACTATCATCCCTCCACTCTCATTTTTAATCTCCCTTTATTTACTGGCTCTTCCCCTGCTAACTACAAATATATCCAGGTTTTCTCTAGCCTTAAAAACTCTCATTATATTACATCTCTGCCAGCTATGGTCTTACCCTTTTTCCAGTTTTTAAAAGTTCTTGAAAAGCAATTTACATGCACTGTCTCCACTTCCTATTACTCTCTTCTAAACTCTCTGCAGTCTGGTTTCAGACTTTATTGCTGAGCTGAAATTGCTCTCTAGAAATTACCAATGATTACTTAATCGACAGTTTCTTAATCTTCTTTTTTTGACAATTTTCTTGATCTTCATCCTTCTTGACCTTTTAAGAATATTGTTTTGCTGTTGTCTATCCTCTTCTGGATACACTCTCTTTTCTGGGCTTTCATGACAATGCTCTCTCTTAGTTCTAATTTTACATATCTGACTACTTATTCCCAGAGTGGGAATTGGCTCACCATTGACTCACCATTCATTTCATTTTTCTTAACTCCCCCAGGGCCTATCTTGTACCATTTTTTCTCTCTACACTATCACTTGGTGGTCTCATCAGCTCCCTTAAGTTTGATGATCATTTCTTTTTTTTTTTAATGTTTTTAATTTTTTTGTCTTTATTAATTTTTTTGCTTATTTTTAGTTTACAAGATTCAGTTCCACAATCCCTTGAGTTTTAAATTTTCTCTCCCTCCCTCTCCTACACACCCCACCCCTATGTCAGCATGCAATCAAGTATAGGATCTGCAAATACTTCCACATTAGACATTAGGTTGTAAAGAAGGATTGTAACCAATGGAATGAACAATGGGAAAGAGGAAGCAAAACCAAACAAGAAGAAGAAAGGGAGCAGGTAGTTTGCTTCACTCTGCATTCAAACTCTGTTCTTTCTAGTTCTTTCTCTGAATGTAGACATCTCCTTCTGTCATGAGTCTTTTGGAGTTGTCTTATAACCTTGCATTGCTGAGAAGAGTCCAGTCTATCAAGGTTGGTCATCACATACTTTGTGTCCCTAATTGTGTACAAATTTCTCCTGGTTCTGCTCTTCTCACTCAACATCAGTTTGTATAAGTCTTTCCAGGTACATATGAAGTCCATCTGCTCCTCATTTCTTATAGCACAATAGTATTCCATTACATTCATATACCACAACTTATTTAGCCATTTTCCAGTTGATGGGTATCCCCTTAATTTCCAATTCTTTGCCACCACAAAAAGAGCTGGAATAAATATTTTTGTACGTACAGGTCTTTCTCCCACTTCTATGATCTCTTTGGGATACAACCCCTAGACGTGGTATTGCTGGGTCAAAGGGTATGCACTTATTTATAGCCCTTTGGGCATAGTTTCAGATTGCTCTCCAGAATGGTTGAATCAGTTCACAACTCCACCAACAATGCATTAGTGTTCCAATTTTTCCATATCCTCTCCAGTATTTGTCATTTTCCTGTTTTGTCATCTTAGCCAATCTGAATGGTGAGATGTGGTACCTCAGAGTTGTTTTGATTTGCATTTCTCCAATAATAGTGATTTAGAGCATTTTTTCATATGCTTATAGATATCTTTAATTTCATCCTCTGAAAACTGCCTGTTCATATCCTTTGACTGATATCAATTGGGGAATGACTTGTATTCTTATATATTTGACTCAATTCTCTGTATATTTTAGAAATGATGCCTTTATCAGAGACACTGGTTGTAAAAATTCTTTCCAAATTTCCCACTTCCCTCTTAATCTTGGTTACATTGGCTTTGTTTGTACAGAAACTTTTCAATTTAATGTAATCAAGATTTTTTTTTTGCATTTTATAAAGCTCTCTAACTCTTGTTTGGTCATAAAGTCTTCCCTTCTCCATAAATCTGACAGGTTAACTATTCCTTGCTTTCACAGATTGCTTACAGTATCAGACTTTATACCTAGATCATGCACCCATTTGGATTTGATTTTTCTATACAGTATTAAATAATGGTCTATGCCCAGTTTCTGCCATACTATATTCCAGTTTTCCCAGCAGTTTTTTTTTTCAAATAGTTAGTTCTTATCCCAAAAACTGGGGCCTTTGGGTTTATCAAGGAGTAGATTACTATAGTCATTGGCTGTTGAGTCTCGTGTACCCAATCTATTCTATTGATCCACTACTCTATTCCTCAGCCAATACCAAGTAGTTTTGATGACTGCTACTTTATAATACAGATTAAAATCTGGCATGGGTAGGCCACCTTCCCTGGCATTTATTTCCATTAATTCCCTTGATACTCTGGACCTTTTGTTCTTCCAAATGAATTTTGTTACTATTTTTTTTAGCTATATAAAGTAATTCTTTGGTAGATTGATTGGTATGGAACTAAATATGTAATTTAATTTAGATAAAATTGTCATTTTTATTATACTAGCTCGACCCAGCCACAAGCAATTGATGTTTTTCCAATTAGTTAGATCTGACTTTATTTGTGTGAAAAGTGTTTTGTAATTGTTGATGATCATTTCTATGCAAGTAACTTTCAGATTTATATATCCAGTCACAGTATCTCTCCTGAGCTCCAGGTCTACATTACCAACTGCCTATTAGACATTTTGAATTATATGTCTCATGTTGTTGTTGAGTCATTTCAGTAGTGTCCAAATCTTCATGACCCCATTTGGGGTTTACTTGGGAAAGATGGGTGGCTTGCCATTTCCTTCTCCAGCTCATTTTACAGATGAGGAAACTGAGGCAAACAGGGTTAAGGGAGTTAAGGGACTACTTGCCCAGGGTCACATAGCTAGCAAGTATCTAAGGCCATATTTGAACTCCATTGTTCTTGGAGCTCTTTGAAGTCTTCCAAACTCCAGACCTAGCACTTTATCCACTATGCCACCTAGCTTCCCCTCTATGTCCCATGAGCATCTCTAATTCAATATATCTATAACAGAATACTTTATTTCTACCCCACTGCCAAAGTCACTTTTCTTCTGAACTTCCCTATTTCTACCAGGTTCATCACCATCTTTCCAGTCACCAGATTCACAGTCCTTGGCTCCCCACCCTCACTCACCCCACATATTCAATCAGTTGCCAAATCTTGTTATTTCTTTCTCTGTATCTCTCATATATGTTCCTTCTTTCCATTCACACAGACACCACCTTAGTCCAGTGCCTCATCACCTCTCACCTGGATTAATGCAATTGCTTCTTAATCCACTTAATCCTACTCCAATCCATCTTTCACATAACTAGCAAAGTGATTTTCCTAGATTGTAAGCCTGACCACTACTATCCAATAAGCTTCAATAGCTCTTAAGCACCTCTAGAACCATATATAAACCCCTGTTTGGTATTTAATGCTCTTCACAACCTGGTCTCTTCCTACCTTTCCAGTCTTATTAAACATTATTCCAACCATACCAGATTTATTTGATTTATTTATTTATTTTTGGCTATTCCTCACATCACCCTCTGTCTACCAACTCTGTGTCTTTGCACTGGACATACACCAACCCTCGGGTAGCTGGGTGCAGTGGATAGAGCTCCAGGTTTGGAGTCAAGAAGACTCTTCCTGAGTTCAAATCCAGCCTCAAACACTTTCTAGCTATATAACCCTGGGCAAGTCACTTTACTCTGCCTCAGTTTCCTCATCTGTAAAATGATCTAGAGAGGGAAATGACAAAGTACTTCAGTGTCTTTGCCAAGAAAACCCCAAATGGGGTCACAAAGAATTGGCCACAACTGAAAAATGACTAAACAGCAACATTTTCCAATATATTCCACCCCCATAAAAGGAAGAAAACATTTAAATCAAACTGACCCAAAAAGCAACTTTGTGTGACAGCATATGCAACATTTTGCACCCCTGGTCTCCCTACTTCTCTCTACCAAGAGGGAGGAAGTAAATTCTCTCATCTGTCTTTGGGATCAACCATTGCATAACTGATCTCACCTCCCTTTTTGTGTTTTTCAGTCTTCACTTAACTCATCCCCGTATCTGTCTTTAAGAAGAAGCACAGTCTCATCTTAACTCCAACTTCCTGATATATACTCCTCTTCTCTTTGTCCTTTTGAAGTTTCTTCATCCCATCTCTTATTACTCTGTGACATTTGAGGGCTAGGCATAAGTGATTCACTCGGCAGATCTCTCAACACTTTATTTAGACTTTTTAAAAGCACTGCTTTTGTTATGATTTGTGTAGGGAGTACACGTTGATTATTTGCATGCTTAACCTACTAGACTGTGGTCTCCTGGAAGCGGGACTGGGGTAGGACAATGAACAATGTATTACTGTAGGTTGCTTGCTGAATTGTTGAATTCTGGTGTGCCATAGGAATAGCAATTGAACTTATTTTGAGAGTGGAAGAAAGAAGTGGCAAGAATGCCCAAACTTCGCTGAACCCTCCTTTATTCCCTTTTCTTCAGACTTCCTCATTTCAAATATTCCTCATGGAGTATGGCATAGAATGGTGCTTCTTTGAAATAGGCCCATCCTCCTTTAGGATGTACTAAGATGGCAAATATTCCATACCCAGTTAGCATATGCTTGTTTCAGAATTCAGATAATTACTCATATTCATGACTTCCCTTATTATCTCATGTAGAGGAAATAATATTCTTTTTCCCTCTCTTCCTTCAGGTTGCTGTCTCACATATCATATAAAGTCATTAATGTAATGAGGGCTTTTCTTTCTGTGACTTGCTGGTGTGTTATTATTTATTATTAGTGCCCATGCTTTTATTACTGTTTTATGCCTGCCACATATTACCCTTTCAGATTAAAATAATAATAACTCGATTTAATAATACCTTCTACTTGGGGAGTTGCTTTCAACCAAACAATTCTAGGTTCTCTACAAACATTACATCATTTGTTCTCAAAACACTCCTTCGAGGGAGACCACTCTTACTACCGTGTTTCCCCGATAATAAGACACTGTCTTATTATTTTTTTTTGGACAGAAAAACACCAGAGGGCTTATTTTCAGGGGAGGGCTTATTTTAACGAACATTGACAGCAATTTTAATAAACAGGTAAATGTGAACAAAAAAATGTACCTTTATTCAATAAGCAAATCACTGGGGAAGAACAGGATGACACGCTCACTGCTGCAGCTCTGATTGGATGCAGCTCAGAGCGCGGCGTGCATTTCACCGGGGGGGGGGGGGAAACGGTGCATACAGAGGGTACCGTAATGTAGCGTGTAGCGCAGGGGATCACCTTCACTACAGTAGCAATCTCAATAGGGCTTATTTTTGGGGGAGGGCTTATTTTAGAGGAATCTTACACAGTAAGGGGAGGGCTTATTTTCGGGATAGGTCTTATTATCGGGGAAACACGGTATCTCTTTCTGGGAAATCCTGCTATAGCTCTGACTGCCCAGGACAAATCTCAATTCAAAAGGATCAAAACTTCCACAAACACAGTTCACAAATAAACTTCTGAATCAGTAAGTGACATTATGTAGAGACTAGAATAAGATTGTAAACTCCTTTAGATCAGGAAAATGTGTCTTTTGGATAGAAAGCAAGCCTTTGAGATAGCAAGACCTGGGTTGGAGTGTTGCCTCTGCCACATACTCAATATGTGATCCTTGGACCAGTACCTAAACTTCTCAGTGTTCTAGGTAGAGGGGCAGCTGATTAGTACAGTGGATAGAATGTCTGATCGGGGGTCAGGAAGGTTCATCTTCCTGAGTTCAAATATCGCCTCATATACTTACTGTGTCTGTATAAAAGGTATGGGACCATGAGCAAGGCACTTAACCCTGCTTGCTTCATCTGTAAAATGATCTGGAGAAGGAAAAAGCAAACCATTTCCATATCTCTTGCCCCAAATGGGATCAAGAAGAGTCAGACACTATTGAAAAGAACTGAAGTGCTCTAGGTAACCCTATAAAACTATAAATTACAGAGAAGGTATCAGCCTGTATTGGTAAAGAATTCTCTATATTAATGAAACCAAAGGTCTGCTTTCCATCCTTAACCATTCAGGGCCTAAAACAATATGCTATCCAATAAGGCATATCTGAGTAATTGTGAACTGCCTTTCTACTTTTGGGTGGGGGGGAGGCAGTTAAGTGTCATAGTGGATAGAGCACTGGACTTAGTATCAGGAAGACCTGAATTCAAATCCAGCTTCAGAAATTTCCTATCTGTGTGACCTTGGACAAGTCACTTAACCTCTGTCTGACACCCAAAGAAGGAAAGGGCAAACCACTCTAGTGTCTTTGCCAAGAAAACCCCATGAATGGTATGGTCCACGGGGTCACAAAGAGCTGGACAAAACTCAACAACAACAATTGCTACCAAGCAAATAATCAACCCTGTGATTTTTGCATTTTCAAGGCTCTCCCGGCTCTCAGTGTTTTTTAATTAAATTATCTGGAGTGTGATTTGAAGGGTTGTTCATTTGGGAGGAGGGACAGTATTCACCCTCCCCTTTCAAACCCTCTCTGTCTTAGGTGACAGGATCATGTTGCTTTTGAGCCTTGTGTTTTTATTGTTTGCATATTCTTCTGGAGTCTGGATTCACTCAATTACCACACTTCCTTGTTCTTCTGCCCACTAGTTGTCTGAGTTCCTTAGCAATGGAAGCTGGAGGCTGCTCACTTTAGTTTTCACCCTACAATTACAGGAAGAGGACAGCTATGTTTTGGGTGCTCCTGCCCACTTGGTGTCTTGGGGCTTCTGAAATCTGTTTGCTGCCAGAGAAACACAAGTTTCAGCAAGCAAGAGGCCAAATTCAATCCCTTTAAAAAGAAGTGGAGACAGCATGATGAAGAGCAACCCTGAAACAAGGGAAATAACACCTGGGTTCAAGTCTTGTGTCTCATACATACTGGATGTGTAACCTCTGGGCAAATCATTCAATCTTTCAGTCCTAAGACTGCCAGCAGCTCTCTAAGATCATACATGACAGAAAAGGTGCTAAGTACAACAGTAAGAGTGAGTTTCCCCAAACAGGAAGTTCCCAATGAAAATGAAATCACAGGTCCCATCTCTATCCTAAACAGAAGGACAACAGAACAATGAAAATTCTGTCTACTGTGATCAATTCATCATAGTATTACATTTCCGCAGAAGAGTGTGTGGACAGAAACAAAAGAAGACTGGCTTTTTCTCATTATAATAATGGCATTTATATAACACTTTAAGGTCTAAAACGTACTTTACATCTCTCCCACTTGTTACTAAAAGTATTATTATTCCCAGAGGTTCCCACAGTAGATGATACTGACCATTAGGGGGGCACTGGAATGATGGGGGGCAGTAGTAGCCTTGGGTGTAATTGAGGAGCACTGAATAAAAATAAGGAGGCAATGGAAGCATAAGGAAAGAAGAAAAGAGACTTTCTAAAAACAATTTATACATGTTTCATCTGTTATATAACAGAGTTAAAGTCTTAGTGATTACATTATTTTCCAAATAAATACACTAAATACAACCAATAACCAATTAGTGATCAAATGGTCAAGTCCCCTGACAGGTCTTAACAAACAAGTATTGGCAGTCGAGCATGTCACCAATTGTCAGGAAGTCAAGCATGCATCTGCAGGAATATGTTCATGTAATGACCTGTTTACAATACGATACTATATTGTTACACGACACAATATTGCATCATCAAAATTTGAATGCTGGGAAAAAACACAAATTTACATAGATTATTAAATTTAAGATCTATAATTTTTTTAAAAATAATTTTTTAAATGATGGAAATTTCAAAAAAATTGTTAAAGCATTAAAGAAAGATTTCCAGCTGAGGAGAGGGGAAGGGAGTAATATATTTTTTAAAAGGGGGTGGTAACCCAAATAAGTTTGGGAACTTCTGATTATCCTGATTTACAGATGTGGAAACTGAAACTCAAAAGTGGCTTCCCCAAAATCCTACACCTAATCAGTTATTAGATTAGAATCTAGGTCACTCTACTATACTATGTTGCCTCCCTACAGACCTGACTGACTGGACCATATACTGTAAACAGTAGTCCTAAAGAATGTAATAGTTTGGGTTTGGAATCAGATCTGGGTTCTACTATTTACTGGTAGTCAGGGTGGTTAACTTTTTTTTTTTGTGACATGTACCCCACCCTATTGATTTGTCTGGGGAAGCTGATGGATCCCTTTTCAGAATGTTTTTAAATGCATAAAATAAAATACATAGGAGTACAAAGAAAACTAATTCTATAGAAAAACATTTAAGAAAACATTTTAAACACACACACACACACACACGAACACGCACACAAATTCACATACTCCAGGTAAAGAACCCTTACCTACAGAAAAGTCACTGAACTCTGAGGCTCAGTTTTCTTATTTGTAAAAATGAAAGGGCTAGACTAAATGGTCGATGTTCTCTTCCACTTAGAACTAGACTCTACCTAAATGCTTTCAATAGTCTGTTCTCTCGGACTGCTTTCCTCTCTATATTTCCCCCCACCTTCTTCCCTGTCTTCATATTCTACAACACTCCAGGTACCTTTCTCCATATATAATTTCTCCAAATATAATCAGAGGACTTGCTGTGTTTGGTTAGATTTGGGCACTTTCCAAGGAGTTGAGTTTGTATTCTGGTCCCTCAGAGGTAGGCCCCATACTCAGATCTATGTGAAAAGACAGGCATGACCGGAGATCCCTCCCTGGTTGGTCCTCATAACTGAGGGGTAAGGTTGAAGATGATTGAGCAGAAAGAGCTTCCCATTCAGTAAGCTTTAAAGGGAGAAGCACTTGCTCTCTTTTCTCTTTTGAATTTGTGATTCCAACAAGTTCTTCCTTGGACCTTCTGATAGGATTTCTCTCTCTTCCTCACCCTGGAAGCTACATCTGCATATGTGACTTCACATATACTTGCTTGAGTGAGTCTAAGCCTGGACCTCAAGTCCTTAGTTGCCTCTTCTGCTTTGTATTTCTTCTCCGGACCACAGGTAAGTGAACAGCAATACTGAGATAGATGTTTCTAGCCTTGACTGCTACATCATAAGGACAGGACCCTAGAAATTCCTAAGAGTTGATTAGCAGCAGTTTCCTACTACTACAGTCTTCTTAAAGATTACCACCAAGAAGATGATCCATGCATTTATTAGAAGCTGGCCAGAAGATCTAGACCTTGAGTTGCTTCTCAGACAGTACAGAATGAGAGGAAAATTAAACCTGTTCAGCAGTCTCCCAGGTCTCTCAAGAGTTTTCACTTCCTAGGAGATTATAATAGGTAATATGTGTTTCTATATAAGTGTATGGGATCCCTTGACCCCTCTGAATTTTTAACAATCCCATTCAGTCTTTTTCACCTCAATGGAGACTATCCAAGGAATGTTGGGGCTACAGTTTCATGTTTTAAGTATTTGTCAATTCAAGCTTATGAGTCTTTTGTGTTTTAAGCATTTCTTTTGTGACAGATACTTCATATCTCCTACCTCATACATTGAGTATCTTCTCTTTGATGAGACCCTAGAAATGAGCCAAATGTAAGCTGGGAAATTTTCTCCAGAATTCTGGAGAGCCAGAATAACCTGATCCCCTCTTTCTAGAGATCAGCCTCCTGCAAGACCAAGTGCAATTCTGTGTGAGCCTACAGCTGGGGCACCTTGTAGGAAAGGATGTTCCTCCCCACTCCCCACCAAATAAACATATACAATCACACTTCTATTCTATTCCTTTTCTTCACAACCCAGAAACTCCCAAACACAAAGTCCTTAAGATCAAATTGATTTCATTTTGTTTTTATTTTTAATGAACTAGGAAAACAGTTACAGCCCTGTGCTTTTTTTTTTTTGTAAAAAAAATGAAAGCCTCAGTTTGTCCAGGAAAACAAAAAACAAAACAAACTTCAGCTCCAAAGACTGAGAAAACATATTTTTCTTTCTGCATCAGTGGAATGCTTACAATATTCATTGCAAATGCTTAATGTTTTACATTTTCAGAGATTCAAGTTCCAAAATTTTGCAAAAAGAAAAAAAAGAGGGCTCTTTAAAGTTATATGGCTGTGATGTGAACAGCTGCAACAACTCTGTCTGTTTTCTATTTTGATAATTCTGTTTCTTGAGATGACCACATCTTCGAGAGGAAATGAGTCAAACCCACTCAGGCTTGCTTTTCCAGCTGAGCATGTTCAATTTCAATGAAGTAATGAATGAACTTGGCTACACCAGTCCCATTCCTACAACAGAAAACAGAAGGGCCTCAGCCAATCAGCAAACACTCAAGATTTTCAAGTTGAGTTCAAACAGGAGCACGAATGGCCAATCAGCACCGGCGGCTCCTCCCCAACTGCTAGGTTGCAGCCAACCACCGGCCCCAGAAGCCAAAACACAGCAAACAGCCAATGCCCAGGGAGCCCAACAGCTCAAGCCTCCTCCAATGGACTAGACCTAGGGGTGAGGAGGAGGGGTAAGGGGGGGAATAAAAAGAGCAACAGTAACAGCCTCGGAGACTGGGGATTCGAATCGAACACCCATACATAACCCGGGGCTCTGACGGAGAGGCGCGTCGTCCAATCAGCGGCCGCGGAACCTGGGGCCTCGAACGTTGAGACACTCCCAGGCCCCGCCCCGCGCTGTTGTTTGTGGTGTTCTCCCCGGGAGGAGGGAGAGCGAGCGAACCACAACATTCGTCCGGTCGGGCCGATTGAAGCAGGCTGCTTGGGCCGAAGGGAGGGGAGGGAGCGCAGGCGGCGATTGCTGTGGGTTGGGAAGGAGGAGAAGAGCAGGCGAAGGAGGCAGGCGGGCGCAGGCCGGAGAGAAAGGCGAGAGAGAAGGAGGACGCCAGCCTCGGCGGACGCCTCCCAGCTTCCCCAGCCCCCCTCGGACCTCGGACTCTCTTCTTCCCCGCTGGGCGGCTGGTGCCGGCTTCGTTTCTTCTTGCCATGTCTGTGAATATGGAGGAGCTCAGGCACCAGGTCATGATCAACCAGTTCGTGCTGGCCGCGGGTTGCGCGGCCGACCAAGCGAAGCAGCTGCTGCAGGCGGCCCACTGGCAGTTCGAGGTGCGTTCGGGCTTTTCCGGCCGCCGGGAGGACCGGCGGACGGACAGACTGACTGACGGACGGGCGGGTGCCAGGGGCTTAGCTCAAGCTTCCCGTTATGCTCCAGGCGGGCACCGTCCTCCACTCCACGCCGCCGCCTTCCCTGCGCTTCACCTCATCTATTTCTATCCCTGCCAGACCCAATCCAAGAATAGTGTGTGTGTATCTTTAAATAAACCACGGGGCCAGACAAGGCCACGAGTGGGTAGCGGCGAGTTCAGCTCCCACGAATTACACACACTTCTGTCCCCCTCTCGCCTCCGCCCCAAGTTTATTTGGGGAAGGGGGGAGGGTACTGACCCTTGAGTTCTCAGATCCCGAGGAAAGAAGAGCGCGTGAATCCACCCCTCCCTTCCCCTTTCCGCTTGAGGTGACGGGGGAGGGGTGGGCTGTGGCTGTCAGGGCCTGAGGAAGGAATGCCCGCGGCCACCCGAGGATCACAGTGGCGCGTGGGGCTCCCAAGAGCTTAAGGCACCTGGAGCTGGACCTCCCTTTTCCCGAAGGGGGGGGTGGGCGGCGACAGTAAAGGGACGTGGTTCCTCTGCTGGTGGTAGGGGGAGTGGTCGGGGGAAAAGCGGTTGTAAGGGACATGCTTGGGGAATGTGGGGGTGCGGAAGTGTCTAGATTTCCCCCCCCCCCCCCCCCCCGACCGCGCAAGACCAAGCTCGGGTAGCCCCCCCCTTCCTCCCAATCCCCTCCCCCGGGGACCGCCCGACCCATGCCCCTTCCCCCCCCCCCCCCCCCGTGGCCCTATTGCTTATTTCTCCAAGTGGGAACTGGCGACGACTTTTAACTCGAGTGACACTGGGCTCGGTGCAGGATGGGTAGAGTGATTTGGTGATTGGAAGAAAAGGGGGGGCTACCCTAGCTTGGTCTTGCGAGGACGGG
>NW_027187380.1:11334104-11353753 GCF_028583685.1 Petaurus breviceps papuanus | reverse complement strand
CCCGAGCTTCTGTTGGGCTTCTGCCTTCCTCCCCTCCTCCCACCCCGACTTGGCTAACTGCCACTCTGTTTGCCCACAGACCGCCCTGAGCACGTTTTTCCAAGAAACAAACATTCCCAACAGCCACCATCACCACCAGATGGTAAGTTATTGTGGGGGGTGGGAAGGTTGGGGGGAGGAAGTAGAGAGACCTAATCCTACACCTCCCCCCCCCACCCATTCCGAAGATTTTAGACTTATGCAAGCAAGCCAGTGCGGAAGTGGGGCCCCTAGTGTGGCGGGAAGAGCCAGGGCCTCCCCACCCCCCCAACCCCCGGCAGACAGCCTCTTGGTGGGGGCTGCACCGGGATCGGGGTGCTAGTGCTACCAGCTGGGCTGGAGGTGGTGGGCTTGCTGTCAGCCAGCGAGGCCAGTGACAGCCATGTTGCCTTGGAGGCAGCGCCTCTCCTGCAAATGTAAACAAAGCCAAAATGTCTTCCAGGAAAGAGCTGCTCAGACAGGCCCAGAGCAAACTTTGTGACCCTGAACCCTGAGCTGCTTGAGCATGACCTAGGGCCTGAGACCTCTCCCTTCCCCCCTGCCTTGACTGAGCTTATTGGGAGGGAGGGGAGGTGGGAGATAAGTACAAGAGATTTTTAAGCCTTGGAAGTTGGAGAGATGGAGGTTTGAAGATTGATGAAAGTGGAAGAGAACTGAACCTCCAAGTCCCTGTTGGCTGCTCTGGGGGGCCATGAACAGGGGAGCAAAAGAGAGGTAGGTGGGTGGGGTGTGTGTGTCTGTGTGTAATCCACTCTTCTGACCCTTTAGCCAGAGGAAATGGGCATAGAAGGAAGGGGAAACATTTCTCTCTATGCATGAATGGGAGAATCGACTGACAGCCTCCAGTGTGTGACTCCCTCTCAACCTTGCCCTGTTAGGGTTGGGGACAGAGCATATTGGACCCTGATTTGGGGTAGGATGAGGCACAGAATCCCTCTTAATCTTTCTGCAGCAGTGGATATGTTAGTATTTATAATGGACCTAGAGTAACACCTTCCCCTAAAGCTTCCCTCTTAGAGCCCCTGACCCATTCTAGAACCTTTTGTTTTCTTGGTTAAGGGGTACCTCTACTACATCCAGGCAGAAAAATACCTTGGAAGCCTACTTGACTGCTTTGGTTTTTTGTTGGTACCTGTGTTTTTACATCAAATTCATTACATACCCCTTTTGCTCAGCTCTCCCCTTCCCAATAAACTTCCTAAAACAAAGACTTTTAAGAGAAAAAATAATTTAGCATAACCAACCACATGTTGTCCTTGTCTAATAGCATATGCTACATTCAACACCCATAGTCTACCCCTTGTGTGGTGATAGGAAGGAGATTTGTTTTTTCATTCTTTCTCTGGAGCCCTGGCTGGTGGATACAATGTCCCAGCACCAACTGCCTATTCTTTCCCTGTTTTTCTAGCTAGTTACCTATTAGCTAAGGGTGTGTATGTTTGTGTGTGTGTAAGAGAGAGTTGGGGGGTGTTGTTGGGAGAATGCCCTAGTGACCCCTCCTTGTCAAATATTATTTTCCTGAATATCTACCCTTACCTCCTTCTGGAGCAAGTTTTTGACAAGTTGTTTGTGTCCTTGGCCTTCCCTCCCCCCTACATTATCTACAGAGGTTTGCTGGAAGAAATACTTTGTATGCAATCTCCCTAATCTACTTTGCTCCCCCATTAGATCTAGTCATAAAAAAGAAACAGGAATTTCTTTTAAGTTGTGCTTTACAAAATGGAAGTCCTTCCTCTTAGAATTGCTGAGGCTTAAAAAATAATAATATTAATAATTTGGAATATAATGGACAAGCTGCTGACAGTAACACGTGCCCCAGGTTTACAGACCAGGTGTTCAGTGTCTAAATTAGCTGAGCAGTCTGTCTTCCTGTCTGCTTTCCTCTAAAGGAGAAACATTCAAATTGAAGGTGGGGAGATTAGGGTGCTAAGGGGAAGTGGATAATATTCCAGCCTTCCCAAAGCTCTTAATTTTGTCCACTGTGAACCCAAAAATCCTTCTGAAAGTTTATTGTAAAAAAGGGATGGATTCTGGGATCCATGAATTGTTTTCAAAAATATTTTGATAACTGTATTTTAGTGTAATTGGTTTCTTTTGTGATCCGATTAATTTTATTTAAAATTAAAAAACATTTTGAGAAAAGGGATTCTTAGGCTTCATCGAACTTGTCAAGGGTCCATGACAAAAATTAAAAAGTTAAAAAAACACAACTCTATTTTAAGATGAGGTTTGTGTTTGAATGCTGGTATCAGGGAGATGGATGTTATCTCCTGCCTCCTTCCTCACCAGTTCCCTCCCTAGCCTGGGGACCTGCTGATGACCCATTTCTCTGAAGCTCAACTTTTGGTGTTTACTGTTTGTGTGCTTGTAATCTTTGGTGGAGTCCCCAGGAAAAGATAGCTTTGCATTCTTTCCCCTCCCCCACCCCCAAGCAAGAGCTGGGCCTGAATGGGTTTGAGACTGCCTTCCTCTTTGATTCAGTGTGTCCATTCAGAGACTCCTTACATGGCTGTGTTAGTGCAGCAAGTATGCTGGAATCAAATAAGGGAGGTGTGTCTTAAGAAAGGAACTGTAAATTGACCTGTTCCTGTTTTTATCTTGCCCTTCTCTCTCTTAAATGGTGTCTAAGGCAGCTGGGTGGTGGTAATGATGAATGTGGAGCTATCCTTGGAGCCAGAAAGACCAGAATTCAAATCTCACCTCTGACATATTCTGTGAGACCCTGCAATAACCCCTTTTAGCCTCAGTTTCCTTAATAAGGGGATTAATAACTTCACAGGATTTTTTGCTAGGATCAGATGAGAGAAACATACAGAGCACTTTGCAGATCTTAAAGCCCTACATAAATGCTAGCTATTATTCTCCTAGATAGAAGCCACATTACTACCATAGTAGCCCCAGCTACTTTTTTTTTTCTTGCTGTGCCCCAATGTAGGGAGGGAGTAAGTAGAGTATCCTAGTTAGGGAAGAGAGAAAGGCAGGTCTGTGTGAATTAGTCTCTTATGGATGTCCAATTCCTTATCCTCCCCAGGGCAAGATAGGACAGGCTAAGAGCATGACCCCCTGCTAAGTGAATATACCCTTTGGCATCATAAATAACTTTTTTTTTTTTAAGCAATCGGGGTTAAGTAACTTGCTCAAGATTACACGGCCAGGTGTTTCTGGGTGGGTGCTAAGTGTCTGAGCCCAGGATTCGATCTCCAGGTCTTCTCAACACTGGAGCCGGTGCTCTTACTTGCTGTGCTACCTGGCCACCCCATCATAAATAACTTTTGCCAAGCTTTCCTCTAAGACACAGATTGCTGAAATATATGCATAAGAATACCAGTCAACTGATTTCAATTTAGTAAACTTTGAAAGCCTAGTTGTACTAGCATTGAGAGATAGAAAGTTTAGATGAAATGAGTCCTAGTATGTGCCAGGCACTGGAAATAAGAAGTTGGTCCGTCTCCTCCTAGGAGCTATTCTATCTAATCCACATATAAATGCCTTCTATATTAGGCAGCTAGGTGGCACGGTGAATAGAGCACCAGCCCTGCAGTCTGGAGGACCCTAGTTCAAATCTAGCCTCAGACACTTAACACTTACCTCGGGCAAGTCACTTAACTCCAATTGCCCAGCCTTCCCCCACCAAAAAAAGAAAAAAAAAATGCCTTCTATATGCATGGCATTGGTCTAACAACCTGCCTTCAATCAGCTTCCATAGGGTTGGGGGGGAAAGCATGCACCTCTTGGGAGAATAAATATTTACACAGATATATTCAATATAATTTAAGGAAGGAGAGCACTGGGAAGGGGGGTGTCTGTCAGGTTTCCCATAGAAAGAGGCATGAACTCAGTCTTGAAAGGAGGCAGAGAATCAGGTAGAGATGAGATGCTAGGGTGGTCCCAACAAAGGGACAGCCCATGCATAATCCACAGAGACAGGCATGCACTTTTCAGGGAACATCCAACAAGCTAATAGAAAGTAGGCTGAAGTACATTCCTTGTCCTCAAAGAGTTTAAAATGTTAAGGAAATAAAAACCAAATGGGAGAAGTAAGTTGGGAGTCCCAAGAGATCCCTAACCTTTTTAAGTATAGCAGTACAAGAAATATGAGACAATACAGGAACAATGTGTTGACAATGGGGAAAATGCTAGATTTGGAGTCAGAAGACCCTTTGGAGTTGAAAGCCTTTTGCTGATGCTTAATTTCCCTTTGACCTTGGACTTCAGGTCCTAATTGGTAAAAATGGCTTTGTTCAGTTGGTTTAGTCCAACTCTTTGACCTATTGGGTGTTTTTTGGGCAAAGTTAGTGGATTGGTTTGCCATTTCCTTCTGCAGCTCATTTTACAGATGAGGAAACTGAGGCAAATAGGGTTAAGTGACTTAAGTCACCCAGCTAGTGTCTGAAGCCAGATTTTAAATCAGGTCTTTATAAAATAATTTTATTAACAGTACACAAAACCTTTTTGCTCCTACTATAAACTATTAATATGATAAAGATACTTTTTTAAAATTTGTGATATAAGCAGTTTTAAAGGTCATGATTGAAATTCACTTTATTCTGTTAAAGATTTTAAGTTATCATGTCTGGAAATGATAGAAAGTTGAATAGGTCCAAATGGAAGAAGTACTTTGTTGGCAGAGCCTGCTGAATCATGATACTCATTTTTTAGTCCCTCTACCAGTTTTTGAGAAATTCGACTAGTAAATTTGCATCTTTGATGCCATCATTTGTTCTTACATGCTAATCACAAGGTTTTAACATTTTAATATGTATATATTTTTTGGAGGGGGAAGGCTGGGCAGTTGGGGTTAAGTGACTTGCCTAAAGTCACACAGCTAGTAAGTGTCTGAGGCTAGATTTGAACTCAGGTCCTCCTGACTCCAGGGCCAGTGCTCTATTCATTACATCACCAAGCTGCCCCTATTTTAATATATTTTTAACAAATGAGATCAAAACCCACCGACACACTTGTTTGAGAGAATTTATTAAAAGAATTTCTTTTTCTAAGTTTTCAGAGTGAGGTATATAAGAGGTTGGTTTGGGTTTTTGTTTTATAGGTGACACTTTTTTTTAAGTGTTTAACAGTGATGGCTTCATGCTATCATTAGCTAATATCCCAAGGCAAGATATTTCCTTAAGATTAGGCTCTTTGTTAATGATGATGGATATGAATTTGTATTTCAAATTATCTTGAAAGTTTATAAATGTTTTTTGGCCAGCTTGGGTCTAATTGGTGCCCTGTTTTACCCTGTAGCATGGATGATGGTAGAGCCCCTAGTGGGAAAAGAACAATCATTTCTGTCATTTTCTTATTCTCTTGTGCTCTCTTATTATTTTCATTCTGAGATTTCTACAGAGAACTCTCTATACCAGTTGTCCATTTAGGTAAGGTTGGTTTAGTTGAGAAGACCTGTAAAATCTGATTAAGCAAGTGTGTAGAATGATGGCCCAGTTCCTCCGTTTTAGAAAACTTTAGCCTTATGTTCGGGACATTTCACCCTCTGACTGTAATGAGTGAGGACACTGGAGTCTTTCTGCGTAGTCAATGTTAAAGAGCAAAGCTTACTTTTGTTTTTAAATGGTAAAAATAAAGAACATATACAACTCTTGATATCTTCTCACTTCCTCACTTTGAATTGTCCTTTGTACTTCCCAACCCATTTGGGAAACTTCTGGCCCTTGGGATAAAACTCAGCCTTCCTACCGTGACCCGCCCTTCTAATCTTGTTTCCCTTCACCCCCATTCACCTATTTTAGGCACAATGTTTCCCAGTTGTGTCCCAATGCCCTTTGCTTCCTTTGTGTAAAACATATGCCTTTTACATCTCTGCCTACGGAGAATCTTCTTCAGTCAAGGCCCATCTCAAATGCCCCTCCCTCTGAGCAGTCTTCCTTGATCACTCTTATCTGAAAAATGACTCTCCTTGACATTTTCTTTGACCTTTTATTTGGAGAATTTATCCTTTGCCTTAATTATAGCTTATGTTGCTTTATATTATTTGTGTGCATTATATCCCTGGCTTACATTAGATTTTAGATTACAGGCCCTTTGATGGTAAAGACTGTTTTTTTTTTCATTTTTATATTTCTAGTATCTTTCACACAATGGTCACTTGATAATTGAATGAATGGTATAAACCACAGGTTCTTAAAGTGGGGCCCAGTGACCCCTGGGAGTCCCAAGACCCTTAAGGTAAAACATTTTTCATAATGCTAATACATTTCATTTTCTAATAAGCAAAATATTGATGGATCTAATGACATAAACAAAAACTCTTTGGTAATAGTGGGGGTAGTGAGGGAATCCTCAGTAATTAAGAGTCTGGAGAACAAAAAATTTTAGAACCGTTAGTATAGACAACTGCTGCAAGACTTAAGAGGACAGTAAATTTACTAGGTTGCAATAGTCAGAGAAGGATTTGTGATTTGAGCCATCAAAGGATGGCTTGGGATTGGATTGTCAAAGAAAGAAGAAAAGTGAAGGGAACATATGGAGCAAAAAGGAGGAATTCAGCAAAGGAGAAAGATGAGTGGAGGAACATTGAGATGGTGTTGTGATATAGAAGAACTTGGAATCAAAGCAAGATTTTGGGAGGTCCTTGAGCCTCCATTTTCTCACCTGTGAAGTAGGCATCATCATACCCATAGGACCATGTGTTATGAGCATCAGGTGAAAACAATTCCTGTGAAGTATAAACCTTAAAGGACTGCATTAAATGCCATCTGCTGTTATTATGTTAGAGGGAATAGTGAGTAGACAAATTAAGATAATTGTAGATTGACATAAACTATGTAAATATAGAGCCCTTCTGTTATTTCTCCTATTTCTCAGACTGTCAGAGCTGGAAGAGAGATCATCTCACCTAGTTCAACTCCCTCTTATTGCAGATGAGGAAACTGAAGTCCCAAGTGGGGAAATAAGGGAATAAGCATTTATATAGCACCTACTGTGTGCCAGGCACTGTACTAAGCACTCTGTAATTGTTACCTCATTTGATCCTCACCACTTCCCTGGGAGGTAGGTATTCTCCTTATCCCCATTTTACAGTTGAAGAAACTGAAGAAAACAAAGTAAAGAGTCTGAAGCTAGGGATTTGAACTCAAGCCTTCCTGTCTCCAGTCCCAGCACTCCGTGCACTCTGGTACCACCTGTTAGTGGCTGAATAGGCTGCCCATTGAGGGAATGATTTAATGCAGGGACTATTGTGCTCCACCAGAGCACAGGTTTGTAGAAATGGCTTTAACCAGATCCCTTCTGAAGGAGCTAGGCTGCACTAGGGGGTTTGATTTGATTCTTGTTGATAGAATTCACTGGCCCTCCCCTTCCTCCTACTCATTATTTCTTGCTGTACGTTAAGTGGGTCATTGCAAGTTGATCAGTAGGGGTCTGGTGAGAATACTGGGTTGGGGAGGCCAGTAATGTGCCTCCATCTGGGTAGGGTGTGCCAGTGGAGGTACTTTTGCAATCCTGGGGATGCTGATGGGAGAGTGTTCTTCAGATCATAGATGGAGAGATGGAAAGGACCTCTGAGGTCTCCTTATTTGTACAGTTAAGGAAACTGAGGTACAGAGTTCAGTGACTTGCTGGTCATCACACAGGTGGTAAGTAGCAGAGTCAACATTTGAACCCTCCAAATTCAGCTTCTTTGTACTGAACAGCACATTGGACTGTCCTTGGAAAGGGGGTGGGAAGATTGTCCTCAGATGAGGCCTCACTCCTGCTAGAGGTTATCAGGGAACGAAGAAAAACTTAGCTAAATTGGAAGTCATAGATTTCTAGAACCACGTCCTCTTCCCTTCCCCCACATTCCTGGGGTGAGTTCTAGGGAGGGACCACTGTTGCAACTAAAATTAGGAAACATTCAGAGAATGAAGACTTCAGGAGGAAAGGGAGAAGCTGCTAAGGTGCCCAAATTTCATTTGCCTGGCCTGGGTTCTTCTCTTTGCTTCTTTATTCCCGTTGTGGAATTTCTTTCTGGCCCTAGGAAGGAAGGGGCCAGAAGACCAGGGAGGCCCAGAAACTGTTCATTTAGAATAATTAGTGTCTGGCATACATAGAAATAACCCTTGGGCAGGGAGCATCCTAAGTGTGGCTGATTGACTGCTTTGCCTCGATCTCAGGGGTCATAGACCTGGAGCTAGAAGGGGCCTTTGGGGGAGGCCTAATCTAACCTACTGAGTTAAGTGACTAGCCCGAGGTCACAGCTAGTAAGTTGCTGAATTTGAGCTCAGATCAATAGAGATGGGTCTTCTGACCAAGTCCCCATCCTTGCTAGCTACTCTACATCCAACTAGTTATATTACTTGGGGCAGAGTCACTTAACCACCCCACTGATCCTCAGTTTTTCTTTTTTGTAAAATGGAGATTATAATCTCTATACCAAATGGGGTCAATTATGAGGATCTAATAAGAATATGTTTGTGAAAGCCCTTTGTAACTATAAAAACACCAGAGAAGTGGAAAAGCTGGCATTCGTGTTGCTTGACTCCAGCTTAACCATCGCCTCTTCTCTCCTCCCCTCCTGAGTCCCAGGCTAGAGGAGAAAAGCCACCTAATTCCTTCAGAACTAATCTGAGGTTAGATGATAAGGGTCCTTTCAGAAACTGAGATATCTAGCCTAAAACTGAGATATCTAGCCTACGGCCGCAGAGAAATGAGCTTATTAACCTGCCCAAGTAACAGCCCATGCTCCAGAGTGGGTTTGAGGTCTCCAGGGATGGTTTTCCTTTTGTGCATCCAACGGTGGCTTGTTCTGGATTTTACCTGAATCAGTTCTTTACTCCCAAGATCTTTCCCAAGCAAAGGGGGAGGAATTCCCCGAAGGATAAAATATGTTGAGGAACATTGAATTCATGTGGTATAGATTACTCAGATGAGACCTTGGGCATTACCTAAATCACCTCTTGGGTCTCCTTTTGTGAACATTGGGTGAAGATAATTCCCTCCAAAGCAGTGTCCATACTCTGCTGGAATTCTGCTGAAATCAACTTATTTTGTCCTCATTTCTCTTGATTGTTTCAAGCCCTAGGGGATGGGGTGGGTGGTTGTGTCCAGCTGCTGCTGCTGCTCCAGGGTTAAAGTTGGAAGAACCCTGGAGGTAGGGAGTGATCCCAGGTTGGGAAAATGATCTGAGAAAGCTGAGTGCCACAGATCTTTAGTGAGAAGGGAGGTGTTTGCTGAGCATGTGGGGGTGTTCTGGTAGCTAATGTGAGCCTGATTCTGGGTTGGAGCTTGGCTTGAACACCACACTGTGTTTTATTTCTCTACAGATGTGCACACCGAGCAATACACCTGCTACACCACCCAATTTCCCGGATGCGTTGGCCATGTTCTCCAAGCTACGGGCCTCGGAGACCCTGCAGAGCAATAACAGCCCCATGACAGCCATGGCTTGCTCTCCCCCTGCAAACTTCAGCCCCTTTTGGGCCTCCTCTCCACCCAGCCACCAGGCAGCCTGGATCCCACCCTCTTCCCCCACAGCTCACAGTCTACACCACCTCCACCATCCTCAGCCCACGTGGCCCCCTGGGGCACAACAGGGGGGTTCCCAGCAGAAAGCTGTGGCTGCAATGGATGGGCAGAGATAAGACTTTGTGCTGCTGGGGCCCGGGCTGGGGGTGCAGGGGCTAGAAGTGCTTGGGGTAGGGGTGGGTGCAGAGAAGGACAGGTTAGGGAAGGGTGGGATGGGATGGGGTGGGGTGTTTCCTGAAGATTGCACTGGAAAATTTTATAATTTTTTTTAACTTCCTGAGCCACCTGAGGCCTTCAGGAGGGATTTCTCTTCAGGAAAGTCAATAACTGGTCTTTTCTCTTTTTAATATATAACTATAATATATATAAATATACAGATATATCTAATGTATAGGAGAATGGGGCCAGCCGTGGAGAAAGAGGAAGATGGAGAAAATTTATTTCTGCCCTCTCTCCCCCTGCTTCACAGAGTGGAGTGTTTGGCTAATAGATAGATCTGGGGGTAGTTCTGGTGATGGAAGGGAGTCTAGAGCAGCTGTGACAGTGGATAGGATGAGGGGGTGCACTCCCATTCTCCAAAATGTTGAAGCTGTGAACCTGGATGGTGGCAGTAGCCAGAGAAGAAGCCAGGCTCTCTGCTTGGGACTCCCCAAGAATAGTGGCAACAGAAAAATGGATTTGAGGGGCGTTGAGGACTTTGTGCACCCTCCTAATCTGGACTTTGCCTCTGAAATGCTAATCACAGCTACTGCTGTTCCTCTGACCTCAGACTGGATGGTATCTTCTCTCCCACTCCTAATCACTGCTGCTGAGACCCTGGTGGCAATGACTGCTCTTTTCGGGCTCTCTTAGGGTGTTTGCTCTGGTGGGGTAGGGTTGCCCACCTCCAGATAAGGTTTCTCTCCTCCCCCTTCAGGGCTGGGGCCCCGAACTGTTGTACCTGAGGGATGGGGGTGGGGAGGATCTCCCACCAGAGCCACAAGTGGTGGGGGCGACACACTTAGTTGAGCTGGATAGCACGAGTTTGCAACCAAGGACTCCTGGTTTAGTTCCCAAATCAGAATCGTGCTCATGCCAGGTTGAGGGTTTTTTTTTTTTTTTAATTTAAAATTTTTTTAAAAAATGAATTTTCTAACCTCCTGTGTCTTGTGGTACTGCTCTTTCCTACTTGGAAACAAACCTGCTCTATTCCCCTGTGTCCTCAGACACTGGGGTGTGACTGGAAGGGTACTGAGTTGAACGAGGAAGGGTATTTGGGGTTGGGAAAGGTGAGGGACCTTGAAACATGAATTTGTAGAGCTGAGGAGTAAATGACTTGCTTGGGGTCACAGGTATTCATCTAAGTGATTTGTTATCCCCTTCTCCTAATTGACCTATTGGATAGCCATTTTTTTCCTGTTTAGGTCATAGTTGAAGGGGGTGGGATTAAATTGAAGTTGAGGCCCAAGCTGTTTATTCTTCCCTTCCCATCTTCCCATCTTGCTCTTTGTCCTTTCAGATTATAGTCTTTAGGCTCAAGGGGGAGGGGAGGAACAAACTCCTGATCAGACTGAGTGCCGGGGTGAGGAAATAGCCTAGGAAAAAGTCATCTGATCTTACTACAAAGCCTAGCTCCTTCGATGATTTCCCTCCCTATACCTGCCCAAGATCCCAGCCCACAAACTTCCCTGCCACTTCGTTTCAGTATCAGCCAAACTCTGAAGTAGCACCTTGTGGGAGCTAGCCAGGCTTTTCTGGGAGTCTTGTCAGCAAAGTCAAGGCTTATTTTCAGTCTTCCTCAACCCAGGACCTCAGGAATACTAAGTGAACATTGTGAGACCTGCGTTAAAACACTGGGGTCCCTAAGAAGGGATCGAGGAGGCTGTGAGCCTGGTGAGCATGGGTGGACAACGTGTTTATTAACAAAGGAATCTTAGAATTTAATTCCCCTCTCACTGAATTCTGAGTACGCCCCTGTTGTCCTTAGGGATACCTTCAGGGAACTGAGCCCATCTTAGCCTATGTTTCCTAGAGAGGAAAAAAGTCCTGTTTGTAAAGTGAATGAGGAGGAACTTAATCAGTCTGAACATTTATTAACAACTGTGTGAGGCACACATGCAAAGTAAATACTAGATGATTTGGGGGTGAGGGTGGGAGGGGAAAGATCAAGAAAGGCCTTTAGGAAGGGGACAGTTCCTGTGCTAAGCTTTGAAAAAACTCCATCCTCATGCAGGTGAGGAGGGAGTATATTCCAGGCATGAGGAACTGGAAATGGAATGACATGCGTAAGGACCTACAAGAAGGCCTGGCCTGATTTTAGGACCAGGATTTATTACTGAGGCAATTAAATCATGTTTTAATAAGGTTCATAGTGAGGAGCCCCAGAAGGGAGATAGTATGTATATATATATATATATATATATATATATATATATATATATATGGGATTTTCTTGGCAAAGATAACTGGAGTGGTTTGTCATTTTTTTTCTCAGCTTATTTTACAGATGAGACTGAGGCAAAAAGGATTAAGTGACTTGCCCAGGGTCACACAGCTATTAAGTATCTGAGCCCAAATTTAAACTTGGGAACATAAGTCTTTGTGACTCCAGGCCCGGCTGGCACTCTATCTACTGTGCCATATAGCTACCATATACACATTTTTAATTAAAAGATAAAAGAAGCTGAGGAGGAGCTGGTATAGATAAGTATCTTGTGTCTTCTCTATAATTCCTGTTCCCCTCTATTCCTTTGGAATCTCTGGTATAACTGAGGCTCTATGCTAAATGCTGATAGGAATTTGAAATGAGCAAAACTTGATCCCTGACTCTCAAGAAGCCTCTGTTTAGCAGTGGAGATTTTTAAAGTTCATAGATAGATAGCTAAAATAGGCAAAATAATAGTAGCACTTGTATAAGGCTTTAAAGTTTGCAGGGTGCTTTCTTTGCTTTTAATTCTCAAAACAGCTCTGAGGAGGTAGGTGCTTTTATTGATTTTACAGATGAGGAAATGGAAGCAGATAGAAGTTGTGACTTGCCCAGGGTCACACAGTTACTTAGCCATGTGGGATTTGAACTCAGGTCTTCCTCATTCCAGGTAGCAGCATTCTTATCTACTGCACCACCTAAGCTGCCTCTAAAATTAAATCAGTTAATCCCTGAAGTAAAATTCTGGGCAAGGGGAAACCTGCTGGAAAATGGCAGAGGGGCCTAGGTTACGATCCGTGTGAAAAAGCTAAACCTGGTTTCTGATTCTCAACGTGGAGGTCATTTAAGTATTTTCCCCTGCTACAACTTTTTTCACCTGTGAGTTTCCTCAGAGGTTTTTACATGAGGGGTAACCCCCAAATCATACTGGGGTAGAAAATGGGACTCCTCCCACACACTTTCACATGCTATTCTCTCCCCTTTCAGTTTTGTTTCCTGAGATGTCCCTGGATAGCCAGATGATATTATGAGGTGGTGCCCGCAAGGAGTGCAGTGGAACATTATCATCTCTGGAGTCAAAAAGATCTGGGTTCAAATTCCATCTCAACATGTATGACCTGAGTTAAATCATTTAACTTCATCAATAAAATGAAGGGGTTGGGCCCTTTGGGTTCTAAGAAATCAAACCCTGCTCCTCCCACACATTTCTATTTTTCTTTCCCCCTGGGTCGAAGGGAGAGTCCCTTTTGTGTGAGAAAGATTGTGTGTCCCTGTAGTGAGGACTAACCAGGTCACATATACAAGCTGGATGACTGAACCTCCAGAGGATGATATTGTTGGGGGTAACCTGAAGTTTTGGTGTTTCTCTGGGTGAGCAAGGTAAAAAGCTGCCTGAACCCCTTGATTCTGGTGACTGGAGATCTACTTGACCTTGGGATGACTTTCACTCTAAGGGGGAAGGTTATGTATGCACATAAGAAAAAAGCAACTGCTTAGCCTTGCTTGGTCCTACTGAAACTGACGGCATCTAGGGTTCTCTTAACAAAGATGTCAGAGTGATTTGCCATTTCCTTCTCCAACTTGTTTCACAGACGAAGCAAATAGGGTAAAGTGACTTGCCCAGGAGTCAACCGGCCATTAAGGGGCTGAAGTCAGATTTGAACTTGGAAAAATGAGTATTGATTCCAGGTCCAGCACCCTATCCATTTGCAACACCTAGCTGCATCCCTGCTTTCCCTATGGAACTTCAGTTTGGATTTCAAAAAAGAGAGGCTGACCTGATTTGATCCTTTGACGGAATGGGCAAGGGAAATGAAAGTAGAAGGAGAAGACACCTGGCCCTGTCGTTGAGAACAGACTATAGCTGGTTAAGCAAGAAGATGATCCTTGAGGGGGACTCATGGCCTGGGCCATAAGACCTTGTGAGGTCCATTGGGGGAAGGGGAAGGACTCCATCCACATCCTGGGACGACATAGTTCCCAGAAGACCCATCAAGATAAACACCATTAAACACTTCCCCTTCATGTTGGCACCCATTGTGTTCTTGTTGTTCAGTCATTTTCAGTTGTGTTGTATCTGACTCTGTTTCCCCATTTGGGATTTTCTTGGCCAGAGATACTGGAGTGGTTCACCATTTCCTTCTCCAGCTCATTTTACAGATAAGGAAACAAGCAAATCCGGGCTACATGACTTTCCCAGGGTCACACAACTAGTAAGGGTCTTAACCAGGTTTGAAGGGGAGATAAGTCTTTCTGACTTAAGGCCCAGAACTCCTCACCTTACCACTTAGCCACCCCCCCCCCCCTCGCCATAGTGTAGTGTACCCTCAGACCTTCCTAACATCTGCACTGGATGGTAGAAGAAAGCTTCTAGTAAGGTGGTAGAAAGGCTTCTAGTAACCATTGCCTTTTTCCTTTCAAGAACTCCACTATTTAAAAAAAAAAAAACACTATTGTCCCCAGGCCTCTTGGTAGCCCCACCAGAGTGTGTGGGACTGAGTTTAGAGTGGGTGGGGGATTCCCCATCTTAGGTTCCAGGCACCTGTCTCAGAGCAAATAGTGAGAACTAGACCAGAAAAAGCCAGGGTTTTGATTTCCTAAATTTCTTGACTGATGTGTTTCTTCCTCAAATAAAGGTCATCAAGGTGGTAGGGTCAGTACTCACTCCCCAAGGGGTAAGATCATGTGGCCCTCATTCATCTCTTCCTTTTCATGTTTTAGAATCTCCATGGCAGGTCTCACTTTCCTCCCTGTGGTTAAGCAGTTCAACAATGTAAGAGGCTGCACCCTTGACTCTTGCTCAATTCTCAATCCAAGTATTGCCACACCATTAACGGCTCTTACTCCTAATTTGCTAAGCACTGCTGGAGAAAGTCAGGCAACCATGTTAGTTACGTCCGTCCATTATGAATTCCTGTTAGTGATTCTCACTTGTTATACACACATTCTCTGATTCTCCCACCTTTCTTCTTCAGAGATTATTTTAAACTTCTTTCCTCCTCAAATCCACAAGGTGATTCTCAGTCACTGTGCAAATGATAATAAGTAAGCACTTACATAGCATTTTTAAAGTTTGCAAAGCACTTTACACAGATTAGCTTGTTTTGCAAAAATCCGGGGAGGTAGATGCTGTTGTTTTTGTTGTTGTTCGTCCTTTGGTTTTTGAGGAGGACCAGAGACATAATGGAGTGATGTCTTGACTGGCTCGAGAATTGGGTTTAAATGAGGCAGAGTTGCACAAAGTTTATAGATAAGGAAACGGGTTAAGTGACCTGTCCAAGTCACACAGCTAGTACTGAAGCAGAATTCGAACCCAGGTTTTTCTGACTCAAGTCCGGCACTCTACTGTAGTGACCTTGCTACCCCAGAAGTCCATAGCTTTTACTCCCCTGAAAAAAACAAGACCGTATGTTGTCAGCTGACTCTATCTTACTCCCTACCTTAAAACCCTTCATTTGTATCTTCACCCTTCTTCAAGGTTTGGCTCTTCTTCCTTGCAAAGGCCAGTCTCTCTATTCCCCCAGCCTCATTCTTTCCCCTCTTCTCTGAGATCTTGCCCTAGGATCATTCCTTTTCTCCTCTTCAGTCTTTCCCTCTCTACTGGTTTCTTCCCTGAGGCCTACAACATTCAGGAAGATGGGACAGTGAAAGGAGTATTGTTGGATATAACATCTCGGGGTATGGGTTTGGAGTCTGGCTTTGCTTACCTACCTATGAGATCTTAGTCACATTATGTGTCTTTCCTGGGCCTCAGTTTCCTCATACGAAAAATGAGAGGGTTTGGATGAGTTGGCCTCTGAGGTTCCTTCCAGCTCTAAATAAATGATTATAAATATGCTCAGGTCTACCTCCATCCTTAAAAACAAATAAAATTTAAAAAAAAAAAAAACCTCAATCCTGACATCTTTTCAAGTTACTGCCTTATATATTTCCCTTTCACTCCTAGAAATCAATTGATCAACAAACATTTACTAATTTTTAATATGTCCCAGGCTCTAGGCTAGGCCATGGGAATACAAAGGCTAAAAACAATAGAACTTCCTCTACTCTGTTTGCCTTCCCCAAGTGAAACTATGCAAAAGTATAAATATATGCAGAAGGAAAGAAAAATAAATGGTGGTTGAATGTAAGGCAGGGGTAGCTAGGTGGTGTGGTGGATAGAGCACCAGGCTTTGGAATCAGGGGGACCTGATTCCAGCTACAGATGCTTACTAGCTGTGTGACCCTGGGCAAGTCCCTTAACCCTGTTTGCCTCAGTTTCCTCATCTGTGAAATGAGCTGGAGAAGGAAATGGCAAACCACTCCAGTATCTTTGTCAAGAAAACCCCAAATGATTCTTCCCATTAATTCTAATTCTTCTTTATATTATGACTAATGCAAAAATATGTTTAATATGAATGTATAAGTAGAGCCTATATCAGATGGCACACCATCTTAGGGAGGGGAGAGGAGAAGGAGGGGGAGAAAATTTCAAACTCAAACTCTTATGAAAGTGAATGTTGAAAACTAAAATAAATTAGTTATTAAAAAAAGAGAGAAAACCCCAAATGGGGTCACAAAGTCAGACAAGACTGAAATGACTGACAATAACAACAAATGTAAGGTAGAGAGGATCCAATTGTTGGAAGGATGATTGAGGAAGAGTTCCTGTAAGAAGTGGTGCTTGAAATGCATCTTAAAAGAAGGAAAGGATTTTATGAATCCCAGATGAAAAAGGAGTGCATGGGGGACAGCTAGTAAAAAGGCACCAAGAGAAGTTGGAATGCCATATTTGATGAGCAGGAAAAGGGTGTTTTGTCTGGGTTGTGCGTGTGGTGTTTGGAAGGGGTAAAATAGAATGAGTCTGGAAAGGCAGGTTGGGATCAGGTTGTGAACATGTTTAGAAGCCAAGAAGAGGAATAGATTTTTAATTTAATCAGAGGAGATAGAATTGGAATTTCTTGAATGTGTTGTAGAAAGGGAGGGGGTATACTATGATTATACTCTTGTTTTAGGAGTCTCCATGAAGGATAGATCCGAGTTGGGAAAGACAAGGTATGAAGACCATCTAGGGTGTTGGGGATGTAGACCACAGTGGTATCTGTATGAGAAGTGAGGAGATACATGCCAGGGATGTTATGGAGGTAGAAATAATAAGAAATCTTGCAACTGATTGGCTGTGTGGCATGAGCAGCTGTAAAGGTGTGGATTACCCAAAGGTTATGAATGTGGGAGACTGAAAATATGATGGTACCCTTGACAGAAATAGCAAAGTTCAATAGAAAGTTTCTGAGGGGAAAGATAATGGGCTCTGTTTTAGACATGTTGAAACTGAGTTGTCTATTGGGTATCTATTGAAAAATCTAAAATGACATTTGATGATGTAAGGTAATATCATGGGAAGCTAGCTAAGTTTAGGTGATGGTCATGATGCAATGGAGAGAGTGTCAGATCTAGAGTCAGGGAGACCTGAGTTCAAATCTGGCCTCAGATACTTAGTAGCTGTGTGGCCCTAGGCAAGTCACTTAATCCTGTCTGCTTCAGCTGTAAAAAGAACTGGAGAAGGAATTGGCAAGCCAATCCAGTATCTCTGCCAAGAAAATCTCAAATGGGGTCATGAAGATCAAATGCGGACATGATTGAAATGACTAAACAACAATAAATATGTCTCAGGAGAGAGACTGGCATTGGATATATAGGTGTGGGTCTTATCTGCATAGAGATCATTAAACCCATGTGAGTTAATGGGGTCATCAAATAAGATAAAACAAGATTATGGAGGAAGAGACAGAGATCAGGAAGAATGAGAGGAGAAAAGATCATTAGATTTAGCAGTTAAGTGATTGTTGGTAACTTTGGAGAGAGCTGTTTCAGAGGAATGAAGAGGTGTGAAGCCAAAATACAAATCGATGAGAAGTGCATGAGGAGAGGAAGTAGGAAAGTACAGTTATCCCTTCCACATCATGGGGGGCAGGGGCACAGCACCCCTGATATCTGGAAAATCCTCATAAAACGTTTTGGCCTTCCCTTCATACCAGAGAAGTCTGAATTTTTTCTTTTTCTTTTATGAGGTGTTTGCAGTACAGTAAAATTTTTGTGAAGTATTTTGGTCACAGGTTCTGTGTCATCTGCAGCTTCCACAAAACTCCCCCAAATTCCCATTTAATTTCTTATGCTAATCCATGATATATGGAAACCATGATGGGTAAGGTTGAAATGTGGAAGGGATAATGATAAATAGCTTTTTTCTTGGAGTTTGGTTGGACGAGAGACATAGGAAGAGAGCTTCCTCTGAAGGGTCTAGTGAAGGTTTTTTAAAGATGGGTAAGGTTTGTTTTGTTCTTCGAGGCAGCTAACTGGCCCATGGGATAGAACACTAAGCCTAAAGTCAGTAAGACCTGAGTTCAAATCCAGCTCATAACACTTGATTTTGTGATCCTGGAACAGTCCCTTAATCTCATTTTTCTTAACTGTGAAATGGGGATAATAATAGCAAGTATCTCCCAGAATGGTTAGAATTAAGTGAGATATTTGTAAAGCACAAAGCACAGTGACTGGCCCATAGTAGGTACTTAACAAATTCTCTTTCCCTGCCCTGGTAGGCAACAAGGAAGGAACTTGTAGAGACTGAAGATTAGACAGGAAGGAGAATGGTTTAAGGATGCAATTTGCCAGAGAGGATGAGGTCAAGATGTTAGCTCTGGCAAGAAGAAGGGTCCCCTCATTGTCAAAGACTGAGGAAAAAAGAGAATAGAGTGAGGGATGATGTCATAGGGTTTTGGGGGAGATGCTGACTGGGCTTAGTTTTCTCAGTAAAGTATGAGGTAAGGTCCTCACTGAGGAGAGTGTGAGGAGGGGAAAGTGTGAGAGGTTTGAGGAGAAAAGTCTGGGACAGAAAGAATCACCCACTCACTTCTCCATTCATTGCAATCTGGCTTCTGATCAAGCCCTCCATTGAAACTGCTCTCTCCAGGTAACCAATGATCCTGCTAAATCCAGTGACCTTTTCCCAGTGCTCATCTTCCTCAGCCTCTCTGCAGTTTTCAGTGCTGTTGTTTACCTTCTCCTGGAAGATCTCTACCACCCTCCCTCCCTTGGCTTCCATTGTAGTGCTCTCTCCTGGTCCTCCTCCCCATCTGTCCCTCTGCTCTGTCTCATTCCCCTTATTAATCATCATCTATTTGCCCTCTCTCACTCCAAGCCCCTTAGTGTGGGTGTTAGGGGATCTCCTTTTCTCTACATGTGCCTTCCCCATGGTAATCTCCTAAACTCCCATAGATTCAATGATCAGTTCTATGTAGATGACTCTCCCATCTATATAATCCACTGTTGTTCAATCGTGTCCAGCTCTTTGCAATTCCATCTGGGATTTTCTTGGCAAAGATATTGAAAAAGGAAAAGCAAGTGGTACATAATAGATTTTCAGTTTCACACTAAATCTTCTTTTTTAAAAATCAATTCTACTTTGCTATGGAAATGTGTGTTTTATTTCTTAACTTGAAAATTTAAAAAAAAAATCTGAGGCAAACCAGGTTAAGTGACCTACCCAGGGTCATACAACTAGTGTCTGAGACCAGATTTGAACTCATAAAGATGAGTCTTCCTGATTTCAAACATCGGCTGTGTCACCTAGCATCCATCCTACTTTCAGCTCTCTTCTGTACTCCAGTACATTGTTAACTGATTTTGAACTGATCAATATCTTCCTTCCTTCCTTTCTTTCTTTCTTTCTTTCTTTCTTTCTTTCTTTCTTTCTTTCTTTCTT
>NW_027187380.1:11308600-11334094 GCF_028583685.1 Petaurus breviceps papuanus | reverse complement strand
CTTTCTTTCTTTCTTTCTTTCTTTCTTTCTTTCTTTCTTTCTTTCTTCCTTCCTTCCTTTCTTTTTTTTAATCAAATGCTTTATTAACTTCTAGTTTACATCATTCATTTCCACAAGATTTTGAGTTGCAAATTTTCTCCCCGTTTTTCCCCTACCCACCACCCCAAAATAGCGATCCCACTGGGTATCCCCTCCTCCTATCTCCTCTCTCCCATATCTTTTCCCATACCCCCTCTGACTTTCCAGTAGGGCACAGTAGATCTCTATGCCCCAGTGCCTGTATGTCTTATTTCCCAGTTACATAATAGTATATATATATTAAACATTTGATTTTAAAACTTTGAATTCCAGATTCATTCCCTTCCTCCCTTGTCACCCCCCCTTACTGGGAAGATAAGCAGTTTGGTATAAGTTGTACATGTGTAGCTAATGCAAAACATTTCCATAGTAGACATATTGTAAAAGACTGACTATATTTCCCTCCCTCCTATCCCACCTCCCACTTGTTCTATTCTCTACTTTGATCCTGTCCCTTTTCAAAAGTGGGTGCTTCCAACTTCCCTACCCCCCAGCCCTCCCTTCCATCATCCCCCCTCTCATCCCCTTCTCCCCTACTCTCCTATAGGGTGAGATACCCTATTTAGTGTGTATGTCATTCCCTTCCTTTCTTTAGAATGGGATAAAATGACTTGCCCAAGGTCACACAGCTAGTAAGCATCTGAGGCTGAATTTGAACTCAGGTCTTCCTGACTCCAGGGTCAACACTCTGTCCATTGAGTCACCTATCTGCCCTTGATTGTTACTTCTTGTCAGAAACTCAATGTCAGTATATTTCAAAAGGAGTAATCAACTTCCACTCCTACCCATTCTCCAAACTTCCCCATTTCTGTTGAGGCTGAAGCCTCAATCTTCCTTCCATTCACCCAGGTTCATAATCCCTGAGTTTTCTTCCTTCTCCCTCACTTCCTCCACCCTGAATCGGTTGTCTAGTCTTGATAATACTCCCCTGTCTTTCACATCTGTCCCCTTGTCTCCACTTCACGTTGTCATTCCCTTAATTCAGATGCCCATGTCTCACTTGAAGTGTTGCAGGAGTTTTCTAGTGGATCTCTGTATGTATCCAGTGCCCCTCCTTTCTAATCTAACCTCCAAACAGCTGCCAAAATACTCTTTGTAAGGAACCAGAGTGATGGTGTCATTCCTCTGCTCTAAAGCCTGCAGTGGCTCCCAGGGGCTCTAGGATAAACTACAAACTCCTCAACTTGGAGTTTAAGGCCCTTAACTACCTGGCTCCTAACTATCCTCCTTAAGCTCTGTGTCAACCAAACTGAACTACCAGCAGTTTCCTGGAATCTACACCCTGTCTCCTACTGCTATGTGTCTGCATAGGATGTCCCTGTGACTAGAATTCACATCTGCTTCTCTAATTCTTGTCTTCTCTTAATGCTTAGCTGTGAGACCATGTCAGCTGAAAAGAGAAACAATAGCCAGCATCAACGTAGCTCTAAGGTTTGTAAAACACTTTGCATGGGCTACTTCACTCAATCTTCAGAACAACCCGCTTGAGGTATCCCTATTTTACAAATAAAGAAACTGAGGCAGACAGAGGTTGAGTGATTTACCCAAGGTGATACAGCCAGTAAAGCATCTGAGTCCAGATAAAACTCAAGTCTTCCTGACGGAGTCTGTGCTCCTTCCGCTCTGCCACTTCTTTAGCTGCTCCTAGACCCCCTGTGCATGAATAAATTAATTAATGGATAAAAAAGCATTATTATTATCAAGCTTTTACAGCTGGGTGGCACAGCAGTTAAAGTGAATGGGCCTGAAGTCAGGAAGACCTGAGTCTTAGACACTCACTAGACATGTGACCCCGAGCAAATTTGCTTCAGTTTCCTTATCTGTAAAAATGAGCCAGAGAAGGAAATGGCAAACCTCTCCAGTATCTTTGCCAAGAAAATCCCAAATGGGGACATGAAGAGTCAGACACTGAGCATCAACAACAAAGCACCTCCTATGTGCTGAGCACTGGAGATACAAATGGGAGAGTGATCCCCATCTGCTCTCCCAGACTTTCAGCCTAAGAGGGGGATATGACACGTGGAGGAATGGTGGCCAAGGGAGGGTGTTTTGGTCTGGGAGTCCCAGGGCTGTGAGTGGAGCCACAGGCAAGTTCACTGCCACACTGACATGAGCTTTTGCAGAGACAAGGGCAGTATTGTTGATTTGATTACACCTCAGAGCCAGAGCTGGAGAGGGTGGGCTACACTCTAGTTGCAGCAGGGCAGGAGATAACTGGGGGCGAAAGGGTCTATGGAGCCTTCCCTGATGTTCCCAGCCATGAGTGCCCTTTCCTTCCTCAAATGGCCTTATATGTGTTTCCTCCTTGAAGGTATTTTGTTTTAGTCTTGTATATCCACAGCACCTATCAGGTTACCTTTGCACATATAGTATAGTTTTTCACACCCTAGGCCCTCAGTCCCCTGCCATGGGAATAGCTATTCTGGGAATCCTCTCTCCATTGAGTCTAATGGAAATCATGTTGATGAGTGGCCCCCTAACCCAGGGAGTTCCTCCACCCTGTTACGGAAAGTCTGTTAAGTAGGAAGCTCTGAGGGCTGGAGATGACCCAAGATAGCCAAGGAATGTGAATATCAGACAAGCTCTGTGTACCCCTCCCTGCTGCCATTCTAATGGAGGTGTTTTGAGGAGGAGGCGAGCGGGAAGGGGAGTGTCTGGACAGGACTGTTCACCTTCCTAGTGTTCCCTTCTGACCCAGCACCAGCGGGTCGAGGGAGCAAATAGCGAGGACAAGGGTCTCTCAACTGGTGCCATTCGGGAGGACTGGAGATGAGTGGTTCCACATGCCAGTCCTCCCAAATCCCTGAATTTCCTCATTCTGAACACAACACTGCTCTGCTCAGGAAGAAAGCTAGCTTCATGCTTCAAGGAGAGAAGAAAGGACAGGCTAAAAACATAGGCCTAAGGCCCTTCCGCTGGGGTTATTATGTAGAGCATAAATGAGCGAGACAGAAGATCCCCCGAGAATAAATTTGGAAGTGGATTTTATTACCGTGGGGCTGCTGGGATCACATACCCAGATCAGACAGTGAATTGTCATGGACAATGTGCCGGTTTTTAGAGATTACAATAGTCAGGTTATGTAAGCTGAAACTACAATCAGTGATTGGTCAGTGTATATTTGAATTTTCCCGTGCCCGCAAAGTTTTTTTCCTAGGCTGAGGGACAGGGAACCTAGAATGGGCAGAGATGGGGAATATATGGTAGGTGTGTGTGTGGCGGGAAGGGGGGGGGGGGCACACAGGGGACGGGGAAGAATGGAGCAGGGATTTTATTCTAGGCTGAAATTCCTGCTCACAGATCAATTAGGGGAGGGAAGGGTGGAGTTGTACTCAACAGTCAGGGAAATAGACCCTGTGCCCTTCCAGATACCCTTCCAGAGTAGGCTATACCTATGAGCAGAGTACTTAGGGACAGAGAGTGAGAGCAGCCTCCCAGGTGCTTTTGGAATTTGTAAATCAACACATGCCTTGAGTGGCCCTAAACTGATGATCAGTAAAGCACCAGCAGCTGCCCTCCTTCCCCTTTCCCTCAGAGCAGGATCCTACCCACAGGCAGCACAGTGTTGGGCCTACCCTGGTCCACTCCACTCAAACCAGAGGAAGCCAGCACCTATGCTGGCAATGGCAGGTTAGAACGGCAGCAGATAGCCTAGGGATGACAGTTTCTGAGGTCTTTTACATTCTGGAACTATGAGCAGGACCCATAGATTCCCAGCTAAGGAGCCCTGAGCACACTGGAAGCATACCATAGACCAGGCAAATTCTAGTAACAGCAGATCATTAGGTGGTATGATTTAGTTCACCATAATGTGGAAATGTACAAAGTGGATTGGTCACACGCCTTATCACCACCATTTAGAGGAGCCTCACCCTGCATTTGGTTAGGAATGTATCTCAGGTTGGATCATCTATCTCAAAGAGAGACTATCAATTTAGAACTTTTAGACTAGAAGAGCAGCAAGGAAGTGCCATCTTTTTTTTTTAATTTTTGGCAAGGTGATGTGAGGCTTTACCCATGGTGTTTCAATCCTCTTCCTCCACCATCACTTCTATTTAAGATCCATTTTCATCTTTGTCTCCTTTGCATTTGTAGAAAGAAATAGGGGCGACTAGGTGGTGCAGTGGATAGAGCATGGAGTCAGGAGGACCTGAATTTAAATCCAGCCTCAGACACTTAAAAGCTGTGTGACCCTGGGCAAGTCACCTAACCCTGATTGCCTCAAAAAAAAATTCTTAATGGTTCTTCTTTTGTCATCATGGAGTTTGTTTGGGTTTGTTTTTTTCTTTTTTAAATCCTGTAGTTGTCTTTTTAAAATTTTTTCCTTTTCTTTTCCAGGGGTAATTTATTTTGTAATTAGTGTTTCCTTTGGTTTGTTTGCTTTTTAAAATTTTTCTGTTTTTGATATGCTTGAAAGCAAATAATATGCTCATTTCTGTGTTTTCTTTTGTAGGAATGCTTCAAATATCTCTTTTAATGAATGTCCTTTTTATTGCTGATTAGGCTCAGATTTGCAGACATGTTTCTTTGGTTGCATCATGAATTCCTTTGCTCTTCAGAATACACGATTCCATTCTGTTCTGTGGTTTCTGGTAGTTGCAGAATAGTTTTGTTACGTGAATTAAGGAAGTACCATCTTGACCTTTATCATATATTCATTCACCACCACCACCACCCTCACCCTCAGTGGCTGAACATAAACACTCAGCCATCTTCTTTGCAAACATTTATTGGCAAGTACTAGGCATGAAGGTATGTTTTTCTGAGGCCCAGAGTATCCCTGCTTGGTCTTCATCCAGGGCAGAGTGCAGGAGATCCATGTACACCTCAATAAACACCCTATAATCTGTTAGGGGAGATTACTGGGATTAACAGTTGTGGGGCTTGGTGGGTGTGTGGCATTAAGCTGTGTGAGGCGCCCCTGAGAAGAGACAGGTCTGCCCTTCGTTTGCTGGCCTAGAGAGACAAGAAACAACAGGGGTTAAGATTGCTGGTGCCTTCTCTATACTACCTAGTTAATCTCTGAGAGGGGGCATAGTCCGGAAGAATTACACTGGAAATACATACTAAGGAATTCTCCCTGCTTGGTAGGCCCAAAAGGGCAGGGACTTTGGCTCACCTAGTAGTCATACCAGGGCCATAGTGACTGCAGAAATGAGCACAGGATTGTATGACAAACCTCAAGTTTAGGTGTTAATGGCCATACAAGTTTTAGGTTCTGAGCTCCCAAATCTAATTTAAACAAAAAAGTCAAATGGACCCCTTTAACCATTGTGAAATGCAAAATAAATGAGCCCTAACAATTCTTTTAGGGATCTCTTTTTGGGCAAAACTCACACTAGTTGGTATAGGAATTTCTTTTGAGTCCAACTTTCATATATTTTTACCTATCCCACTAAATACTGTTTAAAACCCCAGTGGAGGGGCAGCTAAGTGGCATAGTGGATAGAGCACCAGCCCTGGAGTCAGGAGGACCAGAGTTCAAATTTGGTCTCAGACACTTACTATCTGTGTGACCCTGGGCAAGTCACTTAACACCAATTGCCTCCCCAAAAAGCCAGACAGAAAAACAAAACTCCAGTGGGGTGTAAAGATAACTGGGCTATGATTAGGATTCCTCCTTAAATATACCTTCCCTAGGGCCTTAAAGAAAATCAGAACAGCCTAAAACTGTGTTAGAGCCCTGGGAACTAGGAATATGACTTACCATCTGTCAGTTACTATTCCCTTTCTCAAGGAGTCCCAGGCTGTGCTTCTGAGTGGGCCTAAATGGGCAGGCTCAGTCCCTAACTTCTAGCCACAGGACATTTTCCCTCATCTAGCCCAACATTCTCAATTTACCTAGAAGGGAATTAACTCACCCAAGTGCACACAGCTAACTAGTATTGAAGCAGATCCAGGGACCCTGTTCCCCACCCCAGTATTCTTTTCACTACTCTCCATATTTCTGGAAGAGCCTCCTTTGAAGACCACCTGGGCTGCTTCCCTCCTCCAGCCACAAGGCCCCAAGAGGCGGGTGTCAGTCACAGAATCTCAGAACTGTGGAGCTCAAAGGAGTCTCAGAAACCATCTCAGCCAGTCCATAACTGAGTAAGAACCCCCCTCATAATGTACCGTTAATGCTTCCAGCTCATTCCACTTGGGTTTAGCCCAATCAGGAAGTTTTTCCTTACACCAGGCCTCAGTTTGCCTCTCTGTGATCTCCCTCCCCCCTTACTGTTACTCTTAGTTCTTCTCTCTGGACAACACTGCTCCTGAAAGCTCTTGGGAAATCTGGGGAGGAAACCACTCCATGGACAAGGAAGTGCCTAGTTGTTCTGGGGCCTGAGGAAGGAACCATAACCAGCAGGTCTTCCTCCCCCTCCATCCCTCATACACCCATCTCCACATCTCAGCCACTACTTTAAAGCTTGTACCAAACAAGCTCCCAGAAAAACCTATCCTGAGGCAAAATCTAGCACATTGTCTGTGGAATGCAGAACCAAGAAGTGCCTCAATCAAGCCCAATCCTTACCCTCACCCCAATCTCCCCAGCTTTTGAACACTCTTTATCCAGTGTCCATTGCCTGCCTTGCCTCCCTTCCTTCCTGAGATGCCAGAGTCCATGGGAAGGAGCCAGACCCAAGGGGACCAGGGTTGGGGATGGGAGAGAGAAGGCATCCAGGAAGATTGGCCAAATAATTACTTGTCATAGAAGCCACCATCATCTGAGCACTCTGCGGTCTTGAAGGGGATTGCCTACTTTGCCCAACAGGACAGAGATTCTTTGGTTTGTTCTTCATAGGACCTGGATGTAGCAAGAAAGCACAGTAGGAAAAAGGGGGTCAGTGCTAAGCAGAAAGGTAGGCATAGTAACCTGTAGGGATGCATGGGCAAAGGGAACAGCTGTGAAACACATAAATCTGGGCCTTCTGTTTTGTTTCCTGTTAGTAATTGTTTTTTCAGTCATTTTTCAGTTATGTCCAACTCTTCATGACCCCATTTGGGGTTTTCTTGGCAAAGACACTGGAGTGGTTTGCCATTTCCTTCTCCAGATCATTTTACAGATAAGGAAACTGAGGCAAACAGGGTTAAGTGACTTGCCTAGAGTCACACAGCTAGTAAGTGTCTGAGGCTAGATTTGAACTCAGGAAGATGAGTCTTACTGACTCCAGGCCCAGCACTCTATCCACTGTGCTACCTAGCTGCCCCATTAGACAGTAAGACCAAGAGCAAAGAGTATGGCTCTTAGGATCATAGGTTTAGAGGTGGAAGGACTCTTAGAAAAGATCTAGTCCAATTACTTCCTTTTACAGAAAAGGAAACTGAGGCTGAGCAAGGAAGTGACTTGCCTAAGGTCACCCAGCTAGTAAGTAATAAAACTGGGATTTGAACCACCAAGTCAAAGTCTTGACTCTTCTACTATATAATACTGTCTAAACTTTCAATGCTGGAAAACCAGTGTACAGGATTTCCCTTGTACTTGCTGATTAGCAGAGGTTGTAGGATCTGTTCCTATTAACTAATCTCTCTGCTTGGATACATGGTCCATGGGAAATCTGCACTTTTTGTATGTTAAAAGCATGTGTTTAGGGTAGAGAGAGGGTGATGCTCGGTAGTAGGAGACAAAGCCAAATTCCTTCAATTTATCTTGTGCAACAACTCTCCTGCATCCCCGTCTCTCCTCTGATAGGGCCACCACTTGAGGGCAGGCCTGGATTAGTGCAGAGGCCTGATGGTGGGTTGGCCTGCCTCAAGTCAACCTCCTCACTCCAATCCATCTTCTATTCAGTCACAAAAGTGATTTTCCTAAAAGCATCTGCTCATGTAACCCCAGCACTGCTTCCCCATCCAACAAATTTCAGTGACTCTTTATCATCTCCAGGACCAAATACAAAATGCTCTGTTTGGCATTCAAAGTCCTTCATAAACCTTTCTACCTTTCCAGTCTTTTTACGTCTCACTCCCTGACATGTACTCTTCCATCCAGTGACACTGACCTCTTGGCTATTCCATGAACAAGACACTCCATCTCTCAGTTCTGGGCATTTTTTTCTGGCTGTCTGCCATGCCTGGAACATTCTCCCTCCTTTGCTCCACCTACTGATGTTCCTGGCTTCCTTTAAGTCCCAATAAACTCCCACCTTCTACAGGAAGCCTTCCCTAGATCCTCTTAATTCCAGCGCCTTCCCTCTGTTACTTTCCACTTATCCTGTATACAGCTTGTTCATACATATATATATAATTTGCTTGCATGTTGTCTCCCCCGTTAGATTGTAAGCTCCTTAAGGGCAGGAACTATCTTTTGCCTCTTTTTGTATCCTCAGTGCTTAGCACAGTGCCTGGAATACAGTAGGTGTTTAATAAACATTTATTGATTGCTCAGATATCTAGTGTTCTGTGGTACTGCCTAGCCTGCCTGGTAATCCTCAATCCTGCTTATCCTCAATCCAGGGATTGACTGCCCACTCTACAGTGTATGGACACAGGTAATTCTGGACTACATGGATACTCACTTTCCTTGTTTGGGATTCCAGGCAGCCTTGTATCCAACCGTCCCTTGTAGATATGTCCATCCAGGCCCAAGATGTCCACCTCATGCTGCAAGGACACACCTTCATCACCATGGTGGTGCCTAAGACTTCCCATCCTCAAACTGCCAACTGGCATCAGTTACCCAGATCTACATCAGGAGTTCTTAACCTTTTTTGTGTCATGGACAAAAAACTCTATGGACCCCTGTTCAGAATAATGTTTTCATATGCACAAACCAAAATACACAGGATTACAAAGGAATTCAATTACAGTGATTTATAGTTATACAATTAAAAAAAAATAAATTCATGGACCCTAGGTTAATAACTCCTGGGCTAGAGGAAGGGTAGGGGGACTGTAGGGACCTCCCTACAACTCTCTCCTTGCCCTTCCTACCCATTCCATGAAGAAAAACATCTGTATGGCCTTAGAAAGACAGAGTGACAAGGGAAATGAGAACATTCTGTAAGTGAAGCCTGGGAGGGAGACACAAGGGCTTTCCACACCTGAAGGTCTATGGTTCTAAGGCAGGAAAGTCCTGTCTTCCTTTACCCTCTTCTTGTGCAGTTCTGCCCAGCTAATGCCCCCATACCTTCAAGGAGGCCTGAACATCTTCTGTAGGGTAGACACATTGAGCCAGGTGCTGTAGGCGGGCGTAGCGGCGGTAGGGGAAGGTAAGTGTGTGGCTACCCCCACAACGACGTGGCACTGACATGTAGGAGTAATCTGGCATATCTTGAATTCTGTGAGAGACAACAGCCGTGGAGTCACAAGGGAACCATAACTGGGGTGATGGAGCAGGATGTACCACTTGCCCTGCATGGATGGGAGGAGTGGAGCTATCTTTGGGGAGTCAGAGATTGATGGCTATTCTATGCTCCCTTCCACCTCAGAAGGGAGGAGGGGGTGGCTCATGGATTGGCAGGAGGTACAAAAAGTATAGCATAAAAAGGGCCATGTCCCTGTCAGGAGAACTGTGGTCAAGAAGCATTGTGAACTGGGGACACACACACACACACACACACACACACACGAGATGGGAAAAAATGAGCAAAGAAAGCTGAGCACATCCTAATCCTCTCATCTTCCCTGTTATTCTGGATAGACACACAAACTTCAGCTGTGGGGATCCGATTGATGAAAATCTTAACAAGGCCATAGTAACCAGCGTAAAGACTGTATGTGTCTGGACATCTACCCAACAGCAGAACCCTATGGGATTAGAGGCTGAATAAGAAGCTTGAGGTGTCTGGAGCACTCAAGATGCTTTATCAGAATGGTAGGGGTTATTCCAGGACCTTTGTCTCATCTCTAAGCACCCTCCTACTAAACCCAGTTCCTCAGGGTATGGGGGTGGGGAGGGACCTTGCCTTCCCATCGTCCATCCTACCGTTTGTAGTAGGAGGAACCGAGGCACTGGGCCTGGATCAGCTCCCTGATCATCTGGCTGCTGGCCTTGACTGAGCCTCCAAAATGGATCTGTACCTTCTCTATGTCCATCAGCATCTTGGAGTGCATGGAATGCAGGCGGCCCACACTCCGTTCCAGCTGTCCTAGTTCCATTCGTTGGAAGGCAGTGCCCAATCTCATGCTGGGGGTGGAAGAGTAGAGGAGAGGGGCTTTTAGCCTTCATCCTAAAGCAAAGCAAAACTGTGGGAGGTGGTCACCTTCAGCCTCTCCCTAACCTAAACTTGGAACCCGGCCAGCTATTTCTGAGCCCAGATTAGGGTTACATTCCTGGATATTCCACTTTCCTAGTTCAGCTCCCTGAAATTTCACCCAGACCCAACAATAGCGAGATGTTTCCTCTAAACCACAGAGCCCCCTGTCAGAAGCCCTCTATTCAATTCTATTGCATTCTCTTCTTATTGGAGACTGACTGTGTGCCTGGCACTGTAGCTGGCAGTATAAGAGAGACAAAAAAAAAAGTAGCACCTATCTTAAAAGTCAATATTGTAAAACAGAAAGAGCTCTGCACACAAGGGCAGAAGATTCTAGTCCCAGTAGTGTGGTGCTGGACAAAGCTTTACTTTTTCATCTGTAAAGGGAGGATCATAGCTCACATTTCTCTGCTGTTTTAAGGTCCTTACCAAGTGTCCTCCCCACAACAACCCAGTGTAGGAGGTACCTCCTACTCTTCCAGGGTGGTTGTGAGGATGGGATTAGCTAATGTAGGAAGAGAGTTTTGTTTTCTAAAATGCAAGGGAAACGGAATTGTTGTAGTTATTAGTTCACTATTCAAATATTCTCTATTGGAGAAGGCAAGGCACAGAAGAAATAACTGGATACTTAAACATATTCACACATGGAAAGATCTGTTATTGCCTCCGTGTTCAGTTACGACTTCTCTTCCAGGGCATTTCTGGTCCTCACTTCCCCATCAGCCCTCTCTAGGAGATCCATCCATTGTCCTAGAGGTCTTCCTTGAGTTCTCTTCATTTGGGGGGGGGGGGGGGGGGGAGGGTGGGCAGGGGATCAATTTTCCACTTTTATTGTCATCAAAAGAAAGAGGAGAGGGTGTCGTACAAGACAGGTTACCATCCTATGGTAATTGGTCCAGAAGACCAGTGATGAACCACACTATCTTCCACCTAACAGAAAGGTGATGAACTTAAGATACAAAGAAACACATTTTTTGGACATGGCCAATGCAGGAATTTGTATTGCTTGACTGTTTTTTGTTACGTGTTTTTCTTTTCTTTCTTTTTTTTCCCCAATAGGGAAATGGAAGCAGGAGGGAGAGAAAACAGATTTTTTTTTTGTTCATCAAAAACTATTTAATTTCATTTAAAAAATAAATTTTAGGGTGGCTAGGTGGTGCAGTGAGTAAAACACCAGTCCCGGAGTCGGGAGGACCTGAGTTCGGTTCTGGCCTCAGGAGCTTAACACAAAAACTAGCCATGTAACATTGGGCAAGTTACTTAACCCCAATTGCCCTCCAAAAGGAAAAAAAAAATTTTAATGTCATGGGGATATCACAGCAGATAGGGAGTATTCTATAAATGTTTGTGGATGAACAAACTGACTGAATTATAATGATTTAGACAAGATAAAAAGCAATACACTGAGGTCCACTGTATATTCTGCAAAAAAACACTGGTCATGGAGCCAGGAAAACTGGGTTAGGCTCAATCACCTAAGCATTTATGTAACCTTTGAGAGAATCACTTTACCTTTATGGGTAAAGTTTTCTTATCTGTAAAGTGGGAATAATAATACCTACACAGCCTTCTTCACATAGCATTCTAGTGAGGAATCAGATAAGCTAATGTAGCATCATTGATTGTAGATCTGAAAGGGACTTACGAGAAACCCTAATCCAAATTCTACCCATCCCCTCTTACCTATTTAACAGATGAAGAAAGGTATAATGATTAAATAATTAATGCTATGGGGAGTCTAGAGAGGGAGAGGTTGGTGTTGGCCTGTGCTACATGGATTTCCCAATGGTACCTCTGTGCTCCAGTTAGAATTGTCTCCTCCTCTGTCCCTGAAACACTAGCTTCCTTACTTTGGCTCATGCTATCTCACCTGAGTGTGCCTCCCCACTCCAGGTCATCTAACTCTTCCTTCTTTAGGGTCCTCATGAAGGCTCACCTCTTCTATAAAGCCTTTTCTGATCACTGGCCTAGAGGGATGACCCCTCTTTTCTCCAATCCTCTTTGTCTATACCACCCAACATCACACTTAATCAGATCCTACCCAATATTGTTATTTCACTCTGTATGTGTGTGTGTGTGTGTGTGTATACTTATATGTGTATGTACCTGCCTTTGTTTGCCCAAGCTGATTGGAAATTGATTTGAGGGATGATGTCTTATACTTCCATAATATCTGAAAACATGTAATAACTTACAGGAACTCAATCCTTATTGAGTGAATTAAATTGAATCTTTTTTTTTTTTTTTGAGGCAATTGGGGTTAAGTGACTTGCCCAGGGTTACACAGCTAATAAGTGTCAAGTGTCCAAGGCTGGATTTGAACTCAAGTCCTCTTGACCCTAGGCCTGGTACCCTATCCAGTATGCCATTTAGCTGCCCCTAAATGGAATTGTTTAAAGCCTTCAGCCTTAGTCATAGCTAGCAATCTTTTCCTCCTTGCTCCCTCTCTGTTTAATTAAACAATGACTATGCTCAAACTCCATATACATCAGCATAGGCCTAGCTCAACTTGTCAATAACTAATTTAAGTGTGACTCTTCCTGTTAACTAGGATTTTAATTTTAAACTGTGAACTGAGCGCCCTAGTGACTCCCAATCCAGTTATACTCTGGAGATTGGGGGAACCAAGGAATAAGCCCTGGGATTAGTATACCTTTCAGCAGAGCCCCAGAGGCTCCACACCAGGGATGGTGGCTCCCTGTGACCTCCAAGACCAAATATAAAATCTTCCATTTGGCTTTAAAGCCTTTCATAATCTGGCTCCTTCCTATGTCTCTAGCCATCTTCCATTTTAAGGACTTCTGTTACCCAGTAGAGTTAGCTGGGTGGTACAATGAATAGAGCACCCGCCCCAGTTCATCTTCCTGAGTTCAAATCCTACCTCAGACACTTATTAGTTGTGTGACCCTGGGCAAGTCACTTAACCCTTTTTTCTCAGTTTCTTCATTTGTATAATGAGCCAAAGAAGGAAATGATAAACGTGTCTTTGCCAAAACAAAAACAAACAAACAAACAAAAAAAAACCAAATGGGATCACAAAGAGTTGGAAAAAACTGAAAAGTGAGGAAAAAATGTGACCCAGGGGTAGCTAGATGGCACAGTAGATAGAACAATGGTTCTGGAGTCAGGAGAACCTGAGTTCCAATCTTGCCTCAGTCACTTGACTCTTACTAGCCCTATGACCCTGGGGGCAGGTCACTTAACCCCAAATGTCTTGCAAAAAAAAAAAGTGACCCAGTAACACTGGTAGCATTTCATTTCCCGGTGGGTTTCATGCTTTTTTCTAGTCCTAGAACGGTCTCTCCCTTTCTTACCCGGCTTCCTTCAAGATTCAGCTCAAATCCCTTCTTCAAGATATGCTGCTCCAAGAGGCCTTTCCTGGCCCCTTAGACTGCCTGTGTCTAAGATTACTTTGTATTTAAATCTATGTATCTTGTACATACATAGTTATTTGCATGTTGTCTCCCCTGTCAGAATGTAAGCTCCTTGAGGACAGGGATCATGTTTTGCCTTTCTTTGTAAACCCACTGCTTAGCACAGTGCCTGGCACATAGGGAATGCTTAAGAAATATTTCTTAACTGATCCCTATAAATGCTTGTTTACCTGCCCCACCCCCCCACCCCATTCTCCCTTTCCCCTTTCCTCCCCATAACTCTATTGTCCCAAATGATGGGTTTTCCTCCTTGTTCTATAACTCAAGGTGAGTTGTCTGAAGCGTACAGACAGATGAGTATGTGGAAGAATCCTGGGTAGGACTTAGCCTTAGCAGAGAATAGACCATAAAGTGAGGTCAGGACTAGGACCTGTAGCTAGAACCCTGGGAAGCGACTGGATTAGGGAAGCTTTCAACTTCTTTACTGATTCAATCATTTCTGAATCTCCAGGCCTCATCCCTACAAATTGACCCAATTCCAAAATACTTCACTGAGTCTCTCCTCCAGCCCTCTAGAAATGACTCTACCTCTGATATCCCTGTCCAAAGCCCCTTCTTCAGGCAGAGCCATCCCATACTTGCGGCTTTGCTGCCGGACTTGTTCCAATTCATAGATGGTGTAGGGACGGTTAGAACGATGTGCTGGCAGTCCTGGGCCACTAGGCACTGAGGGGATGATCCTGTCCGTGGGGAGTGGGAACAACATGAGAAATTCAGATGACCTAAAATCCACTTATGGTTCCCACAACCCCTGCAAGTTCACTTGGGGTGGGGGGGTGCGGCAAGTAGTGAGAGCACTCTATCATTTTATCCATCTATTCTTCTAGACAATCTGTACCCTATAGTGATGGGTAAAGGCCATGTCTTTTCTGATCGGAGGACTGAAACCTAATCTATAATGGAGTACTATCTCCTCCTTGAGAGCCATCTTGGATGGTGGCATAGTTGGCCTTTACCATTCTGGTCCTCCCTGTCCTGTCCATTTTATGGTGGTTAGAGTGGCTAAATAACCCACTCCCGGAGATGTTACTTATGATTTGGACCTTGCCTAAGCCCTTGAACAAATAGCCAATAAAACTCTTATTTCATTAAAAAAAAAAAAGCTCCTGGCATCCCCTAGAAGATCATTCCTTCCCTATACTCCTCCTCCATATGCTTCATGTACCTTCCCCAGTACAGAAAAGGAGATGGTCTTCATGTCAGGTATAAATGGGTAAATAATAGTAATGATAATAATTCATATAGTGCTTTAAGGTCCACAAAGCACTTTACAAATATTTATCTCAATAGGAGAGTTGGAAGGAGAACTAGGAGACCGAAGGGAATGAAGAGAGGAGAATAACGGAGAGTTAAAGGATTGGAAAGACACTGCCTCCTTCCCTCATATGAGGTCTCTAAAGGGTGGTGGTATATGGGCACTCACGGTCCAGGTACAGCTGTTTCCAAGGGCCGGTCACATGAGAGACAATGGAAATGTGCCAAAAGCTGCCTGTTGGGATAGAAGCTGAGGATAAATCCTCTTGCACATCATGTTATATGAATGACAAAAAATACCAGAGGATTTCCTATCCACACTCCAAGAACAGTGCCAAACCCTGGGACAAGAAAGCAGGGAGTAGACAAGCTGGAAATAAAGACTGTATAAGAATAACCCTGATCCCTGCCCTAGAGGACATGCTAGGGATCAGGGTAGGTGGCATCTGCTCATATACAAGATGGTCACATACACAAATGTGTACACACACATCTGTGACATTTAAAAAGTCTGAGAGGCATAGTTTCTGGGTAATTTAATCATTTTACTAATAAGGCTAGCTTGTTTATTAATAAAATTAGGCCAGTGGCACTCTCGAATGCCAAAAACACCTTATGGCGATAAGCTCACAGTTTATACGCCCTTGGAAGAGTGGGTGTTCTTAAGGGTGGCACTCAATTCTGATTGGTTAACAACTGATGAGAAAATTAATATCATAATGGAAGGTGAGCTATATTACAATGAGGGTCTTGGGGTACGTGACTTGGATCACCCAAGTCTTGGTCAGAGACTTTTTTCCATATCACCTATCTGACAAAAGGGAGGTTCCCCATTTCCCCATACTTATCTGAGTAAATACAATGAGCAGGAAACCTCCCATTAACCCAAATTTAGAATTTCTTCTACTGTCTTTGAGAAAGATTTCCCACACTGGTTGATTTCTGAATGAGGAGGCAGAAGGGCGGGGCGGGGGGGGGGGGAAGCTTGGTCCTGATTCAATAATTAGTCATTAATATGAGAAAGAAATAATCATTTCTCTCACATCCATAAACAACTACAAACTCCAGTAAATTCACATTTATAAATGTACACGTCAGTCGGATTTATCTCTGTGGGTGCCGCATCTTTTTTCTCATTTTCAGATCTCCTTCACGTGGTTCTCTCGATTTCCAATTTACCTTCTGGTTCTAGGATATTAGGGTAGTTTTCCTTTATAATTACTTGGAATATGATGTCTAGACTCTTTCTGTGATCATGGCTCTCGGGTAATCTAATAATTCTTAAATTATGTCTCCTTGACACATCTTTTCTCCCAGGAAGAAAAGCAGACTGACAAAGGAGATATATGCCCTAGTTCATCCCAAATGGGCCCTAATGTGCCCTCTGGATACTTGGGAACTGAGGTTACCTAGGGTATCTATAGATTCACAGGTGATTTTCTAGTGCCCTCTAGTGGCCCAATCAGAAGCTGGGACCTGGGCTCTGCAACCTTTCCTAGGTCATTATATTTTTGATTTTGAAGGATGATGGTCTCTCAGGCTAGAGTTCTCCATTTCAACCCCACTTATGCAGGGAGGTAGAGCTGTGCCCTAATATTACCAAATCTTTGGTGGTTCTTGATGTCTCAGTTCTCCTACTTTTATAGTACAGAGAGAGCCTGGGCAGTGAGACCCATACACATACCCGACCCTCTCTTGGGCCTTTACAGGGGAGGCTCAGGCTAAGGAGTCTGAGAGACAGGATTGGATTGCCTCCTTCCTGCCTCCAGAGCAAGGGAGTCCACTGACCTCTCAGGGTTGGTTGTTTCATCATGTGGTCTCCCCACTGACTGGGTGTTCTTCCTGGGTCTCTTTATCTTCATTTGTGCCAGGCCATTCCAGTTCTCCTCCCCACCCCCACCCAAGTGTGATCTCACAGTGTCTGCCTGCCCAGTTCACCTCCGCATGGTGGCAGCTTCATCAGACTGATAGAGGGGGGACTGTTCCTTCAGCTGCTTTCGTAAGGCCTTCCACCTCTCCTCCAACATCTTCTTCACAGGATCTAACTCTAGGCGATCCAGCTTACTCAGAGAGAAACAAGGATTACTGTTTAGGAAGGTGAGGACGTCCAAAGAAAAAAGTAACTAGCCCTGAAGGAAAGGGGAAGGAGAAAGGGAACAATAATACCAAACCAGGCCCCACCACACGTTGGCAAGGAGAGGAAGACGACAACATATCCATGTGGGCACAATTTTTTTCCAGTTTGTTCTCCCTCAAGCCCTCCAAAGATGGACAGAGGCCTCACCATCTTCATCTATTTGAGTGCCCAAGTACCCTCAAGGAGTAGGTACCCAAGTATGCCAACGCCAAGGCAAGGTCCCTCACCTTGGTATCCATTTCTACTAGGAGCTTGTCCAGGACTTTCTTCCAGTCCTTCTCTTGTCCAGTCATCTTGGTCAGTAGATCCTGCATCATTTGGTTCAGCTGTTCCGTGGTGGCATCAAACTGGATTCGGCTCACTTTGGCAGCAAGGGCAGTCTTATCTGCTTTCTGTCTCAGGAGAGATGAGGGAAGTGCCCATATTGGGTAAGGGCAATGGAGGCACCCCTCATTGAATTTGTCTCTCTGGGGACATAATCCATGCCAACTGCCCACCTGATAGCCACCCCTGGCACCAACCAGTATCTCTTTGATCTATATTTCTCTCATGTGTTTCCCCACCCCACCCATCCTCCAACAATGGGCCTGCTATACAAACATATCTCATATGTGCATGACCTCTTACCACGTCAATCTCCATCTCCAGGTGTTCCCTGTTAGCCTTCTCCTTTTCTAACTTCTCTAAGGACTGGTACAGTACCTGGGTAGGAAGGTAAGAGGGATAGAGACAGAAATAAAAGTATTGCATATAGCGGAATGAGTTGGGGAGGGGATACTATGTCAAGAGTATAGTTTGGGCCCAGGATAAAGACCTCCATTCCTACAGGCCAAGATACCCCTCTGTCTGACTCTGAAGCAGGGTGGTGGGTGAAGGTAGAGGACCTTGGATGCCATTTTGAAGCTGGTTAAGATGATACCTCCTCCCACCTCACTAGGAACCAGATGGATCAGGCTTGGGGTTTGCAGATATGATGCATTTCTAGTCTTTTCCCCTTCTCATTCCTTCCCCTTCCTCCCAGCACAGCCTAGTGCAGCCCAAATCTCACATCAATATCTTTCTGCTTTTGCCTGTGATCCTCAATGAGATTGCCAGTGGTGATGTTAAGTTTCTCACAGTCACCTTGTACCTGAAGGATAGTGGCTTGGATATGACCTAGTAACTCTTCATCCTGAGGCAAGAGGAAGAGGAGGGAAAAGAAAGGAAGGACAGAAGTAAGTCATTTTGAGGTTGGTGGCATGACTCTTCCCCTCCCCACAAACTCATAGGCCTTTCTTCCAGGATATGTCAAAGTCTCAAGACAAGTCATATAAAATGGACAAGAGCCTAATAAAGAAGTGTGACCCCAGGGAATGGATTGAAGAAACACTGAGTATTTGTACTTTCCTGCTGTAGTTCAGGGGGTGAATCTTACCCTTCCTCAGCAATCTAGAGTTACCACAGCAAGGCAAAATCTCCACCTAATGACCTAGCACTATGGAAATGTGTGTTCTACAGGTGGGAGGGTAGGTCCTCACCAGCTCCATTTAATGCATGGAATCTCAGGCTTCTGCAGATAATGTAAAAGGGGAGGTGTGGGAAGTGCCTGTTCATTCATTCGTTCAGCTCATTCATTCGTTCAGCTCATTCATTCATTTAACAAGCATTCATTTTAAACTGTCCCTGCCCTCAGAATGCTTATGTTCTACCATAAGTGGAAACAACATGTTAGTTAAGTATACACAATATATCTGTAGGGGCAGCTAGGTGGCACAGTGGATGGAGCACCAGCCCTGGGGTTAGGAGGACCTTGTACACTTGACACCCTGGGTGGGTCACTTAACCCCAACTGCCTTACAAACAAAACAAAAACACTACATATTTGCAAAGTAAACATCCAGTAATATGGGTCGAGGGAGTTCCTAATAATCGAGGGATCGGGATCTTCTTCTAGGATCCTCGAAGTAAGACAAGGTGGATATACAGTGGAAAGAGTGAGGCAGAGGACCTGGGGTCAATTCCCCCTCTAATGTATATGACCTGTGTGACCTTAAGCAAGTCCCAGAAGCCAAATGGTCTCAGTTTCCAAATCTATAAAATGAGATGGTGGGACTAGATGGCCTCTGAGGCCCCTTCCAGCTTTGCCTTTGGAAGCAGTGATTCCAAGAGGCATAGGTGAAGAAGAACCCAATTTAAGGCCTGGAGATGGGAGGTGGCAGGTGTGAGGACCAGCAAGCAGGCCAGTTTGGCTGGACTATAGAGTACATAAAAGGGAGTAGTGTGTAATAAGCCTGGAAATAGTCTAGAGCCAGATTGTGAAGGTGACTAAGTACCAAGCAGAAAAGTTTGTATTTTTAATCTAGAGGCAATACAGAGCCCTTAGATTTTCTTGAGCTGAGTTGTGACAAGGTTAGACATGTACCTAAAAAAATGTCCATTTAGAACTCAAAATCTTGTGGAAATGAATGTTGAAAACTAAGAATAAATAAATAAATAATTCTGATTAGAAATGGGGGAAAATAAATAAATAAAAGTAATATTCCTGATTTTTACCCCCCCAAAAAGTCAATTTGGCATTTGTGTTAAGGATGGAAAGGCTGGATTCAGGGAGAACGTTTGGGAAGCTGTGGCAGTAGGTCAGGGATGAAAGCAATGAGGGTCTGAGCTAGGGTGGTGGCCATGCGGATGGAGAGAAAGGGTATGGACACAAGAAATATGGAGGCAGAATTGTGAGTGAAAGGCTGGCTATATTCCAGGTTTTGAATCTGGGTGATCAAAAGGATGGTGATGTTCTTGACAGATTATAGGCAATTTAGGAAGACGGTATTTTAGGGGAGGGGGATAATGAGTTCTGTTTCACTCATATTGAGTTTGACTCTTTATTTTTTGGAGGAATTAAGTGACTTGTCCAGGGTCACACAGCTAGTGTCTGAGGCAGGATTTGAACTCAAGTCTTCCTGACTCCAGGGCTGGCACTCTATCCACTATGCCACGTAAGTACTATTGAGTTTGAGATGCCTATTCTCACTGGTTTTATCCAATAGGCAGTTGGTGATCTGGATCTTGGAACTCCCTCCCAAACCCCTGCTCACCTTCCACTCTTTTTTTTTTTTGGCAAGGCAATGGGGTTAAGTGACTTGCCCAAGGTCACCCAGCTAGTAAGTGTGTCAAGTGTCTGAAGTTGGATTTGAAGTCAGGTCCTCCTGACTCCAGGGCTAGTGCTCTATTCACTGTACCACCTCTAACCTTCTACTATTTCCAAAAAAATATCAGTCCCTGTCCTCTGGGGAGTAGGGGGGAAGGAGAACCATTGGGACTCAGGTACAGCTACTCTTAGGTGACGCCTGCTTCTTCCCACTACGGGGTAAGGTGGAGGTTTGTGGAGTTTAGAGTAGGGGACTGAAATCTTTGGCCCTGGCCCCTCACTCCCTAGCAGAAGCCATCCCAGCACAGGAGATAGCCCAGTCAGACTTACCTGGTTTTGTTGCTGATACTTCCTGGAGGGCCGAGACACCATCAGGTTGTTGACCATTTCCTGGAGCTGCTCATAGCGCTGTACTAGTCTGCTGACTTGCTGACTCAGGTCTAGGCTGCAAGCTGGACAGGTGGTGTGTGGGTCAACTTTACCTGGGTCCAAAGGGGCTGGAGTCTTAGATGGTGCCATGCTCATAGACAGGAGTGTGGATGATGAGGTCAGCATGCTTTCTATGATCATCCTGAGTTTATCTAACTATATATCAAAGAAAAGCAGGTTGGGGAGAGTTTTCAGGGTGGCATGAAACAAACAAATCAGTAGAGTTCTTTTCATGCGGGTGGGCTCCAGGCCTTCTCTGCTGGCTCATGGGGTCCAGTGCAAGATTCTACTTCCTTTAGTTAGGTTTTATGGCAGTGATGCTCAGACATTGGCTCTCCTGACACATGTCAATGTTTTGTGCTTAATTTGTGGCTCTAAGAGATCTCTCAATTCTGAATTAGACTATGAGATTATACTGTATTCTATAGGGCATACAGGTGTCACGTGATCCTATTAGTGAATGAAGGGCTAATTACAGACAGCTCCATTCACATAGCCCTAGGGAATCTGGGAATAGACCTGAGGGTCTGGGCTACAACCCTCAGTGGAGGTGGGAGGTATTGGAGGGTCATTAAAAATGGGATTACCAAGAATGTGGAACTCAAAAGTTTTAAAAACAAATGTTAAAAAATTATTGTTATATGCAACCAGGAAATAAAATATACAGGCAATAGAGTATAGAAATCCATCTTGCCCTACAAGAAAGTAAGGGAGAAGGGAAGAAGGGGAGGAGGGGAGGATGGGAGGGATGGGATATACAACAGGGTAGACTAGGGGAAGGAGTAATCAATATGCTTGCCATCTTGGGGTGGGGGGTGGGGGGTGGGGGAGAGATAGGGAGAAAACTTGGAACTCAAAATCTTGTGGAAGTGAATGTTGAAAACTAAAAATAAATAAATAAATTCTGGGAAAAAAATGGGATTACCTCCTTTCACCCAAAAGCTTCCCCCAATCAGTCCAGAGGAGGGGGTAAGGGGGGGAGGTGGGCTACACAAGAGTTTCCCTTGTTCCATAGGGTCTCTCCCCGTTGGACAAATGTTTCTGTGAGTTATTTGGTCATCACTCAAGGTACTGGAGGAGAATGCACCCTCCATTTAAAAACAGGCCCAGAAGGTCCATTCACATATCAGCTAGTTCCTATATCATCCTAAACCATACATCTTATGTATGGCCTACATACAGCCATGTGGCTGATGAAGGGGATGAAGGGACCTTTGTACAGTCTCTCTTTAACTCAACTCTATACTATGATAGCTACTAGGTGGGGTGGACAACTGGCACTGGGTAGATACTGTATCCTAGGCTGGTCAGTACAAGATCAACCTAGCCTGTGTGGTCAGTAAGGGTGTGACCAGAGATGGGTTTGCTGTGGTCTTATAACTAGAAGCCAGAGGACCCTTAGATGTGACTTCCCCAGGAAGGATGGCAGAGAAATGGAGACTTGGTCTCTGGTACTTAGCAGGAGGGAGGCCTGCTCTCCCCTTCTCTATTCAGCTCCTGGGCCCAGGGCCCTCACCTGTTCCTGTAGATAAAGTGTGGCTTCGGTCACTGACTGTTCCACGATGGCCTTGCCCTGCTCCTGTCGTTCCCTCAATAGGGCCAGCTCCTTCTCTATGTCATTCACATTCACTCTGGGCCACAGAATCAAGAGGCTGGTTACTTGTGCAGCCCCCAAGTGACCTGAGCACTAAGCATCAACACTCAGTTTTACTCAAGGAGTACAGAAACTAATTAAGGGGAGCTGAGGTTTGAGGGAAAAAATTCCAGCTCCAGATCTGGTGTACTTGCAGGGAAAAATCAAGCTCTCTCCTCAGGTGGTCAATGTGATGACTGGGACAGATGCCCACTCAGCAAACTTGTGATACTCCCAGCCTGCTAGGGCTGGGAATGGAAAAGACAGAGTCATGGACACCCCCTGCTATTTAGGCTAGGATCTGAGAGGTTTTCCTGTTGTTCTGAAGCCACCCAGCCTTATGGCTTAGCTATAGCAACCTCTCAGGGCATGAGACAGAGCCCACAGCCCAGATCAAGATGGGAAGAGATCAATCCATGAATGGCTCCACTCATTATTATCAACTCGGCTTATAGCACAAGATCCTAGAAGACTGGTCTTCTCTTCCCCACCTCCTCAATCTTGCCTGTTTCCTATATATACAAACATCAAATGGTCTTGAGCTCCCAGAGGGCCTAATTTTTACCTGAGAATACTTAGCTGCAGACTCAGATGGCCAGACCTTTCTCTCTCCTCTTCAGCATCTTCCTCCTCTCCTTCCAGGATTCGCTGCATTAACTTCATCTACAATCCCAATGGTTTGGCAGTTTCAGGCTGGAGTCTCCCCCTCCTGGAAGCCTGCCCCAGGCTTATCAATAATGATAATAATAGCGGGGAGATAAGGGTTAGTCTTATAGGTGGGAAAACTGAAACTAAGTGATTTGACTGGGGTCATACATCTAGTGCGTGTCTAAGGCAGGATGGCTCTATCCATGGTGGTGCCTAGTTGCCTACCTCCCCTCCCTCCCAGGAACCTAGCCCAAGGACTTTGCTCTGAAATGCTTTTGACTATCCCCTTAGAACGGTGGGTTCTCTATGGATTTCATGACAAGTTGGACGCCCCTTTACCGACTCACTTTTTCCCTCTCCTCTTGAATTTCTTTGGTTAAGGCTTTAAGACCACGTAGCTGTTCCAGCATGTCATCAGGGAAGGTTTTACAGGCTATGAAGAAGGAAAGTCAGAATTGTCAAGATCTAAGCATCTCTCCTGTCTCCTCTTGGTGAGTTCCCCCGGACTCTAGGCTTTGCTTTTCATTCCCCCAACTTCTCCACCACAATCACATGAAGCTCCCTTCCCCCCAAACCTTTTCATCTCCCCTAGGTATGTTATCTTCCCCAATTATAACATAAGTTCCTTAAAGGCTGGAATTGTCTTTCTTTATATTTATATCTCTGGCACTTAGCCCCATGACTAGACAGAGCTTAATAAATTCGTCTTGCCTACCTGCTTCCACAGTCCCCTCCCTTAACCAATGCAGAAAAACTCTCCACTTTCCCTGGTGGTGAGATGAGAACACCATTGTTCTAAGTCTCCAGAAACTCTTCCTAAATAGCTCTCATGAGAATTTTCCTGGCTTGCTTTGGGGAGGTGGCCACCCCACCCACCTCAAATCTTAGGGCCCAAGATCCTAAAGCCATAGATGAAAACTGAATTTAACCCTTTTGCTCTCCCTCAACCCAATTCCATACTATCCTTACTATCTTTTTCTCTTTTCTCAATTTCCTTCTCAAGCTCTTTAACCTTGGGGCTTGACAATGGCATATAAACTTCTCACTCCCCTGAGATCAGATGCAAATCTTGCAGATTCTCCCAGTCTATCCACCTAATCTGTCATAAAGGCCCTGTAGAGCTTTAACTAGGGTAGGGTGATTGGAACTGTATCTCAGGATGTGGAAATTTAGAGGGCACTAAAAGCTCTTCCATTTCCTTACTAGGTAGAAACTGAGCTTAGCACCTTGTTAGCAAGAATTGTTAAAACAGGAAACTACCAAACAGACAGACAATTTTTAAAATATGTTGGAAGCTACCAGAGGACAGGCCAGTTCCTCCCCTGGCCTACAGCCTGCTACTTCCCCTGGTGGTAGCCTCCCCAGCCTTTCATGCCACCTATCTCAGAACTACAGATTACAATCTGAGAGCCCTGGAGGAAGGCACTCCCAAAGAACAAGGGGCAAAGGGGGCAGGAGAGACCTAGTTTTTGTGAGTGAGGAAGATGGTTTGATTAGGTGTGTGAATGTGTGTAGGTGGTACTAATGGGAGCATGGATGCAGAGATTCAGGGCCTAGAAGCTGAGACTGGGGAGCAGAAGACAGAGAGGTAAGAAATTCCCTTTAGTTTGGACCACGGCAAGGGCAGGCAATACCTACTTAATTTCCCTATCAGGAATTGTAACTTCTCCAGTTCAGAGTGGCCAGCATCTTCATCCAGTGCCCCCATTTGCTCCTTCAGAATCAGGTAGTAGTTGGTAAGCTCCCCCATCAAACGCAGGGTCTCTAAGGCAAAGGGGAAGCTGAAACCCTGTCTGTCTAATGAGACTTTATCTCTTTGGCACGGTGATTGCCGATACTGGTACGGAGTACCAGAGTATGGGGACGCCCATGGTGCTTGTGGCACTGCGGAAGGCTGGGGTGGCATGTAGGGAGGACAGAATGGCACGAAGGAAGGGTGGCGTGAGGCGTAGGAAGAATAGGGCACAAAACCAGGCTGGGCATCAGAAGGCAGTTCTCTCTGAGTGCCAGCCTGGCCTGTAGGTTGCTCACCGCTCAGGGCGGTGCCTGAGGCAACAAGGCCAGGCTGGTCGGAGCCTGGAATTCCAGCAGTCGGCTGCTGCGGGATTAGGGGTACACCTCTTTGATCTTGGCCAGGAGCGGCTGTTGGGCCCACGGGAGTTAGAGAAGCTGTTTGTGGGGCTACAGGAAATGGTAAGGGCCCTGAATGATACATAGGTGGGGGCATAGGACTTGGTGGATATTGCACTGGGACTCCAGGGAATGGCTGATACATGGGTGGAGCTCCAGGCCCTGGTACATATGTTGGGGGAGCTCCATAGATCAGCTGGCCAGGAGGGACTGGCTGGCCTATGCCTGGAGCTACAAACGTTGGCTGACCAGTGACTGGATCAATAGGGATGGGCTGATCTGCACCTGAGGCTCCAGGACCTGGCAGATAAGTGGGTGGGGCTCCAGGAATAGGGTGATAGATGGGTGGGGTTCCAGGAACAGGTTGAAAGGTGGGTGGGGTTTCAGGGGCAGGCTGATAGGTGAGTGGGGCTCCAGGCTCTGGCTGAGTGGTGGGTGGGGTTCCAGGGCCT
>NW_027187380.1:11308260-11308590 GCF_028583685.1 Petaurus breviceps papuanus | reverse complement strand
TAGGCCACTAGGGCGCCAGGATAGGCCACTGGGGCGCTAGGCCCTGGTTGATAGGTGGGTGGAGTTCCAGGAACAAACTGAGGTATGGGTGGGGTTCCAGGTACTAGAGGATAGGTGGGTGGGGTTCCAGAAACTGATGGATAGGTGGGTGGGGCTCCAGGGGCTGGCTGATAGGTGGGTAGGGTTCCAGGAACTGGTTGAACTGGGCCTTCAGCTGTTGGTACTTGTTGATCTGTTCTTGAGGTTACAGCTGGCTGACCTATTCCTGGAGCTATGGGGGATGGCTGACCTACCCCAGGGGCTACATGACCTACCCCAGGGGCTACATGA